>NW_027507748.1:269750296-270270296 GCF_037356315.1 Lithobates pipiens | reverse complement strand
CTTCCCCATGTGAGTGCCTATTGGAGCCTTTTACCATAATTGGCCTGTGAGTATGTCCTGTTCCACTTTCTGTACATGATACTTTGAGGAGATGTGATGCCTATTTGTGGAGGTTCATCTGACAATTGCATTGGATAGTCTTCATTTGTTTATGACCTTCATTCAGAGGTCTGATATCTTTAATAAGAGCTCATGTTTGGTGTGGGAGCAGAAGAGTGACCCCAGGATATTTAAGCAGTACTTTTCACTGTGGATGGACTTTATTCTTCATTGTGGAGTAATTTACTTCTATTATTTTAACTGTTTGTGATTTGAATGTTGTGGAATATTATATACATGAATGTATTTTATAGATTTTTTTTATTGTTATCTCTTTATTTGGAGATTATCTATTGAGTTTTGGCACAATTTGATTCTTTACTGCACGTTTGCTGATACACATATATTTAAAGGGGGGTTCCGGACGTTTTTTTGTTTTTTTTTAAGTCAGCAGCTACAAACACTGTAGCTGCTGACTTTTAATAAGGACACTTACCTTTCAGTGAGCCCGCTATGTCAGCCGCCCCGAGGCCGATCTGTCCATTGAATCGGCTGCCGGCGCCGCCATCCAAACTAAGGGAAAGGCAGTGGAGCATTGCGGCTTCACTGCCCGTTTCCTACTGCACATGCGCGAGCCGCACAGCGCTTTGTGAATGGCCCCGTTGTTTCCTGGGACACACATGTCCCAGAAGACAATGAGGCCGCTCGCCGAGGAGGAGGAATTGAAGAAACAGCGTCGCGGAATAGGCAGATTAGGAAGACTGCCTAGCAACAAGGGTTTCTGGTGAGTAAAAAAATAAAATAAATTTCAAATTTTTTACAGAATATTACGTACTTTTTTTTTCAGGGTGGTCCTCCACTTTAAAGGGGAAGCGCAACAGGCTTTCTATTTATACACTAAGCTACTGTGTTTACTTTCAAATATAGTTGAGTGAACAGTTCAAACCGAACAAAAGTTCAGCCTAAACGTCGCCTCTTTACCCATTTGATTTTGCATTCCAAGCCCTAAATGGGCAGTTTCTGGGCTCCCATACCCTTTTTATGATCAGTAACATGCATATAAGCCTCCAAAATGGGGACTTTTGATTTTTCGACTTTCCGGCAGACTAGGTCCAACGGTCTTCCCGACGGACTTTTTGCGCAGTTCCGACGGACTTTCTGAACCAACGGTCTTGGACACACACAATCACACCAAAGTCTGACAGATTCGAACGTGATGACAAACGACAGGACTAGAATAAAGAAGTTCATAGCCAGTAGCCAATAGCTGCCCTAGCGTCGGTTTTCGTCCATCAGACTAGCATACAGACGAATGGATTTTTCGACTGGACTCAAGTCTGTTGCAAAAATTGGAAACATGTTCTAAATATAAAGTCCGTCCACCTTTTCAACAGCAAAGGTCTGATGAAGCCCACACACGATCAAATTGTCTGCCAGATTTGTTCCGTCAGACCTTTGCTGTCGAAAAGTCTGGCCAGGTGAACACAGCATAACACACTGCTGATGTGCTTTAAAGTGGTTACCATTCAAAGTTACTTTTAAAATGTATTTCAATGTGCAGATACTTATGCTCTATGCATTGAGCATGGGGTGCACACCATAATGCTCTATATATTGTGCTGCAGTGATAAAAAGGCAAGACTTGTTTGCATTTTGACAGTTGATCAAAATGGAATTGGATGCTTAAAGTAGTGCCTCCAACATGTGAGAATTTGTGCATTCCAGTGAACTGTGTTATGTGTAAATGGGGTCCTAAGTTGTACTGAAGAAACATTGTGATTTTAGGACAGCTGTCATTTTTGTTGTACAGCTTGCTAATTGGTTTCACTTGTTACTGGAATTATTCTTTAATCAGATAATGTTACCTTATCTAAGTATAGAGATGCATATCATAGAGCGTTTCCTCTTGAGATTCTTTATTACATGGAACATGCCATAAAAGTAACTTTTAGGCAGGCCATACAGTTAGAATTTTGTCTGGTTCAGCAGGAACCATGTGTGGGCATGCTGAATGTACTAAAATGG
Organism: Lithobates pipiens; assembly: GCF_037356315.1. Lineage (NCBI taxonomy): Eukaryota > Metazoa > Chordata > Amphibia > Anura > Ranidae > Lithobates > Lithobates pipiens. The sequence goes on along the minus strand of NW_027507748.1, from coordinate 270,268,232 downwards.
TTGATCGATCAACTTGGGTACAACCAGCTATAGCCGCTAGCAATAATCACTGTCTTCTCCCAGCTAGTTCCAGTCCTTACCACTAGAGGTCTCCAGCTATGCAGGCCAAGACCTTTACTGGTTTGATGGTCATTACAGTTTTCTACTTCAGTGCCAAAAACAGAATGATACTTCATCAATCAATAAGATTTCAGACTTGTGGAGAAATCTCTGTGTGATAGCAAGCATTTTTTCAGTGCTCACTGTTGCATTGAAGTTAAACTGCTCTTATGCATTAATCCAAACACTCCAAAACTATGATATATGTCTATACCATCATTTAAATACAGGAAGGCTGTACATAATGAATAGACCTGAATAATGAGATCTCGGTTAGCAGTGGCATGAGCCTTCAAGCAGATGGAAGCCGAAATCTGGGGAAGGGGTTGGGGCAAACTCGTCTAAGCTCTCAAATGTCCTCTATAAAGTAATGGTTGCTTGGAGGCTGCCTTATAATTGCAACCAACAAGACAAGTTGACTTCCAGTGATCTCTGCTGTGGGACATAAGGTAAGTAGCAGAGCAAGGCACAGTAAGATAGAGAGATTTCTGATAAAATGGAGGGCCATGAAGTTTCCTTGTGGTGTCAACCATTGCTAGCATGAACAATGATGAGTGTACTGAAAACCAGAGTAATTTATACTGTATACATGGGTATATAGTGGTGGTGTCCTTATTTGGGTTAGGAATGTTAGTTTCGGCACTAATACATTTAATTCAAGGGACAATAGTTCTGGTGCTAAATTAGTTTGCAGGTTTTTTTTGCCTTGGTAATGAGATTAAGAATTAAATTAAATGCCCTTAGGGTCAAGGGTGAGGGGGTTAAAATATATCTAAAGTTTTTTAATTTTGGATAGAACGGTGAGGGGTTAGAACCCTTTAAATTTTTTTACTGCTCTCTGTGTCCCCACTAGGGAAATACATTCTTCCTTTTTATCTTTTTTGCGGGGGCGCAAACAAACTGAAAAATTCTGAAAAAAAACCCATCAATTGCAGCCTCACTGTACCATCAATAGCAGCCATTGTGCCATCAATCGCAGCCACTGTGCCCATCAATTGATGCCACTTTGCCATCAAATGCATATACTGTGCCCATCAATTGCCGCCACTGTGTCCTTCAAACGTAGCCACTGTGCCCATCAATTGCTGCCACTGTGCCATCAATTGCCGCCACTGTGCCATCAAACACAACCGCTGTGCCCATCAATTGCCGACACTGTGCCCATCAATTGCCATCACTGTGTCCATCAAACACAGCCACTGTGCCATCAAACGCAGCCACTGTGCCCATCAATTTTCATCACTGTGCCATCAAACGCAGCCACTGTGCCCATCAATTGTCACCACTGTGCCCATCAAACGCAGCCACTGTGTCCATCAAATGCAGCCACTGTGCCCATCAATTGGCAACACTGTGCCATCAAACGCAGCCACTGTGCCCATCTATTGCTGCCACTGTGACATCAAATGTAGCCACTGTGCCATCAAACACAGCCACTGTGTCCATCAAATGCAGCCACTGTGCCCATCAATTGCCACCATTGTGCCCATCAAATGCAGCCACTGTTTTATCAAATGCAGCCACTGTGCCCCAAAAAATGCAACCACTGTGACCATCAATTTCTGCCACTGTGACCATCAATTTCTCCAGCTGTGCCCATCAATTGCCACCACTGTGCCCATCAATTGCTCCCACTGTGCCCCATCAAGCGCAGCCACTGTGCCATATCAAATGCTACCAGTGTGCCCCCCCCCCCCGCCGGCCCACCGGCTGCACTTATCTATCTCGGTGGGACAGCTCCTCGATGTCTTCTCCCATCCTCTCTTCCGGTCCTTTCCTATGATTGGACACCTGGCGCCCAATCACAGCGTCTGTCATTTCAGCCAATCAGGTGACGGGTAACAGATTCGAGCACCTAATTGGCGGAGAGGTGGTTAAGTCTTACTAATGCGAATATTCATTTGATTTTCTAACACAGCTGAGTGACCTGCGAGCGCCCAGAAAGGCGCTCGCAGGTCACCTTTTTTGACGCATATTAGAGCCTATGGCTCTAATCAGGTGCTTCAGAAAGACACCCCCCACCGTTGTAATTCAGGCGCCCTGCGCCAGAAAAGGGGCTAGGCGCCTGAAAAGAATGTGGAAGCGGCGGCCATAGATAAATTTGTGCAATGCATGAATCTATTGAGGCTAGAGGGGTGACAGGAGAGAGGGGGTAGCGCCCGTGTGCCCTTATGGATGCACCACCACTGATTAGAATCAAGATTGGAAGTGGAGGTGATATATATTTTTTATAGTTGTCACCAGAACAGGAATACAGGGGAAATCTACCAATAGGTACAAATTTTCCAGTAACATCTGTTTAAAAAAGGGAATTACCCTATCTTTGGAGGCGTTTCCTCTAGTTTTCTGTTGTGTATACAGGACTGGAAATGAATGGAAATCTCCCAAATGGGACATATGGGTTTGAATGAATCCCTATTCAAGTATACAAAATAAAACAGGAATTGGCATTAGATATACTTTAGATCCAAGGCGTATGTTAAAAAATAAGTTTGGCACAGAGAGAGAGATAGGCATAGTGTTATGGAATTATATTCGATGTTAGGTTATGGCAGTGTTTGTCAACATCAGTCCTCAAGGCGCCCCAACAGGTCATGTGTGATTTTATTAGTTTCACTCCCTTAGTAATTACCACAGCCATTTCATCTGAGGGAAATCCTAAAAACATGACCTGTCTGGGTGCTTTGAGGACTGGAGTTAAAGAGGAAGTAAACCCTGATGGTTTTACTTCCTCTTTGTTTCACTGCAAAGATAAAGCATAATGGACTACTATGCATCGCATAGTAGCCCATTATGTGTCACTTACCTGACACAGGAACCAGCGATGTCACCGCTGTCCTCTCTTCCATGGAGCATCCATCTTCTTTCTGGGTATCGGGGCTCCGGCACTGTGATTGGCTGGAGCCGCGATGATGTCACTCCCGCGAATATCGCTGTTAGCAGCGGCATGCTCAGTGCGCCTGTGCGCCGCTGTCGATGGTGCATGCGCCGTAGACAGTGGTTCCTGTCTTTTTGCAAATATCTCCTAAACCGTGCAGGTTTACAAGATATTTCTTGGACCTACAGGTAAGCCTTAATCTAGGCTTAAAATAGATATATGAAGTCGCGCTACGGACTATTTCCTTAGTTTATAAAAAATAAAATAAATACATAAAAAGAGGAAAACCTATAAATAAAGAAATTACTAAAGGGTTGAAGCTGCCTGTGCCTAGATCCTCTGCCCTTAAATAAGGGGAGGAGGCGAAAGATAAAAAATTAAAAATGGCCTATGACGCTAAAACCCTGTGCATGTGCAACTCTGTGCATACAAATATGTGCTTTGGATATGACCGTGCTAGTAAATATTACTTATCTATATCTATATAAAGTGCTAGTGTTATCGTACAATGTGTGTACAGTGCTACATATATATTCTACTATTGTTATAAATATCACATTCATAAAAAATACAGACTGAACAGGAAATTACAAATATGCAAAAAATGCTATTTAAAAGTGCAATTCAATTGATCTCAGCAGTCCTATAAAGAATCGTGCAACAGAATTGTGCAAAAAAAAATTGTGCAGAAAATTTGTCCCAAAGAATGTCCTTCAATACAAAAAATTTTTTTTTTTAGAATCGCATTCAAAAATCAATAAAGAGTCGCATACTGCAGTATTTCAAGAGGTGGTGGTAGAGTAAGGTGACTAGTGCAAAAAAGGCAACCAGAAGGCTCCAGAAGACGTCGCTCTGACGAAACGCGTAGGGCGTGGCCACGGACATGCACCTTTCCATTGCCAGCAGTAGCATCGGCCGGCGGAGTTTGTTTCCTTTGTTTACACACGCAAACCATTTTAAACAAATTGTGAGTAATTTTCCTTGCATAATGAAATAAAATGTTTTAAAAAAACGTATTTGCACCATGGATATGCTTCTCTCTCCTCCCTTATGCATATAACCACGGAGCATACTTTGAAGTGAAGAGTGAGCATTCCCCCAGCGCACCAGCAGCAGTGTCTAAGCAGCAGCACAGTGGCTCATACTGTGAAGGCTCGGTTAACCCCATGAGGGTGCTTGATCTGGTGAGAGCAATCATATTCTCATAACACTGAGTGGCGCACCGGGGAGGAGTGTTTTCCCTCTACATTGCCTTTTTTGCACTAGTCACCTTACTCTACCACCACCTCTTGAAATACTGCAGTATGCGACTCTTTAGCGATTTATTTATTTTTTTTGTATTGAAGGACGTTCTTTGGGACAAATTTTCTGCACTAATTTTTTTTTTGCACAATTCTGTTGCACGATTCTTTATAGGACTGCTGAGATCAATTGAATTGCACTTTTAAATAGCATTTTTTGCATATTTGTAATTTCCTGTTCAGTCTGAATTTTTTATGAATGTGATATTTATAACAATAGTAGAATATATATGTAGCACTGTACACACATTGTACGATAACACTAGCACTTTATATAGATATAGATAAGTAATATTTACTAGCACGGTCATATCCAAAGCACATATTTGTATGCACAGAGTTGCACATGCACAGGGTTTTAGCGCCATAGCCCATTTTAAATTTTCTTAATCTAGGCTTACCTGTAGGTCAAAGTGGTTTGTAAGGGTTTACAACCACTTTAAGAAACACTGGGTTATGGGTTAGCAGGCGGTGCTATTTTAAGTTTAAGTAGGAAATTTTACGGTCAGGTAAAAATGTTAAATGTTAGAGTAGGTTAAGTGTTAAGGAGAGGCAGTTGGTAAAGGGTAATAATAAGTGTTAGGGTAGATGACCCTCAGAGGAAAAAGTCTGTTTATACCTAGATACATAGAAACATAGAAGAGTGATGGCAAAAAAAAAGTGAGCCTGACTTTTTTTTTTTTTTTTTTTAAATAAACAAATGTTTGTATGTATATATCTATGTTTGAGATTTACCTTTACTTCTTGTCCCATTGCCAAAACAGCAAGTGAGAGGAAATCCCTGCAAATTAAAGGAATCCCTTGGGGTCCGCAGGTCACCAGAATTAGTGCGTTTATTGCAAAATTTCCTCTCTATTGCTTTTCTGGGGACAACCCAAAATTTGGGATTTTCTTTTCGTTCCACTTTCAATTATAATGGTAAACAGGACAAAAAGAGAGGAGGAATCTCCCTAATAAGGACACAGATAGCAGTAAAAACCTGTGTTCTAATACCTATCCCACCCTATCGAAAACTTGCAAAAAAAGAGGTGCTATTTTTTAGCGGTGCTTTACCATTGTTTTAGCGGCGGTATTGAGCAATGTATATTGATTGCTGTATACATGACAATGGTCCCAAAAATGTGTAAAAAATGTCCGATGCGTCCGCCATAATGTCGCAGCCATTACTAGTAAAAAAAAAATTATTAATAAAAATGCCATAAAACTATCCCCTATTTTGTAAACGCTATAACTTTTGCGCAAACCAATCAATAATCGCCTTTTTCGATTTTTTTTACCAAAAATATGTAGAAGAATACGTATCGGCCTAAACTGAAGGAAAAAATGTTTTTTATATATTTTTGGGGGATATTTATTATAACAAAAAGTAAAAATAATGCGTTATTTTCAAAATTGTCGCTCTATTTTTGTTTATAGAGCAAAAAATAAAGACAGCAGGGGTGATCAAATACCACCAAAAGAAAGCTCTATTTGTGGGAAAAAAAGGATGTCAATTTTGTTTGGGAGCCATGTCGCATGACCACGCAATTGTCAGTTAAAGCGACGCAGTGCCGAATCGCAAAAAGTTGTCTGGTCTTTGGCCAGCAAAATGGTCCGGGGCTGAAGTGGTTAAGTAAATACAAAATATCTTTGTAAGTGTCAATTATTGAAAGAAAATAGTATTAGGCCTCTTTCACACTGGGACGGGAGGTGCGTCGGCGGTAAAGCACCAATATTTTTAGCTGCGCTTTACCTTTGGATTTGCGGTGATATTCGGCCATTAGCGGAACGCTTTGTCGGCGGTATAGCCGCTCTCCCCATTGAATTAAAATGCTCCAAAGATGCTGCTAGCAGGACTTTTTTTACCGTCCTGTTGGCGCACTGCTCCAGTGTGAAAGCCCTCAGGGCTTTCACATTGGAGAGACAGCAGCGGCTGTTTCAGGTCGGTTTGCAGGTGCTATTTTATAGCGTAATAGCGCCTGTCAACTGGCGGCGTGTGAAAGGGGGGACCCAGCTGGAAAGGCCAAGACAGTTTTTTTTTCTATCTCGGCCTTTCCAGCCTGCAGAAGAGATCTGGGGTCTTTTAGACCCCATATATCTCCATAAAGAGGACCTGTCACACACTATTCCTATTACAAGGGACGTTTACATTCTTTGTAATAGGAATAAAAGTGATCAAATAAAGAAACTGTAAAAAATATATATATATAAAAGTAAAATAAACAAAAAAAAATGTAATTTCCCCATCCCCGCGTGCTCACGCACAGAAGCGAACACATGTGTAAGTCATGCACACCATTAAAATTGCCATGAGCGTTAGAGCAAGAGCAACAATTCTAGCCCAAGACCTCCTCTGCAACTCTAAACTAGTAACCTGTAAACAATTTTAAAGCATCACCTATGGAGATTTTTAAGTACCAAGTTTGGCGACATTCCATGAGAGAGGAGAGATCATCTTTCACATTATGCAAAAAAATTGGGCTAACTTTACATTGCGTTGCATTTTTGTTCATGAATTAAGAAAAAAAAAGTTTGAAAAATTGCTGCGCAAATACCGTTTGACATATAAAGTTGCAATGACTGCCATTTTATTCACTAGAGTCTCTGCTAAGAAAAACATATATAATGTTTGGGGGTTGTGTGTAATTTTCTAGCAACAAAATACTAATTTAAACTTGTAAACAAAAAGTTCCAGAAAAGGCAGAGTATGGAAGTGGTTAAAAATATCATAATTATTGTGGTCATTATTATACCTCCATGATGACTTTTGATGAGTTAACATTCAGAATAAAAACTAGTGGTCATGCAGGAACAGATTTTTTTTCCCAGAAAAATAGGTGATGTTCTGGTAAGCCGAGATGCTTTACAATCTTTATTTACAATAGAACTGTATTGAGGCACAAGCAATGTGAAAGGCTCAAACTTTTCAATCTTTTTTCAGGTTATTTAACATGCTGCAAGGTAGCAATCACTTCCACAGCTTGGAAATGCCCATTTCATACAGTAATAGAGCAAGAGGGAGAAAATGTTTATGGCTCACAACATCTAAAGTGCTAATGTCTTCTTGTATTGCTTTTTTGTTTTCAGATGTCTTCAGGCTCCTCATACTTTTGAGCTCTTCCCTAGAAGAGAGTGATTCTCAATAACACATGTGAGGATGCGATGGCAGGATACTCATCATCACTCATTGGATGTCCTCAATCTTTCAAGCTGAATAATAATAGACATCTTTAAACTGAAAGACTGAGGACATCTAGTGACCCAAATTAATCACTGTGCAGGACAATGCTAGATGAAGTCAGTATTGCAGCCAGGGCTGATTTTTCCGTTGACACTATCCTTTTTTATGATTTTGAAGATTTGGGCTGCAAAGTATATCCATTAATATAAAACTATAAAATATATATGTAGCGGCCATAACCCTTGATAAGGCGGCCTTGACTTTTGGGCTTACCGGTTACCTCCACTTGGCTTGTTCTTCTATGTCTAGGGGTTCCCAGGGTTAGTACCCAACAACTTTGGACGCTGACACCATAAAAGTCCTTTAGAAAGGTTTTTATTTTCAGGGGTAACATCCAATAAACACAGTCTCGTATGGGAACAGAGGGCAAGGGTGAAGAAACTCAGGCACCTTGAACTGCTAATCATCAAGAAATATCTAATGCAACCCATAGAGTAGCCACTCACAGCTGGGCGCCTCAAAGCTGAACAAATCTCTAGCCAGAGATAATGGCAGTCAGTACTTTGATCCGGAACTTGTGAAATCTCTGACCTTGAATCATTTGTAACAGAAAGTGAACAGGAACCTTTTCCTCAGTACCTGGAACGTTCTTTGTCTCCTTGGCAGTACTGGAAAAGCATGGATTCGTTAGTGTCCTTCACAACCCAGCAACCAGGCACTTCTTGGGATGCCAGCTTGTTGGCCCTCCTCTGAAGAGTCCTCCCCCGGAGCTGTGGTGCCCCTCCAAGCTGAGAGCACACCCTGCGTCTTGAATCCTCCCTCAGTTACTGCGCCTCGGACCAGCCGGTTCCGAGACTCGGGAACAGATGCATCCTTTCCCCAGACCAGGCGGGTCTATTGGGGTTAGTCAAATGAACCATGTTGCGGGGCGACACACGCTCCTGTGACCGGGACCCCTCGCGAGGCTACCCCAGTCCAGAATCAGGAACAGGCAGCTATGGCCTCACGAACCAACCCTGAACACATGACTTCAACATCTTAAGTACCCTTCCCCAGACTCCTCAGCGGGGCCAGACGCACCCACTGATTGGTTCCAGGGAACGCTGATACCTAAAGCATCCAACCAGGCCTGATTCTGGGCCTGTCATGTGCAATTAACTATACACATGACCAGGCAGAACTCTAACACAACCCAGCCAAACTGATGCCAAAGTTAAACCTACACAATCAGCCCTCAGAACCCCTTTACTGTTCTGAGGTAAAAAATTACATTTGTACATAGCAGACACCTTGTCCAAAGTGTCGCGGCTACACATATAAAAACACATTAAGCACTTAAAAATTGTGCAGCAGTAAACAATAAAATGTAAATCGAATTAAAATTATGTGTAAACACTAAATCAAAACTCTTATAGATGTATGTGTAATAAAATCAGATGATAAATAATTATCATAACTTATTAATATAACTATAATAATTGTGAACATGACCAAATGTAAGAGAAAAATGTGTTACTTACCAACTTATGTGTCCAAATAATTCTAAAAAGTCCACTGTGAACATGTTGTAAAGAATTTAAAAATCCACCGCATGATCATTCTTCATCCTTGATACAATCTGTGTAGAGGCCTGTTCACACCAGAACATGGTGCGGGGAACCCATGTTCTGTGTACGTTTCCTACACTATGTTCAAATTTCTCTGCAACTGCGAGGTATCAGTGCAATACTAATGACACCTCAAATGTAGATCACAAACAGAAGTACCATGGGATCTGTGTGCAGTATATTTTTTAGGTGTGTTCTACTTTTGGTGCCGCTCAGTGCAATTTTAGCTGATTCAAATGAATGGGTTGAAAATGCACCGCACTCGAATTACACAGAAATCGCATTTCTATGCAATTTTTAGTGTGAACTGGCCCTAAAACACAGCTCCTTTAGACAATCAGTGTTTTCCCTTTGTATATGCTCACATAAAATTTAGAACTCTAAACCAGTAGAGATCTATAAATGTTGATAACTGCACCATAAACCCCTTGTTGCCGGCTGTATGCAAATGTGCAGCCTCTTGGCACCTATTTGTTTCTGTCCATACAGCTGTGCTGAGAGCACATGCATGCACACTCCCGACACAGTTACCGGAAAGCTCAGCTATTGGGAGTTTTCGGATTACGTGACCGCTGTGAAAGCCAATCACAACGGTCATGTGCTCTTAAGCCCTGCCTCCTGGCATCATAAACCTCATAAAGGGCTGGGAGGTGCCAGTGTTATAGCCCCTCTTAGGCGTCTCTTCTCCAGGAAGAATAAATTAACTGAGGTCCGCCAGTCCCCTTATTAGCTTTGTTGCTTTGCTCTGGACTATTTCCAGTTCCCTCCTGAGGATTGGTGACCAGAACTGAATGGCATACTCAAGATGTAACCAGACCACAGTTTTGTAAAGTGGTAGAATTATATTTTTATCCCTTAATTAGGTACCCTTTTTAATGCATGCTAATATTCTACTGGCCTTGCTTGTTGAAGCTTGGCATTGAATGCTATTACTGAGTTTGTCATCAACTAGGACCCCCAGATCTTTTCCCATTCTTGATTCCCCCAGAGGTTTTCCCCCTGGCGTGTATGGGAAGGCTGGAGGAGAATTTAAACTAGGATTGTTGCGGGATGTTGAATTAGATTATAATGGGGCAGACAGGTCAGACAGGGGTCAGCTCCTATTGGTGGGTGGAATAGAAAAAGACGAGGGGAGGTCTATGGCAGATGATATGAAGGTAGCTATGTTACAAACAACTATTGGAAATGGTATTATTTGTACTAAAATAAAAAATATGTAACATACATTTGCAAAATGTGACCATGAATAAAAGTGTTTGTTCACCAATGCTAGAAGTCTGCCAAGCAAAATAGGTGAGTTGGAAGCTCTGGTGCTCGAGGAAAATTATGATCTAATTGGTATTGCTGAGTCTTGGCTTCATTGTTCTCAAGACTCAGCTATTAATATTCCTGGCTATGCCCTCTTTTGGAAAAACAGGGTAAAACGTAGGGGTGGTGGTGTCTGTCTCTATGTGAGAAGTGATCTCAAAGTGAGTGTGAAAGAGGACCTAGTTGATGAAGAGTGTGATGAGTCTGAAGCATTATGGGTGGAACTGTACATGGGTGTGTGTACTACAATGGTTATCATTCCAGTTTCTTATAGACCTCCCAGTTTTAATGAGGAGGTGGAGGTCTTTACACAAATGGAAAGGGCTGCAAGGGCTGGGACAGTGATAATAATGGGGGATTTTAACTACCCGGAAATTTACTGGAGTAATGGCACTGTTTGGACAGTTAGAGGGCAAAAATGTATAAGCCTATTACAAGACATTTTTATGGTTCAGTGTATTGAGGCCCCAACTAGAAATGACGCTCTGCTGGACCTGGTACTCTCAAACCATGCAGAGCTTAATATCCATATTCATATAAAAGAACATCTGGGTAGCAGTGACCATAACATGATTTCATTTAATGTTAGCTGTAAGCAACAAACACATATAGGAAAGATAAAAACACTTAACTTTAATCACGTAAGGACTAGCTTTGTTTTGGAATTTAGGTGTTTACATGTTCAAAACAGTTTTTTTTGCTAGAAAATTACTTAGAAACCCAAACATTATATATATATTTTCTAACGCCCTAGAGAATAAAATGGCAGGCATTGCAATTCACACGTATTTGCGCAGCAGTCTTACAAGCGCACTTTTTTTGGAAAGAATTCACTTTTTTGAATAAAGAAAAAAATATGACAACAATAAAGTTAGTCCAATTTTTTTTATATATTGTGAAAAATAATGTTACTTCGAGTAAATTGATACCCAACATGTCACGCTTCAAAATTGCACCCGCTCGTGGAATGGTGTCAAACTTTTATTCTCAAAAATCTCCATAGGCGACGACAAAATTTTTTACAGGTTGCATGTTTTGCGTTATAGAGGAGATCTAGGGCTAGAATTATTGTTCTCGCTCTACCGATCGTGTCGATATCTCACATGTGTGGTTTGACCACCGTTTTCATATGCAGGCTCTACTCACGTATGCGTTCACTTCTGCGCATTAGCTTGTCGGGACAGATCACTTTAAAAAAAATGTTTTTTTTCTTATTTATTTTACTTAATTTTTTTTTTTTTCACTGTTTAAAAAAAAAATCTGGATCACTTTTATTCCTATTACAAGGAATGTAAACATCCCTTGTAATAGAAAAAAAGCATGGCAGGTCCTCTTAAATGTGAGATCTGGGGTCAAAAAGTCCTCACATCTCATATTTGGACTAAAATGCAATAAAAAAAATTGTCATTTGAAAAAATTACATTGAAAAAATGTGCCTTTAAGAACTATGGGTGGAAGTGACATTTTAACGTCGCTTCCGCCCTGCTATGGTATGGAGATGGGTGGGGGCCATCTTAGCCTCACTCGTCTCCATACACAGGCACCGAGAGGACCTGATCTCCTCCGCCACTGCCGACGGCTCCGGTAAGCGGCGGAGGGCGCGGGGGAGCAGCAGGAGGGGGCACCCCTCCCGCCGCTGATAACGGTGATGTTGTGGTGAATCCGCTGCAGAGATCACCATTATCGTAAACACGACCGGCTCCTGAAAAGATGGATATCTCGGTTGTGGCAGCAGCTGCTGCCGTTACCAAGATATCCCTCTTCAAAGTGCTGACGTATATGTACAGGAGCCGGTCGGCAAGTGGATGATGACTGTTCTCCAAGACTTAGACTGGGAGGCATCAATGGACACAGAACAGAAACACTATCATCATTTAAATGCTACAAAGAATATAACAGAATATTTTAAAGGAAATCAAGGATGCAAAAATTCAAAACGAATGGCAGATTGCAAAAGATAGTAGGAAAAACTCCCAAAAATTCTTCAAGTATTTTTAACAGTAAAAAGGCATGTGGGCCATTTACAAAATAATCTTGAGTGGGTGACTGGGGACAAAGAGGAGGCAAATTTATTAAATACATTCTTCAGCTCTGTCTATACAAAGGAGCATGGGGGAGCTCATGTCCATAATGGGGGTGGTAGGGACACAGCCCCAAATGATCCACAACGGCTCAAAAGTGATATGGTCCAAAAATATTTAGACAGAATAAAGCCCCATACACACTTTTCTGCTGATTTTTCCTTCAGATTTACCAAAACCATATAATATGAGGTCAAACCTTGGTAGTTTCAATTTGTTTGCAATCAGGCAAGCTCTTGCACTACATGGTTTTGGTAAATCCAAATACAAAAGTCAGCAGAAAATCTGATAGTGTGTATGGGGCTTAAAGGTGGACAAAGCACTTGGACCAGATGACATCTACCCACGGAGCCTAAAAAAATTGAGGTCTGTCATTTCAAAGCCATTGTTTCTAATTTTTAGGGACTTGTTAATGACTGGAATGGTACTACTGGATTGGCGTAGAGCCATTGTGGTGCCCATATTAAAAAGGGGTCAAAGTCTTTACCAAGTAACTATAAACCTGTTAGTTTAACATCTATAGTCGGGAAGATACTGGAGAGTTTAATAAAAGACCATATAGATGAGTTCTTGCCGGAAAAAAACATTTTAAGCAACAGACATCATGGATTCATGAGAGATAGAAGTTGTCAAACAAAGCTGATTTATTTTTATGAGGAGGTAATTAAAACCTTGGACAGAGGGGTGGCGGTGGACGTGGTATGTTTGGATTTTGCAAAAGTGTTTGATCTTTCCAAGCCTGTAGACTTTACCTTACACATTGTCAGGAAAGGATCCGTCCACTGGTAAGATCTATCATTTGGCGTGCAGTACTGAGGTCTACCAGCAGGCATCTCCTGGCAGTTTGGAACTGTCAGGAGAGTCTTTCCCTGCTGGTGTTATGTCATTATTGGGCCGCAGTACTGACGTCCACCAGTGGATGGATCCTGGCAGTATGGAGCAGACAACACTCCCTGCGCTCAGGTGTTACATGAGGACAATCACTGGCAGTCCCATAAATACCCGGCAAGCCCTCACATGCTTGTCTTGGCATCTTTCTTCCTTGTGCCCTGGCCTGTAGCTGCGACCTGTATCCAGAACCCTGTAACCTGAGCCTGTACCCAATCCCATCCTCATCCTGTCCCTCCTGTGTTCCTGTTTTCTTGTAAGCCTGATCCCATCCATTATCTTCCTCTCCTGTCCTGCCCTTGTTCATTTGCTGATCCCCTGTGTATGACCCTGACCTAGCTAACGTGTTTGATTTTGGTACTTCCCTTTGGCTGTATATATTATCTGTTTTCTGTGGGTTTCTGTTGGTTGGTTGAGCACTATTTGTATTTGGGGTGTTTACTTATTTATATCACTTATCTTAAATAAACACTATTCTAATTCACTTACATGCGTTTCGGTTTCCTCTTTGCAGTCCATACAATCTGGTCACACCTGTTCATGACAGTATACCAAGGCCATCTCTGACCAGAAGTGGCTGCACAGGGTAACCATTTTGGCCAGGGCTGACTTTAATATTGATTAAACCCTGGGCAAAACTTTTCTTGGGGCCCCCCATGCATTTCTGCTCTCCGCCTGCTCTGAGACATACAATAAATAGCAGTTAGACTCAAAATAAGTTTACTGAATCAGATCAGGCAGCTATTGCGATTGGTTGCTAGAGGTTACAGTGTATCATTACCGCTCACTGAATGGTTGCTAGAGGTTACAGCATATGGTTTCTGCTTGTTTATTGGTTGCTAGAGATTACTGCGAATATGATCTCAGGGGGGCATGATATACATATCAATGCCGTCAGCTGCCTCTATTTACATATGAATGCCGGTAATTTACAAGTAAACACAGGGTCTGCAGGTGAGTCATTTTTACACAACAGTAGGGCAGAGCTGGGCAGCATTAGTAGCAGCACTTCACACTGAGATATTGGGACACAGCACAGGACTAAAACCCTCAAAGGACGAGGGAATTTAAACCAGGATAGTTGGCAAGCATGAGGCAACTGCTTTGGGCCCCACAACAATGACAGGGCCCAGGGCAGCTGCCCCTTTTGCCCTGCCTTAAAAACGGCCCTGATTTTGGCTCTGTTTCGCATTGCTGGGATGAATTCAGATATAATTGTTTATTATGCTCTGCTAGCAACAGAGAGTTCTGAAAATCTCTACCAGACATTCAAAGGGTGGTCCAGTGATCAGCTTCTGGAGATTATCCGTTTAGCTCACTCTGTGGTCGATCAGGGCAGTGTACTGTTTGAGGATGTTCAGCCTTTGATTGGAGTGTGTACAGAACTGGCTCTGCCCTGTATCCCAAAGGGGCATAATGACTTTTCTCCCCCCTTCAGAATTAACCAGGTTGCGTCCTTAGTATGGCTGTTGGAGGATGACTCCTTTCTTCTTTTTGGAGCACTATTTGGTTTTTCCCAAACAGTTGTTGAAGGATTGTATAGATGAAGTGCAGTCCCTGGTCAGACAGAGGGTATGTGAGCCCACTTTCTTGCTACCTGTACTTCAGGCATGGTTAGACCTCTTATGCCCAGATTCTGTCAGCTCTCCACAACCCAGACCTGCTACTAAATACCTGCCTGCTCAGACGTCCTTTCTCCTATCACCCCTGGCAACCTCTTCTACAGTCCAATATACCCTGCTCCCCACCAAGTATCAATACCCTGTTTATACTTCCTGCACCTATCCTGCCTTTAACACACCTGCCTCTTCTCTACTATATGTAACTTCCCCACAGAAACTTCCTCTGGTCGCTGTTCTCCCTTCCTTGCCATATCCCAGCCCTTTGTTTCAGTATGCCTCACCTCCTACCTACAGTCCTACAGCCACCTACAGATCTCCAGCAGTTAAGCCAAAGAAGAAACAAAGTTCTTCCCTACTCACACAATGCTGCCAGTAACCCAACTTGCTTCCACACCAACCAACCTGCTCCAGTCTGCTTGCATGCCAGCTGAACCTAATAACCCATCTGATTCTGCCAAACCTCTGCCTGCTATCCAGCCAGTGTCTCCGCCTGATGTTCCTGTGTCCATGTTCCACTCCGATGTTTCAATACCTGCCGACCATTCTGATGTGCCTCTGTCTGCTGCCCAGCCTGATGACCCGGAGCTCACTGCCCAGCCTGATGACCCGGAGCTCGCTGCCCAGCCTGAGGACCTGGAGCTCACTGCCCAGCCTGAGGACCCGGAGCTCGCTGCCCAGCCTAAGGACCCGGAGCTCTCTTCCCAGCCTGAGGACCTAGAGCTTGTTGCCCAGCCTGAGGACCCTGAGCTTGCTGCCCAGCCTGAGCACCCTGAGCTCGTCTGCCCAGCCTGATGACCCGGAGCTCGCTGCCCAGCCTGAGGACCTGGAGCTCACTGCCCAGCCTAAGGACCCGGAGCTCTCTTCCCAGCCTGAGGACCTAGAGCTTGTTGCCCAGCCTGAGGACCCTGAGCTTGCTGCCCAGCCTGAGCACCCTGAGCTCGTCTGCCCAGCCTGAGGACCCAGAGCTCGCTGCCCAGCCCAATGACCCGGAGCCTGCTGCCCAGCCTGGTAACACGGAGCCTGCTGCCCAGCCTGATGACCCGGAGCCTGCTGCCCAGCCTGATGACCCAGAGCCTGCCGCCCAGCTTGATGACCCGGAGCCTGCTGCCCAGCTTGATGACCCGGAGCCTGCTGCCCAGCCTGATGACCGGAGCCTGCTGCCCAGCCTGATGACCCGAAACCTGCTGCCCAGCCTGATGACCCGGAGCTTGCTGCCCAGCCTGATGTGCCTCTGTCCACTGCCCAGTCTGATGTGCCCCTGTCCGCTGCCCAGCCTGATGTGCTCCTGTCCGCTGCCCAGGCTGATGTGCTCAAGTCCGCTGCCCAGCCTGATGTGCTCCTGTCTGCTGCCCAGCCTGATGTTCTCCTGTCCGCTGCCCAGCCTGATGTGCTCCTGTCCGCTGCCCAGCCTGAGGTGTCACTGTCCCCTGCCCAGCCTGATGTGCCCCTGCCGCTGCCCAGCCTGACGTGCCCCTGTCCGCTGCCCGGCCTGACGTGTCCCTGTCTGCTGCCCGGCCTGACGTGCCCCTGTTCGCTGCCCTGCCTGATGTGCCCCTGTCCGCTGCCCGGCCTGATGTGCCCCTGGCCGCTGCCCAGCCTGATGTGCTCCTGTCCGCTGCCCAACCTGATGTGCTCCTGTCCATGGCCCAGCCAGATGTGCTCCTTTCCGTGGCCCAGTTTGTGGTCCCAGTGCCTGCTGCTCAGCCTGATGCTCCAGTGACTACTGTCCAGTCCGATGTACCTGCTGTTCAGCCTGTTGTGCCAGTACCTGCTGTTCTACCTGTTGTGCCAGTGCCTGTGCCTGCTGCCCAGTCTGAAGTTTCAGTACCGGCTGCCGGATTTCAAGTTCCAGTACCTGCTATCAAGTCCGATGCACCTGCTGTTCTGCCTGATGTGCCAGCACTTGTGCCTGCTGCCCAGTGTGAAGTTCCAGTACCTGCTGCCCGGTCTGATGCCCCAGAGCCCTCTGTCTGCCCGGATGTGTGCGCTGTCTACCTGGATGTGCCTGCTGTCTGCCCGGATGTGCCTGATGACCAGCCTGAAGTACTCTCTTCCACCTTTCTGCTCGATGCCATGGACTGTGGACAATTAAAACTAGTTGGAGCATCCAGAGGCCACTCCTTTAAGGGGGGGTACTGTCAGGAAAGGGTCCGTCCACTGGTAAGATCTATAATTTGGCATGCAGTACTGAGATCCACCAGCAGACTTCTCCTGGCAGTTTGGAACTATGAGAAGAGTCTTTCCCTACAGGTGTTTTGTCATCATTGGGACGCAGTACTGACGTCCACCAGCGGATGGATCCTGGCAGTATGGAGCAGACAAAACTCCCTGCGCTCAGGTGTTACATGAGGACAATCACTGGCAGTCCCATAAATACCCGGGAAGCCCTCACATGCTTGCCATGGCATCTTTTTTCTTCCTTGTGCCCTGGCCTGTACCTGCGACCTGTATCCGGAACCTTGTAACCTGAGCCTGTACCCAATCCAATCCTGATCCTGTCCCTCCTGTGTTTCTGTTTTCTTGTAAGCCTGATCCCATCCATTATCTACCTCTCCTGTCCTGCCATTGTTCATTTGCTGATCCCCTGTGTATGACCCTGACCTAGCTAACATGTTTGATTTTGGTACTTCCCTTTGGTTATAAATATTATCTGTTGTCTGTGGGTTTCTTTTGGTTGGTTGAGCACTATTTGTTTTTGGGGTGTTTACTTATTTATATCACTTATCTTAAATAAACATTATTCTAATTCACTTACATGCATTTTGGTTTCCTCTTTGCTGTCCATACAATCTGGTCACACCTGTTCATGACACACATGAGCCGTGTGTGGGGAACTGTGTCAATTTGTAAATTGATAGAAAACTGGCTAAAAAACCGAATTCAGAGAGTAGTGGTTAATGATTCTTGCTATGAATGTTCTAAGGTATTCAGTGGTGTACCCCAAGATTCAGTGTTGGGACCCTTACTTTTTAACATCTTTATAAATGAGGTAAGATCTGGGATCAAATGTGCCATTTCTATCTTTGCAAATGACACCACGCTATGCAGTGGAATAACATCCTTACAGGATGTCTCCAATTTACAAGCTGACCTCAATGCATTGTCTAATTGTGCAACTAAGTGGAAAATGGGGTTTAATGTTGATAAGCAGGGCCGCTGATAGGCCAGTACATCTGGCCCTGCTGTACCGGGCCTGACCAGCAGGGGGGCCCGGGCAACCTGAACTGCAAAAAATTCTATGTATAAAAAAAAAAAAAAGTTCCTCCTCCACCCATCGCCATAAATAACGCTATCAGCAGATAACATCCAGCCAACCACCACCGACGACACCCCCCACCCCCCGTTCGGTACAGTTTTATTTTTTATATGTGCTCTACACTGTGTATGCGGCTGTAGTGGGGGGGACTCTTTCTTCTATTTCGGGCACGGAGGAATACATCTTCTGCACCCGCTCCGCACACCGCACAGCATTAGCATAGAAATGTTATGTTGCGGAGTGATATGCCCAATCCTCTCTCTCTCTACACGTGACTAACAAGAAGCAGAGAGAGCAGGGGCCGGGCGATCGAGTCGAGATCTTGAAGTTGGGGACAAGGTGAGGGGTGTATTCATGAGGCATAAAAGATGACACAAACTGGACTGACCTGCTTTTGTGTCATACTTATAGTGATTAGAATCCTGTATTATAAAAATCTTAAGCAATTTTGTACTTTAAGGCTGGGTTCACACTGCTGCGGCTACGAGAACCGAATGTGATTCGCACCGCACTGCAGTGCAAATCACATGCGATCTCTGTGCGATGCGAGTTCAGCCATACAGATAGTATGGCTGAATTCGCATCGCACCCGGCCCAAGCTTTTTTTGGTCCGCAGCAGAATTGGATTGCATGGGTGTTCACATCATGCGATCCGATTCCTGTCCGAGTTTGCAGATCGCACTGTGATATGCGAACTGATCTGGGGATGTCATTAACATTTCACTGACACTCCCAGCAGTTCGCATAGGGCAGTGTGAACTGCCGCCGGGAGGCATGCGATGCGGGAACCCACCGCGGGTTCGCGGCGTTCCCGCATCGCTGCAGTGTGAACCCAGCCTTTTGAAACATAATTTTAATAATTGCACTTTAGGCTGGGTTCACACTGCAGCGATGCGGGAACGGTGCGAATCCGCGGCGGGTTCCCGCATCGCATGCCTCTCGGCGGCAGTTCACACTGCCCTATGCGAACTGCTGGGAGTGTCAGTGAAATGTTAATGACACCCCCAGATCAGTTCGCATATCGCAGTGCGATCTGCAAACTCCTGTGCGAGTTTGGGCCGGGTGCGATGCAAATTCAGCCATACTATCTGTATGGCTGAACTCGCATCACACAGAGATCGCATGTGATTTGCACTGCGGTCTCGTAGCCGCAGCAGTGTGAACCCAGCCTTAATGAATTCTAGCACATGTAAACACAAAAGAATACCCTTTTTTTTTTTTTTTTTAATATAAAAGATGTTGCACCGAGTAAATAGATACCAAACATATCATGCTTTAAAACGATGCCCACCTGTGGAATGGCAGCACACTACGGTAAATTTATATTATCCATAGACGGCGCTTTAAAAGCCTTTAGGCTGGGTTCACACTGCAGCGATGGGGGAACGCCGGGGTCTGGGGAGGGGCAATAGGTGGGGCCAGGGGTGGGGCTGGAGGAGGGACTAGGGGCGGGGCCAGGGTGGAGCTGAAGGGGGCCCCGTCAGGTAGGCTGTACGGGGCCCCATGATTTCTATCAGCGGCCCTGTTGATAAGGCCCCTTTCACACTGAGGCATTTTTCAGGCACTACAGCGCTAAAAATAGCGCCTGTATAGTGCCTGAAAAAAGCAACTCCTTTCACTCCAGTGTGAAAGGAAGCCAGAGGGCTTTCACACTGGAGCGGTGCGCTAGCAGGACGGTAAAAAAAAGTCCTGCTAGCAGCATCTTTGGAGCCGTGAAGGAGCGGTCTATTCACCACTCCTAAACCGCTCCTACTCATTGAAATCAATGGGGCAGTGCTGCTATATCGCCAGCGCCATTTCCCACCGACGACCACACCGCCCCAGTGTGAAAGGGGCCTTAATGTAAAGTTATGTACTTGGGGTTTAAGAATATGCATACATCATACATACTAGGGGGAGTACAACTGGGGAAATCTATAGTGGAGAAGGATCTGGGGGTTTTGGAAGATCATAAGATCAATAATAGCATGCAATGCCAAGCGGCGGTTTCCAAAGCGTGCAAAGATCTTTCTTGTATTAGAGGTATCAACTCCAGAGAGCGAGATATAATTTTGCCCCTGTACAAATCATTAGTAAGACCTCATCTGGAATATGCAGTTCAGTTTTTGGCTCCAGTTCTCAAAAAGGATATCCGGGAACTGGAGAAAGTGCAGAGAAGGCTAACCAAACTGATAAGAGGCATGGAGGAACTCAGCTTTGAGGAAAGATTAGAGGAACTGAATGGTCTATATTGTGAACTTGGTGCTGAGTTATTCACTTTAAGGTCATCACAGAGGACAAGGGAGCACTCTTTACGTCTGGGGAGATGGTTCTGGCCAGCTCAGTAGATTGCTTTAAAAAAGGCCTGTATTCTATGCATTAAGGTGAAAAAACATCTGACAGTACCGGCCCCCCCAGCCCCCCTGTTTTACTTACCTGACCCCTCGAAAGTCCCGCGCTCGCCTCCGACATCCTCTTCGCTGCTCAGCCTGGCCGTTGATTGGCTAGAGTGGATGGATTGAAAGCAGCGCAGCCATTGACTCGTGCTGCTGTCCATCACAACGAATGATACGGCGTGCCGGGCGGCGGGGCTGAGTGATACAGTGAGGCTGTATCACGGGAGTAGTGATGGCCGAACGGTTCGCCCGGCGGTCGTTTCGCGGCGAATTTCCGACATTCGCGGTCCGCACGTTCGAACGCCTTTTTCCGTCGTTCGCCGCGGCGGACTTACGTGTTTAATGTATACAAGAACTTTAACCTTTGGTGACACGTTTATCATGTGATACAGGACAGCCAATTGAGACATGACAGCACATGGACACTTGTACATTCCCCCTAACCTATAAATACACCCGATCCGGTGGCCATTTTACATTCTTTCTTCTGTTAAGATAGGGACAGGTTCCTGTGTGGAGTAGGGAGAGATAAACCACTAGCTATTTGGTACACAAAAGTTCTTTTCAGGACTGGTATAGGTGTTAGGTGTTGATAGGTTTGCTGTGCTGCTGATTCTTGCAGCAGCCTGAGTGTCTTTTGTTAGTTTAGAGAAAGGGAAAGGACGGTGTATGCTACAGGGACAGCCAGATTAGTCTTTCATCATCATCATCATCATCATCATCATTAGCTGTTACTATCAAGGTCCACAAAAGAGCTGTTCCAGTAACCACTAATCGTTCTCTTTTTTTGCCAATTTGTATAGGGACAGGAAGGAAGCAGTGTTGTCAGGCAGTGAGGGTAATTTTAAAGACTTGCTGTTATTATTAGTTCCACAAAGGTTCTTTTCAGGACTGGTATCAGTGGTACAGTAATAGGCTTGTACATGTATAATATTCTTTCTTCCAAATATAGAAAGGATATTATACTTGACTGCTGCCCTTCTGCTGCAGTCTGCTAAACATTCACAACTCACTTGTTCCACAAAAGTTCTTATAAGGACTGGTAACTTGGTATAGGGTGCTACGGTACATAGGCTTGAGTGCGGTACAGTCTGCTGTTCTGTAAGGACCGCTATCGGTCCACAATAGATAGGGTTGACGTGCACCACTGCTGACCGCTGCCCTATACTGCAGCAGTCCTTCAGCGGTATAGGGACTGACGTACAGTCTGCTAATCACTAACACACAACCTGCTTGTTCCACAAAAGTTCTTATAAGGACTGGTAACTTGGTATAGGGTGCTACGGTACATAGGCTTGAGTGCGGTACAGTCTGCTGTTCTGTAAGGACCGCTATCGGTCCACAATAGATAGGGTTGACGTGCACCACTGCTGACCGCTGCCCTATACTGCAGCAGTCCTTCAGCGGTATAGGGACTGACGTACAGTCTGCTAAACACTAATACACAACCTGCTTGGTCCACAAAAGTTCTTATAAGGACTGGTAACTTGGTATAGGGTGCTACGGTACATAGGCTTGAGTGCGGTACAGTCTGCTGTTCTGTAAGGACCGCTATCGGTCCACAATAGATAGGGTTGACGTGCACCACTGCTGACCGCTGCCCTATACTGCAGCAGTCCTTCAGCGGTATAGGGACTGACGTACAGTCTGCTAAACACTAATACACAACCTGCTTGGTCCACAAAAGTTCTTATAAGGACTGGTAACTTGGTATAGGGTGCTACGGTACATAGGCTTGAGTGCGGTACAGTCTGCTGTTCTGTAAGGACCGCTATCGGTCCACAATAGATAGGGTTGACGTGCACCACTGCTGACCGCTGCCCTATACTGCAGCAGTCCTTCAGCGGTATAGGGACTGACGTACAGTCTGCTAAACACTAATACACAACCTGCTTGGTCCACAAAAGTTCTTATAAGGACTGGTAACTTGGTATAGGGTGCTACGGTACATAGGCTTGAGTGCGGTACAGTCTGCTGTTCTGTAAGGACCGCTATCGGTCCACAATAGATAGGGTTGACGTGCACCACTGCTGACCGCTCACCTATACTGCAGCAGTCCTTCAGCGGTATAGGGACTGACGTACAGTCTGCTAATCACTAACACACAACCTGCTTGTTCCACAAAAGTTCTTATAAGGACTGGTAACTTGGTATAGGGTGCTACGGTACATAGGCTTGAGTGCGGTACAGTCTGCTGTTCTGTAAGGACCGCTATCGGTCCACAATAGATAGGGTTGACGTGCACCACTGCTGACCGCTGCCCTATACTGCAGCAGTCCTTCAGCGGTATAGGGACTGACGTACAGTCTGCTAAACACTAATACACAACCTGCTTGGTCCACAAAAGTTCTTATAAGGACTGGTAACTTGGTATAGGGTGCTACGGTACATAGGCTTGAGTGCGGTACAGTCTGCTGTTCTGTAAGGACCGCTATCGGTCCACAATAGATAGGGTTGACGTGCACCACTGCTGACCGCTCACCTATACTGCAGCAGTCCTTCAGCGGTATAGGGACTGACGTACAGTCTGCTAATCACTAACACACAACCTGCTTGTTCCACAAAAGTTCTTATAAGGACTGGTAACTTGGTATAGGGTGCTACGGTACATAGGCTTGAGTGCGGTACAGTCTGCTGTTCTGTAAGGACCGCTATCGGTCCACAATAGATAGGGTTGACGTGCACCACTGCTGACCGCTGCCCTATACTGCAGCAGTCCTTCAGCGGTATAGGGACTGACGTACAGTCTGCTAAACACTAATACACAACCTGCTTGGTCCACAAAAGTTCTTATAAGGACTGGTAACTTGGTATAGGGTGCTACGGTACATAGGCTTGAGTGCGGTACAGTCTGCTGTTCTGTAAGGACCGCTATCGGTCCACAATAGATAGGGTTGACGTGCACCACTGCTGACCGCTGCCCTATACTGCAGCAGTCCTTCAGCGGTATAGGGACTGACGTACAGTCTGCTAATCACTAACACACAACCTGCTTGTTCCACAAAAGTTCTTATAAGGACTGGTAACTTGGTATAGGGTGCTACGGTACATAGGCTTGAGTGCGGTACAGTCTGCTGTTCTGTAAGGACCGCTATCGGTCCACAATAGATAGGGTTGACGTGCACCACTGCTGACCGCTGCCCTATACTGCAGCAGTCCTTCAGCGGTATAGGGACTGACGTACAGTCTGCTAAACACTAATACACAACCTGCTTGGTCCACAAAAGTTCTTATAAGGACTGGTAACTTGGTATAGGGTGCTACGGTACATAGGCTTGAGTGCGGTACAGTCTGCTGTTCTGTAAGGACCGCTATCGGTCCACAATAGATAGGGTTGACGTGCACCACTGCTGACCGCTGCCCTATACTGCAGCAGTCCTTCAGCGGTATAGGGACTGACGTACAGTCTGCTAAACACTAATACACAACCTGCTTGGTCCACAAAAGTTCTTATAAGGACTGGTAACTTGGTATAGGGTGCTACGGTACATAGGCTTGAGTGCGGTACAGTCTGCTGTTCTGTAAGGACCGCTATCGGTCCACAATAGATAGGGTTGACGTGCACCACTGCTGACCGCTCACCTATACTGCAGCAGTCCTTCAGCGGTATAGGGACTGACGTACAGTCTGCTAATCACTAACACACAACCTGCTTGTTCCACAAAAGTTCTTATAAGGACTGGTAACTTGGTATAGGGTGCTACGGTACATAGGCTTGAGTGCGGTACAGTCTGCTGTTCTGTAAGGACCGCTATCGGTCCACAATAGATAGGGTTGACGTGCACCACTGCTGACCGCTGCCCTATACTGCAGCAGTCCTTCAGCGGTATAGGGACTGACGTACAGTCTGCTAAACACTAATACACAACCTGCTTGGTCCACAAAAGTTCTTATAAGGACTGGTAACTTGGTATAGGGTGCTACGGTACATAGGCTTGAGTGCGGTACAGTCTGCTGTTCTGTAAGGACCGCTATCGGTCCACAATAGATAGGGTTGACGTGCACCACTGCTGACCGCTGCCCTATACTGCAGCAGTCCTTCAGCGGTATAGGGACTGACGTACAGTCTGCTAATCACTAACACACAACCTGCTTGTTCCACAAAAGTTCTTATAAGGACTGGTAACTTGGTATAGGGTGCTACGGTACATAGGCTTGAGTGCGGTACAGTCTGCTGTTCTGTAAGGACCGCTATCGGTCCACAATAGATAGGGTTGACGTGCACCACTGCTGACCGCTGCCCTATACTGCAGCAGTCCTTCAGCGGTATAGGGACTGACGTACAGTCTGCTAAACACTAATACACAACCTGCTTGGTCCACAAAAGTTCTTATAAGGACTGGTAACTTGGTATAGGGTGCTACGGTACATAGGCTTGAGTGCGGTACAGTCTGCTGTTCTGTAAGGACCGCTATCGGTCCACAATAGATAGGGTTGACGTGCACCACTGCTGACCGCTGCCCTATACTGCAGCAGTCCTTCAGCGGTATAGGGACTGACGTACAGTCTGCTAAACACTAATACACAACCTGCTTGGTCCACAAAAGTTCTTATAAGGACTGGTAACTTGGTATAGGGTGCTACGGTACATAGGCTTGAGTGCGGTACAGTCTGCTGTTCTGTAAGGACCGCTATCGGTCCACAATAGATAGGGTTGACGTGCACCACTGCTGACCGCTCACCTATACTGCAGCAGTCCTTCAGCGGTATAGGGACTGACGTACAGTCTGCTAATCACTAACACACAACCTGCTTGTTCCACAAAAGTTCTTATAAGGACTGGTAACTTGGTATAGGGTGCTACGGTACATAGGCTTGAGTGCGGTACAGTCTGCTGTTCTGTAAGGACCGCTATCGGTCCACAATAGATAGGGTTGACGTGCACCACTGCTGACCGCTGCCCTATACTGCAGCAGTCCTTCAGCGGTATAGGGACTGACGTACAGTCTGCTAAACACTAACACACAACCTGCTTGGTCCACAAAAGTTCTTATAAGGACTGGTAACTTGGTATAGGGTGCTACGGTACATAGGCTTGAGTGCGGTACAGTCTGCTGTTCTGTAAGGACCGCTATCGGTCCACAATAGATAGGGTTGACGTGCACCACTGCTGACCGCTGCCCTATACTGCAGCAGTCCTTCAGCGGTATAGGGACTGACGTACAGTCTGCTAAACACTAATACACAACCTGCTTGGTCCACAAAAGTTCTTATAAGGACTGGTAACTTGGTATAGGGTGCTACGGTACATAGGCTTGAGTGCGGTACAGTCTGCTGTTCTGTAAGGACCGCTATCGGTCCACAATAGATAGGGTTGACGTGCACCACTGCTGACCGCTCACCTATACTGCAGCAGTCCTTCAGCGGTATAGGGACTGACGTACAGTCTGCTAATCACTAACACACAACCTGCTTGTTCCACAAAAGTTCTTATAAGGACTGGTAACTTGGTATAGGGTGCTACGGTACATAGGCTTGAGTGCGGTACAGTCTGCTGTTCTGTAAGGACCGCTATCGGTCCACAATAGATAGGGTTGACGTGCACCACTGCTGACCGCTGCCCTATACTGCAGCAGTCCTTCAGCGGTATAGGGACTGACGTACAGTCTGCTAAACACTAATACACAACCTGCTTGGTCCACAAAAGTTCTTATAAGGACTGGTAACTTGGTATAGGGTGCTACGGTACATAGGCTTGAGTGCGGTACAGTCTGCTGTTCTGTAAGGACCGCTATCGGTCCACAATAGATAGGGTTGACGTGCACCACTGCTGACCGCTGCCCTATACTGCAGCAGTCCTTCAGCGGTATAGGGACTGACGTACAGTCTGCTAAACACTAATACACAACCTGCTTGGTCCACAAAAGTTCTTATAAGGACTGGTAACTTGGTATAGGGTGCTACGGTACATAGGCTTGAGTGCGGTACAGTCTGCTGTTCTGTAAGGACCGCTATAGGTCCACAATAGATAGGGTTGACGTGCACCACTGCTGACCGCTCACCTATACTGCAGCAGTCCTTCAGCGGTATAGGGACTAAGAGTTTTGTCACAGGGTCATTTAAAAAATGACATGCAGAGGAAGAGGCAGGCCCTTCCGCAGGGGTGGTAGGGGTAGGGCAGGAGCAACAGGCTTGAGCCAAAGTGGGAAGTTGCAGAAGGTGCGTTCAATTACTTTAAAGGATGCACCAGACTTGGTTGAGTGGCTCGCTCAGCCTTACTCTTCTGCACCCTCCTCATCCTCTCGATCTGCACCCTCTTCTTCACTCTCTGCTATGTGCACCCCCAAAGACACTACCACCAACAACACGACCACCACCACCACCACCACATACCTTCCGCTTGAGTCACTGGAATTATTTTCCGATCCATATCAAGAGGACATTTCTGATGCGCAGCCACTCTTGGTATTGGATCAGGAAGAGGAGGTAGCAACAAGCGCTACTCAGCAGTCTGACGCCAGTACCCAGATCAGCCCAAGGAGGAGGTTGGTCCCCGGTGTTGCTGCCTACTCTACTTATAGCGGTGGGGAAGGTGACGTTGATGATGACGTGTCTAGTGATGTCACGTGGGTGCCCACAAGAGAGGAAGAGGAGGGGAGTTCAGAGGGAGATATGGACCAGCAGATAGGGAGGAGAAGCAGCAATGACTTACATTGCACAGCAGGGACAAAGCAGACTGCAAATGTATCAGGAGCGAGTCATCGACCATGTACGGTCACATCTGGCGCTCCCAGGACACCGGCACATGGCTCCGCAGTGTGGGCTTTTTTTAACGTGTCCGCTGCTGACAATAGCGTTGCCATCTGCAATCTTTGCAGTCAACGCGTTAGTCGCGGTAAGCCCAATACTCACCTAGGGACGACCGCCTTAAGAAGGCACATGAGCAGCCATCACCGAGCCCAGTGGGAGCAACGGAACACACAAAGCCACACTGCAGGCTCTCACCGTCCAGCCTCGTCTTCTACTTCTCCTTCTCCTCTCTCCTCACAATTGTCCTCCACTCCACCTTCCATCACGCCAAGCTCACATTTTTCTGCAAAAAGGCAGGCTTCCGTGGGCCTAATGTTTGAGCGTAAAAAAATGATGACGCCGGATAACCCTCTTGCCCAACGGTTGGCGGCTGGCTTGTCAGAACTCATAGCCCGCCAACTACTGCCATATAAACTGGTGGACTCGGAGGCCTTTCGCAAATTTGTGGCCATTGGAACACCACAATGGAAGGTCCCAGGAAGGAAGTATTTCTCAGAGAAGGGCATCCCAGAGCTATATGGCCATGTTCAGCGGCAAGTGAATGTATCTCTGGCACACAGTGTCGGTGCCAAGATACATCTGACCACAGACACGTGGTCTAGCAAACACGGGCAGGGAAGGTATATCAGTTTTACTGCCCACTGGGTGAACCTTCTGACGGCCGTCAAGCATGTAACCCGTGGCACCCGTGTAGATTTGGTTTTACCGCCACGGATTGCATGCAGGCCTGACTCTTCTTCTCCTCCTCCTACTCCATCCTCCTCCCTCTCCTCCTCAGCTGCCTCCTCCTTTTCCGCTGCTAGCGTCTCTTCCACTGCACCGCCCAAGCTCCCCAGAACCTATTCCACATGCCAGGTGAGACGTTGCCATGCCGTGCTGCGTCTGTTGTGCCTGGAAGCAAAGAGCCACACTGGCCCGGCACTCCTTTCAGCTTTGCGTTCACAGGCAGATGAGTGGCTAACACCGCTCAATTTGACAGTTGGTAAAGTGGTGTGTGACAACGGTGCCAATCTGCTTAGCGCATTGAAACAGGGCAAAATCACGCACGTGCCGTGCATGGCACACGTCTTAAACTTGGTCGTGCAGCGATTCCTTGTCAAATACCCTGGGGTCCAGGACATCTTGCGGCAGGCAAGGAAAATCTCGGCCCATTTCAGAAGATCTTACACGGCCATGGCTCGCCTTGCTGACATTCAGCGGCGACACCATCTGCCGGTCAGACGTCTTATTTGCGATTGCCCGACGCGATGGAACTCAACCTTCTATATGCTTGATAGGCTGCTCCAGCAGAAACGTGCAGTTAACGTCTACCTGTATGAACTCTGCGAAAGAAACGGTTCTGGGGAGCTGGGTTTTTTTTCACCGCGCCAGTGGCTGCTCATGCGCGACACATGCAGACTTCTGCGGCCATTTGAGGAGATCACCAAACTGGTCAGTCGCAGCCATGGCGCCATCAGTGACATGGTACCTTATGCCTTCTTTCTGGAGCGTGCATTGCGTCGTGTCATTGATCAGGCTGTGGAGGAGCAGGAGCGGGAAGATGAGGAAGTCGCAATGCTGGATGAATTCCCAGGGGGGGCTACTCTATCTGAGACAAGTCAACAACAGGAGTCTGATGAGGAGTCAGAGGAGGATGGTGCCGGGGCGGATGAGCAGGAGCAAGAAGAGCATGCTTTAAACCTTTCTGGGATCCCTGTTGTGCGAGGATGGGGAGAGGAGAATGAAGAGGACGACATTATCCTGGATGATGAGCAGGAGCCAGGCCACCACACCGCTTCCACTTTAGTGCAAATGGGGGCCTTCATGCTCCAGTGTTTTAATAGGGACCCCCGTATAAAAAGCATGAGGGTCAAGGACCAGTACTGGGTGGCAACGTACTTAGACCCCCGGTACAAACACAAAATGGCGGAAATGTTACCGCCGTCGCAGAGGGCTGTCAGAATGCAGCACTTCCAGGCCTTGCTTCGAGAAATGCTGCATTCTGCTTTTGCGTGCGCTGGCAGAGGAGCAATTCCCACTCCCAGAGAAGGATTTGCGGGTACCAATCCAACAGCGCCTGCAAGAAGAGGCCGGTTTGAAGATGTGTTGGTGACTTCGGATATGAGGTCATTCTTTCAGCCGACCCATCGACAGGTGTCATCCGGATCCAGCATCAGGGAACGCCTAGACCGTCAGGTGTCCGACTACATTGGGTTAACGGCCGATGTGGACGCTCTGAGGAGTGATGAACCCCTAGACTACTGGGTGGGCAGGCTTGACCTCTGGCCAGAGCTTGCCCAATTTGCAATCGAACTGTTGGCTTGCCCCTCATCCAGTGTCCTGTCCGAAAGGACGTTCAGCGCAGCAGGGGGGATTGTGACCGATAAGCGTACTCGCCTAGCTCACCACAGTGTTAACTACCTCACATTTCTAAAAATGAATGAGGCATGGATCTCGGAGGAATTCAACACATGTGATCAGTAGACCATGTATATGTCTATAAACAATTTTTGGAATCAAGCACACAGACCTTCTTAATTCATTTGGCTCACTTCCCTGACCCAAAAAAGCACACCGTACTATATGCCCCTACCCTCCTCTTTGAAGAGGTTGAGCGGTGTCATATTTCTACTGGGGCTGCTTATTATGAGGGGTTCCCACCATCCCTGTGCTGTGCTGACTTCCTCCTGGGTGTTCTTATTATGAGGGGCTCCCACCATCCCTGTGCTGTGCTGACTTCCTCCTGGGGGTTCTTATTATGAGGGGATCACACCATCCCTGTGCTGTGCTGACTTCCTCCTGGGGCTGCTTACGGTGCTGCTGTCAGCGCTGTATGTCACGGAGCTGCTGTCAGCGCTGTATGTCACGGAGCTGCTGTCAGCGCTGTATGTCACGGAGCTGCTGTCAGCGCTGTATGTCACGGAGCTGCTGTCAGCGCTGTATGTCACGGAGCTGCTGTCAGCGCTGTATGTCACGGAGCTGCTGTCAGCGCTGTATGTCACGGAGCTGCTGTCAGCGCTGTATGTCACGGAGCTGCTGTCAGCGCTGTATGTCACGGAGCTGCTGTCAGCGCTGTATGTCACGGAGCTGCTGTCAGCGCTGTATGTCACGGTGCTGCTGTCAGCGCTGTATGTCACGGAGCTGCTGTCAGCGCTGTATGTCACGGAGCTGCTGTCAGTGCTGTATGTCACGGAGCTGCTGTCAGCGCTGTATGTCACGGAGCTGCTGTCAGCGCTGTATGTCACGGAGCTGCTGTCAGCGCTGTATGTCACGGTGCTGCTGTCAGCGCTGTATGTCACGGAGCTGCTGTCAGCGCTGTATGTCACGGAGCTGCTGTCAGCGCTGTATGTCACGGAGCTGCTGTCAGCGCTGTATGTCACGGAGCTGCTGTCAGCGCTGTATGTCACGGAGCTGCTGTCAGCGCTGTATGTCACGGTGCTGATGTCAGTGCTCTGTATTACGGTGCTGCTGTCAGTGCTCTGTATCTCCTGCACCCTCTTGTTTGCCTACCCTGGTCCCTGACCTTCCCTCTCCTCCATTGCCTTCATTAGCTCCATAGTCCTGAATTGTCAGAACAATTTCCCAAATAAAAAAAAAATGCTTGTAGTTATCGATCCCAAATTCACCTCATACATGTATTATGCTATTGTCCAGGTGGTGGGACTACGTGCTACCCCCTAATAATTACCCCGTGGCCGCAAATTCGACCTAAAGGTTTGCGAAATTCGCCTCCCATTGAAGTCAATGGAGCCCGCGGCGAACGGTCGTTTTCGCGAACGTTTGTGTCCGTTCGCGTTTCGCGTTCGCGAAACGTCCCGTCGGAAGTTCGTCCATCACTACACGGGAGCACTCCCGCAAGCACTCCACACTATGCGAGGGAGCTCGCATTAACGTGAGAAGTACTTGTGGGGGGAAGCAGAGACAGCCGCCGAGGGACCCCAGAAGACCAGGTTCGGGGCCAATCTGTGCAAAATGAGCTGCACAGTGGAGGTAAGTATAACATTTTTGTTATTTAAAAAAAAAAAAAATTGTCTTTACAACCACTTTAAAGTTCATGTGTGTGTAAAGGCAGGCTTTCCAATACTTTTGGCAATATAGGGTATGTGAGATAGGCACCTTAGATTGTAAGCTGCTTGAGGGCAGGGACTAATGTAAATCTACAACATATATATGTAAAGCGATGGGTAAACTGACAGCGCTATATAAGTACCTGTAATAAAAATAATAACATTTTATTTATGTAAAACCTTTATCTCAAAAGGTAAAAAAACTGTTGCTAAACCAGCTTAAGGTTCGGTTCAAATATGAGCCACATGTGACTCACAGCAGGGGTCCGGCATGTGCTGGTTCACTGCTTCAGGTCCGATTTCAGCCTGAATTTTGGGCTGAATTCGCACCTGAAACGGACAAAAAGACTAGACCTGCTGTGGAGATATGTGAACCATCCCCATAGAGAGCTGGTCAAAATCTCCTGCTATTGTGAATTAGATGCCTGCATCCAATTCGCAATGGTGTGAACCCAGCCTAAATATTGTTAGGAGTTTTCCATCAGTTTGTTAGTGTGCTTAAATCTGCTAGTACTGACAGACTAACAATGCTCCTGTCCAAAATTTCCCCTCTGCTCTTTCATCCAGAGTGGAGGTACTCTAATGCCCTGTACACACGATCGGACATTCCGACGACAAAATCAATTTTTTTCGACTGATTTTGGCCCAAAATTGTCTTGCATACACACGGTTGCACAAAGTTATCGGAAAATCCGATCGTTCAGAACGCAGTGACGTAAAACAAGTATGTCGGGACTATAAACGGGCCAGTAGCCAATAGCTTTCGCCTTGTAATTTATTTTGAGCATGCATGGCACTTTGTGCGTCGGATTTGTCTACACGCGATCAGAATTTAAACGTTCGAAGAAAAAAAAAAAAAAAATGAAGGACATTTCAACCTTTCATACCCAACCCTTGTATATTTGCTGGTTTTATTATCCAGAAAAAAAACGTATGAAGGTCGATATTAGCACATTCTTCCTAAGAGAATATGGATTATTTTGTCTTGCAATACTTTCCATCATCCCTTATGAAGAAATGTTCTCTAAGGTCAATTGCACATGGACGTAAGAATTTATTGAGGTTTATATTCAGGATCTTGTTGACAAAAAGATCCATAGTAAAGTGTTCTGTAAAGACCTTCATAAATGTGTGTAAAGGAGCATAAAGTCATGTAAAGTGTATACAAGCAAAAATTTCTTCTTCATTGGCAGTACTGCAATATTTGTATATATACGCTCAAAAACATACATATACATGCAAAAACATGCGCACGCCCATAAATTACAGCACTCAAACGTGACATTTTATGGCTCTGTATTCTTTGCTTTATTACTAATTTTTATACAGCCGTGTGTATAGTTCTATAGACAACAATGCATTTATATCTAGATCCATAGATTTATATCTAGTTCCTGGACTGGACTTGGGTCAAAGCAATAACTCCAAGGCCAACAATAAATAACACGTTATCTCCTCCAATTCCGCAACATGTCTGGTTGTCGAACGGCTGTTCAGAAACTGAAAAGCAACTAAATGAAAAGCGCAAAATGAAAAGCAAGAAATGAAAAGCGTGAGTCAACACTCACCAAACTTCTACTAAGACAAAATTAGCAGAAGAAGCCCAAAGGGTGGCGCTAAAGAGCTGAAAAACCAGTACCGTAGTACGTCACTACGTTCGTGTTTGTTAGCCGACAATTCCTTGCCGTTTGTATGCAAGACAAAATCCAGGCACACGCCTTTGGACAAAAGTTAGAGGTTTTGTTTGCGGAAAAAAATCCAATCATGTGAACGAGGCTTTAGGATGGCAATAAATAGCATGTACCCACCCCAAATTGATGACCCAATGCAATGCTCAGGTGATAATTGGGCTATCTAGGGGTACGCCTAGGGGGTAATAGCATTATTGCCCATGGAAATGTTGCTGTTTCTTGGAAAATCTGTATGCAATGCTATAGACTAAAGCCTTGTAACACGGTACGATTGTTGGCAGGGGATTGTCTGTTGACAGACTGTTGTCCTAAAATCTTACTGTTAGTACCCACCTTTTAACAATTGTTGTCCAACTTTCAGCCAGATTTTCGTATGGTCAGTACACACATCCGTCACACAAAAGTCGAAAGTACAAACACGCATGCTCGGAATCAATGCTCACCAAACATGAAATTAGCAGAAGGGGCCCAAAGGGTGGTGCTCAAGATCTGAAATTCCTCGTATTACGTCACTACATTCGTGTTCATTTTGAAAGTGGGATAATTCCATTCATCTAAAGAAAGGACATTGCTAAACTTTAGGGCATTGTTCTTATATCAGGTATTTCACACCTATCTTTAATTGGATCTGTCACGTTTTAGGTAAGATACCATTGTTGTAGACGGTGCAAAAATCATTTTACTGTTCCAGTTTTCTTGCCACTGTAAATGAATCAATAATGGAAAAACAACAGCTGTAATTAAAGGAAACACATCCTGAGAATCACAAAGACTGCAGTTGCTGACTTCTCATTCTAAAAATTCTGGTTATCTGGCTGTCTTGCTGACTCTCTTGCTTCAATACTTTCCCCACGATTCACTATAGATCAGTTCTGCAAGTGTTCTAATTTACTATGGCTGTTTTCTAGCTGGTCTAAAACCAGTTTTGACATAAAGGGACACTTTTTAGTTGCCATGGACAATCTCCAGTTTCCAGGCAGAAAGAACAGTATATATAATATAAAATTGCATACAGGGCATTGGACAAAGCACTGGGGACAAAAGGGAGGTGAAATTATTTCATACAGTAATGTAATCTGTAAGATTAGTGTACTGTATGTGTTATGATTTTGAAATGTTTTTAATTTATATATTTTTGGGGGATATTTATTATAGCAAAATGTAAAAAATAATGCAGTTTTTTCAAAATTGTTGCGTTTTTTGTTTATAGCGCAAAAAATAAACCAAACCACCAAAAGAACACTCTATTTGTGGAAAAAAAGGATGTCAATTTTGTTTCGGAGCCATGTCGTACAACCACGCAATTGTCAGTTAAAGCGACGCAGTGCCGAATCGCAAAAAGTGCTCTGGTCAGGAAGGGGGTAAATACTTTCGGGGCTGAAGTTGTTAAGGAGCACAATACAATGATACTTGAACAAAAAAGAGCTGCACAGTCAAGTTGCCAGAAAGAAGCCTTTACTGTACAAGTTCCACAAAAAAGCCTGGTTACAATATGCCCAACAACACCTTGACATGCCTCATTGGCTTTTTTGTGGCATTGGCGAAGTAAAGGCTTCCTTTTGGCAGCTCAACTATGCAGCTCTTTTTTGTTCAAGTATCGTTGAATTGTGCACCTTAAAAACAACCAAACCGTCTTTTTGGACAGTAGCCTGTATTTCTCCTAAATCCTTAGCAATTCTTCCGCCAGTTGTGGCTGCAATCTTTCTTAGGCCGCGTACACACGGGCGGACTGTATGGCCTACTTAGTCCGTCGAAACACATTTCAGCGGACAGTCCGCTCGTGTGTGGGCTTCAGCGGACTTTTTCAGCGTGCAGTCTGGCGTACTAAGTATTTCGGATTTTTCGAAATTCTGTCCGTCATACTTTGGTTTCAGCGGACAATCCGCTCGTCAGTAGGCTAGTTCGACGGACTAAGAATGGCGCATGCTCAGAAAGGATTTACACGGCGGAAGGTTGCATTGCTGTGTATTGGACTTCCTATTTCTAGTCCCGTCGTACGTGCTGTACACGTCATCGCGCAAGCTTTCGACGGACTGTTTGTGCATCCGTGTGTGGTCAAGTCCGTTCATTCGAAAGTATGACGGACTGTCCGTCGGATTGTATGACGGACTAAGTAGGCCATACAGTCCGCCCGTGTGTACGCGGCCTTAGTCTACCTGACCTTGGTATCAAAAGAGCCCCTAATTTTCCATTTCTTAATAAGTGGTTAAACAGTACTGACTGGCATATTAAAGGCTTTGGATATCTTTTTATATCCTTTTTCATCTTTGCAAAGTTTTATTACCTTGTTACGCAGGTCTTTTGACTGTTCTTTTCTACCTCGTCATGGCTCAGTGTCTAGCCTGCTTAGTGCATCCATGTGAGAGCTAACAAACTCATTTAATATTTATGCACAGACATTAATTGTCATTTAAAAAGCCACAAATGTGGGAAATTAACCTTTATTTGCCATTTTAACCTGTGTGTACCACCTTCTGTGTCTGTACCAAGGTCAGACATTCCAGGGTGCTATCCCTAAATAAAAGACAGTTTTGGCTCGATCAGTCATATTCAATATCAATGCCAACATTTTCACAATTTCTGCCAGGATATGCAAACTTTTTAGCACAACTGTATGTGTGTGTGTGTGTATATATATATATATATATATATATATATATATATATATATATATATATATATAGTGCATGCAGTGCTTTTCATCCAAGAGTCTCCGTATATTCTCGCTTTAAACACCAGACAATACACTGGTTAAATTGTGTTACATTTAGCCTGCACCACCATGCCTAGCGGTGCCTTCCTACTTCCTAGCATCACTTCTGGGTGTAGTAAGGGGGACTTCCTGGTCTGCCTCAATGTGGCGTTTCATCTTCCTGACTGTCAGAGAACAGTCCACAGAAGAACTGACATGTCTGCTAATGCCCAGCATAATCACAGATTGACACATAGAAATTTGCCAATGCTAATAAGCATGTGTACGCGGGCACGTAGGCACGCAGGCACACATGATGGTGAAGACTGATTTGCCAGTGCGCATACAATGCGTGACAGATTCTAGCGCCCAGTGGCCTATTTAGCAGCATCAGTCACTAGTTGCTGGATGATCAGCTACCCCATGTGTTCCTTTATTCCTTGGATTTCCTGTTACCAACCCAGCTTGCCTTGGACCTGGCTTGTCTCCATTCCTGGCTTTGACCTTCGGCTTTTACAATTGACTCCGCTCTTGTCTGCTGTTCCAGTGTATGACCTCTGGCTTGGTCTTCTGGACTCCTCTGCTGCCTGATTACCAGTGTATGACCCCAGCTTACTCCTGATCTTGCCTTACCCCTGGCTAAAATTCTGTGTATGACTACTGGCCTGCCTCCTGACCCTGCCCCTGGCTCTCCCATTGGCCAAGTCTCATCTGGTACATCTGAGGTACCCCTGCCCAGCAGTGCATCCTGCTTGTCCAGCAGCCATCTAGCAGACATGTCATCTCTCAGGCTATCGCAGCCAGCAAGCTTCTTTGGGCATAGCACTCTCTGTCACCACCTTCAAGGGTGCCCTGCACTGAGCCGCAAGGGAACCCCTCTCAGAACTTTGGCCTCTGACCAGGAACATGAGACTGACGCTTTCAAGAGGTGTATCATGCATATATCTCCTGACAATGTCAGGAAGATGAAACACTGCATCAAGGCAGACCAGGAAGTGGCGTCATCCCGCTTACTACGCCCAGAAATGGCGCTGCATACATCCGGGAAGCAGGAAGGGACTACTCAGTATATTGTTAAAGGAGTAGGCACCCGAGTACCACTAAACACCCATGTGCCTATACATTGTGAGTACCTTGTATTTTTAAAAAGGAAAGCATTTTAAAAGTTTTTTATGGTAAGGCGGTTTCCTCTTATTCCCTCCTCCATATGGCAAGAGTTTTTCTGTGGAAGGAATATAAAGGACAAGCAGAGTGATTTGTCCTGGAAGGTGCCAACAGAACACTGTAAAAACAATCACATAACAACTCACCTGTAGTAGGTAGTCATGTGTTTTTGGTATGTTCTTTGTGTTGGTGGTGGTGTATAAATATAACACAATATCACCAGTGTATTGTTCGGTATTTAAAGTGAGAATACACTGACACTTGTATGAAAACCACTGCATGGGCACTTTATTGAATGGATTGAGACACAACAGGAGCACAAGCTCACCATATATAAGGACACTTTATTTGTTTATAAAAAAGTTTGAAATAGTTTGTTGGCACATAAGTGCTGTATATAAAATATTGCAATTTTGATTCATTTTTTCTTTCCACATCTGCAAACTTGGTCCAAGTCAGTGACTCAGCAAGTATTGAAGCCATAGGGTCAGCTTACCAGCCAGGCATCCTGTATTTTTAGATAGAGGTTACCAGCAGCAGTCCCAATATTTAAACCTGGAAGCTGATTGGTTTCTATGCAGAGCTGCACCAGATTTTTGCACTCTCCAGTTTTATTAAGACCCCTTTCACACTGGGGCATTTTTCAGGTGTTTTTCAGGCGCTTTAGCGTTAAAAAAAGTGCCTGTAAAGCGTTTGAAAGAAGCCTCACCTGCAATCCAACTGTGAAAGCTCAAGTACTTTCACACTGAGACCCCTTTCACAGTATGGAGTTTTTCAGGCACTTTAGCGCCTTAGCGCCCATGCAGAGCTGCACCAGATTTTTGCACTCTCCAGTTTAAGTAAGACCCCTTTCACACTGGGTAATTTTTCAGGCGTTTTAGCGTTAAAAAAAGCGCCTGTAAAGCACCTGAAAAAAGGCTCAACTGCAATCCCAATATGAAAGCGTGAGTGCTTTCATACTGAGGCGCTGCGCTGGCAGGGCGTCAAAAAAAGTCCTGCAAGCAGCTTCTTTGCAGTGCTTTTGGAGCGGTGAATACACTGCTCCTAAAGCGCCCCTTCGCATTGAAGTCAATGGGAAGCGCCTGCAAAACGCATGCAAAGCACCTAAAAAGCGATTTTGGCAGCGGCGCTTTGTGGGCACTTTTAACCCTTTATTTGGACACTAGGGGTGGTTAAAAGCACCCCGCTAGCACTCGAAAAACACTGGTAAGCGCTGCTAGTTTAAGCATTTTTCGGGCGCTGGCAGTCACACTGGGATGTTTTTCAGGCGTTTTTCAGGCTCTTTAGCTTTATAAAAAGCGCCTGTAAAGCGCTTGAAAGAAGCCTCATCTGCAATCCCAATGTAAAAGCCCAAGTGCTTTAAGAGCCCTTTCACACTTCCAGCACCCGAAAAACGCTGGTATAGCGGCGCTTTACCATCGTTTTTCAAGCGCTAGCGGGGTGCTTTTAACCCCCGCTAGTAGCCAAATAAAGGGTTAAAAGAGCTCACAAAGCGCCGCTGCCAAAAGCGCTTTGCAGGCTTTTTCCAGGCGCTTTTCAGGCGCTTCTTATTAATTTCAATGGGAAGGGGCGCTTTAGGAGCGATGTATTCACCACTCCAAAAGCGCTGCAAAGAAGCTGCTTGCAGGACTTTTTTTGACACCCTGCCAGTGCAGTGCCACAGTGTGAAAGCACTCGGGCATTCACATTGGGATTGCAGATGAGGCTTCTTTCAGGAGCTTTACAGGCACTTTTTTTTTAACGCTAAAGCGCCTGAAAAACGCCCCAGTGTGAAAGGGGTCTAAAGCACTTGGGCTTTCACATTGAGATTGCAGATGAGGCTTCTTTCAAGTGCTTTACAGGTGCTTTTTTTTAACGCTAAAGCGCCTGAAAAACGCCCCAGTGTGAAAGGGGTCTAAATCTCCCCCACAGGTTCCTGTAATAAATGCCTGCCCTTCTGCTGACTTTATTAGCTATGTTTTTTTTTTCATGTTCTGTTTGCTTAGAGGGTTATTACACTGCCACGCCCATAGTTTTACCGTTGGATTTGCTGCGCATTTCGCCCGCTAGCGGGTCGCTTTAACCCCCCGCTAGCGGCCGAGAAAGCAGTAGCGGCGTTTTGCCGGCGGTATTACAGCGCTGCCCCATTGATTTCAATGGGGAGCAGCGGTGGAGGAGCTCCAGTGTGAAAGCCCTTAGGCTTTCACACTACAGACAATGGTGCAGCAGTTTGAGGGCAGATTGCAGGTGCTATTTCTAAGGCCGCGTACACACGCGGGGACTGTTCGGCCAACTTTGTCCGCTGAACAGTGTTTCGGCGGACAGTCCGCCCGTGTGTGGGCTTTCAGCGGACAGTTTCAGCGAACAGTCCGCTGAACAAGGTTTTTCGGAAATTCCGAAAAACTGTCCGCTGAAACTTTGTTTCAGCGAACAGTCCCCTCCTGTGTAGGCTTGTTCGTCAAACTAAGTTCCGCGCGTGCTCAGAAAGGATTTACACGCCGAAAGTTATAATGCAGTGTATAGGACGTCGTATTTTTCGTCCCGTCGTACGTGCCGTTCACGTCATCGCGCACGGTTTCAGCAAACTGTTCGTTCGTCGTGTGTGGCCATGTCCGTCCATGCTAATTTTGAGCGGACTGTTTGCTGAAACTGTTTGATGGACAAAGTTGGGCGAACAGTCCCCGCGTGTGGCCTTAGGCTATAGCACTTGCAAAAAGCCCTCGTGTGAAAGGGGTGTAAGTGCACATGCATGTTCGATTTTTTGGGGAAAGCTTTCCAATTACGGTAGTAATTTTTATTTCAGGTTATTTTAAAAAAATTTTTTTAGCATGTGCTTTTTGTGATAATCCTTCTAGAAATAGAGGCATGAAAGCAACATCATTTGGGGGCACAACACTCAGAGCAAACTAGGACCATGCCGTAAGCATTGAACATCAGTGTATTATATGATCAACAAGATCAGGATCACAATGGTGTATGTGAGCAAACATCCTTGTGCACCAGCAATCCAACCGTATTCTAATTGTTTATCCATGCTCTTGTTTATTTTCTTTTGTAAATCAGTCTTAATGAAAATATTTTGATATACCTAATTAACAAATGGCTTTATGTCTAACTGCTTTTTTATTGGTGACAGATCATGTTTACATGAAACCCCATTATCTAAAATGTAACAACTTCTAGATAAAGTAACACAATGTTCAAGATTCTATCAAAGTACAGGCAACATGAAGCTTTCATGAGAGTTTCTCAATTGTAAGTAATTACATCTAGTGACCAAATGAGAAAGGGTGCCAGGAGTTCCCAACTTTCTTTTTACTTTAGGAACCCTGCCTTAAGCAGAAATTTCCCTAGTATAGATCTGTTGAGCAGTTAGTCTGTAATCACTCTAAGCTCTGCTTGGTATTGTTTCTGTGTTCGATGTGTTTCCCCTAAGTTCAGGATATTGTTTGCCTCTTTCTGGGGAGTGTTCTCTAGCAGACAGTGCAGAAAAAACTGTGTTCTGAGTTATGAATACTTATTCCTTTCTAAGAAATTAGATAAATATTTGGAGTAACCTTCTAGAAGTGTTTTTGCTTCCCACGCTTGGTCCGGAGAGGATGCCATTGTAAGAGGAGTGGAGGTTTTCTGCCTCCCAGGTCTGCTTCCTGGGGAGGGGATAGAGGAGAGAAGGACCTGGGCCCAATGAAGCAGAAGTTAGTGTCATTAGAACTTATAGTTTCATAGTTAGTAAGGTTGAATAAAGACACCAGTCCATCCAGAGTGAGTGTCTACAATTGTCCCAATCCCTGTACATTGCACACTCACATTGGTCCCTACCCTCAGGGAGCCCACCATCCAAGGTCCCCATTCATATACTAGGGCCAATTTTGAACAGAAGCTAATTAACCTACCTGCATGTCTTTGGATTGTGGGAGGAAACTGGAGTACCCAGAGGAAGCCCACACAGGCACAGGGAGAACATGCAAACTCCAGGCAGGTAGTGTCGTGGTTGGGATTTGAACCAGCAACCCTTCTTGCTGCTAGGTGAGAGTGCTAACCACTACCCCACTGTGCCGCCCGTCATAAAGCAGAGCTCCATCAAAAAGGGACACATTTGTTTTTGAAAGGTACGCTGTTCCCTCTTCCGTCTGACTTTGCAGCGGGGAGGTACATCAGAAGTTCGGCCCCCTCCTCCTCCCTCCACCTTCCCCTGCTGCTGGGCCAGTAAGAGAGCACAGAACGCTTTGAAAAATAAGCAGTAGGGTCCCGGCTGTGAAGTGGTAAGGCTTTACTACCAGGTTCCCTATCGGCCATGGCGGCGGCAGCACCAGACAGCTGATAAAAACATCAGCTGGGTTGCCAAGATCGCTGGATTCCAGGACAGGTAACTGTCCCAATATTAAAAGTCAGCAGCTACAGTATGTGTAGCGCTGACTTTTCATTATTGGGGGGGAGGGAGCGAACTGTTGTATAGAGTCAAAGTTCTGTGCTGAAACTATGCCCCGGAGAGCTGGATATAAGTTGCTGCTAGGGGACATGTGTCTGCAAGAAGGGATCACTGCTCATTTGATAAAGTACATGTGATTGATCGCATAGGCACTGGGTTCTTCTTGGTTGCTATTTAAAGGCCAACTACCTACAGTGATTACAAGAAAAGAGGTCTGGAGCTATTTTCCATGTTTTGGGTATATTTTGTTTTAACACTTTCTCCAGCCTTTATGGTGCTAAATAACTAAAGTAATTGGCGCCCAATGTCCTTTATATCCTAGAATAAGAAAAATAAACTGCCCTGAGAAGTGAAGCGTTAGCCTTCCAAGCCATCTGGGGGTCACCCTCTACCACCCAGAAGTAAGGGGGTGCCACATTACTATACGATCAGAAATCGTAATAGCAGATATGACAAAATTACTCTCCACTACTGTTTACTCAACAAACAGCATGAATGTAAAAAAAAAAAAAAGTTATCTAAATGAAGTTATAATGTTCAACAGTACTCCAATATTATTCACATGTGAGATATTTCATAGAAACCTATCAAGTGTTTTGTGACAAAGCCAAAAGCTTCTATTCAGTGTCTGCGCCTACAAATTTCCAAACTCCAAGTTTTCGTGTGAGTTCCTGGGCAGGGGTACTCAATCCTGTACTGGAAAGCAATTCTCTGATTTGGAATTAGCAATATGTATGTGTTTTGCATGTCAAAAAATCATTTACCTACAGACACATTTACTAGTAAATTGACTACTGAAAATTCTTCAAGTCTTCTGAAGGTGATTTGCTGAACTTTGTTATTTATTTAGGTAAAGATGTTTTTTTTGTGTCATCAATCATTAATAATAGTTTTAAGCCTAACGTGTTATTACAATTAGTTAAGAAACAAAATAAATGTCAATAAACTCTATATTTTATTAAAATTCACATGTTATAAATATCACGTATAACAATTATAATATTAAAATTTTTTGAGAAATCAATGCCCTGTTCATAATAGGCACATCATTTTGAGGTACCCCTAGAATATTATAAAGCTCCTAAAATCTACAGTACAAACAAAAGGAAGGCACCCCAGCCTAAAATATACACAAAAACGATGTGTAGGGATCTGCTGCCTTCCACTATTAGCTGCTAATTTCACAGTGTTATGAATAATTATGTATTAGCACATCCTGTCTCTGGGAGGCTGGCTTTGAAGTCCCAGAAAGAGGAAGGAGGAAGAAAGGGGTTGATTTACTAAATGCAAATAGACTGTGCACTTTGCAAGTGCAGTTGCTCCAGAGCTTAGTAAACGAGGTAAAGCTTCATTATGCAAAGAAAATGTTAAAAAATGCATTTTTGTTTGCACACAATTGGATGATGGAAGTGAGCAGAGCTTCTACTTATTTACTAAGCTCTGGAACAACTGCACTTTGTAAAGTGCACTAGTTGCCTTTAGTAATTCCACCCTGAAGTCTCAGCAACATGTCATGTCCATGGCAAAGCTGTTTCTAAATCCAGATCAGAAGGGATTAATAGGTGAGTGTTCCTATGTTTAATATGTTAACTGCAACTATCCATAACTTCTTGAGTGTGTTTCTACTAGTAGAATTCTACCCTAGAGACTAAGCACAGAGTAGAAAGGCTAACTCTGAGTTCCAGTGCCACACCACAGTTTCTGTTGTTGAAAAGCTGCATTCCAGGCTGGTTGGACAAAAACTGGACGATCTCTTCATCACTGCAGATTTTGTTGTCAGGTCTGTGTTACCAAGACAAATGGCACATTATGATCATCCTCCAGGGCCCCTGCACCTGGACTTTGCAACATTCATCAGGAGTTATCTCTATTAACCTCTTCAATACCGGGCAATTTTACCCCCTTACTGCCTAGACCAATTTTCAGCTTTCAGTGGTGAAACACTTTGAATAGCAATTGCACGGTCATGCAACACTGTACCCATGAGACTTTTTTATCATTTTTTTCACACAAATAGAGCTTTCTTTTGGTAGTATTTAATCACCACTGGGTATTTTAGTTTTTGCTAAATAAACAAAAAAAGACCAAAAATTTTCTAAAAAGAAGATTTTTCTTCATTTCTGTTATAAAATTTTGCAAATAAATAGTCTTTCTTTATAAATTTAGGTCAAAATGTATTCTGCTACATTTCCTTGGTGAAAATAACCCAAACCAGTGTTCTTATATAGTCTATAGGGATGAGCCGAACACCCCCCGGTTCGGTTCGCACCAGAACTTTGGAACGGACCTCAAATTCATACGAACTTTAGAACCCCATTGAAGTCTATGGGACTCGAACGTTCGAAATTAAAAGTGCTAATTTTAACGGCTAATGTGCAAGATACTGTCCTAAAAAGGGTTTGGGGACCTGGCTCCTGTCCCAGGGGACATGGGTCAATGCCTAAAATGTTTTTAAAAATGGCCGTTTTGGAGGGAGCACTGATTTTAATGACGATTAAAGTGAAAAAAAAGGTGAAATATTCCTTTAAATATCGTGCCTGGGGGTGTCTGTGGTATGCCTGTGAAGTGCCACGTGTTTCCCGTGTTTAGAACAGTCCCTGCACAAAATGACATTAAACGGAAATAACATCATTTAAAACTGCTTGCGGTTTTAATGTTATATCTGGTTCCTGCAATATGGTTGAAAAACATTGAGAAAAATGGCATGGGTAGCCCTCCCTGCCCATTACCAGCCCCTTTGGGTCTTGTACGCATATTAAGGGGAACCCCGTACCCATATTAAAAAAAGGAAATGCGTGTGGCCCCCAGGCCCTATATATACTCAGAACAGCAGTATACAGGCGGTTCAAACAAGACAAGGACTGTGTAGGTTTGTTGTGTTAAGTTGAATCTGTTTGTAATTTTCAACTGCTACATTTTTAAAGTGTAGCTCCAGTCAAAAAAACGATTTTTAAGCTTTTTGGAAAAAATAGGGAAGGGTTATCACCCCTGTATAATTTGTTTTGTCGTCCATCTTTTTTCATCTCACTTGCTGTTGTCTCCTTCTGTTTGCAAGTAGAAGATGTTTGTAAGTTGGATGTTTGAAAGTAGGGGCCTGCCCTATATGCTCTGCAGAAATGGCGGAACAAGGTGTTGGTTTTGCCACAACATTGTAAGCCCTCAAAGTGACTCTTGGTGGGCGCTGGAGCGCCCTGCTGTGAACGATTATATCAAGAATTGTAATTACATGACATTGTTGAACAGTGGTAGAAAAATTGACCTTTGGTGGTTGTGGTGCTGGTGCCACAACACTATAAGTCCTCACAGTTACTCTGGGTGGGCACAGGAATGGGCCCTCCTGTGAAATATTATATCAAGAATTGTAATTACATGTCCCTGTTAAACAGGGGCAGAAAAATTGGGCCTTAGGCACTGGTGCTGG
The DNA here is from genome assembly GCF_037356315.1 of Lithobates pipiens. Classification (NCBI taxonomy): domain Eukaryota; kingdom Metazoa; phylum Chordata; class Amphibia; order Anura; family Ranidae; genus Lithobates; species Lithobates pipiens. The sequence continues at coordinate 270,223,485 of NW_027507748.1, read as the reverse complement.
TGCCACGACACAGCAACCTCTCCCATATACTCTAGTTTTATTGCAGGAATTAGCCCTGCTGCAAAGCATTGCATCAAAAATTGTAATTAAACGCCCCTGTTAAACAGGGGCAGAAAAATTGGGCCTTAGGCACTGGTGCTGGTGCCACCACACTGCAACCTCTCCCATATACTCTAGTTTTATTGCAGGAATTAGCCCTGCTGCAAAGCATTGCATCAAAAATTGTAGTTAAACACCCCTGTTAAACAGGGGCAGAAAAATTGGGCCTTAGGCACTGGTGCTGGTGCCACGACACTGCAACCTCTCCCATATACTCTAGTTTTATTGCAGGAATTAGCCCTGCTGCAAAGTATTGCATCAAAAATTGTAATTAAACCCCCCTGTTAAACAGGGGCAGAAAAATTGGGCTGATGGCATCACCCAGAACCAGAAATGTTCTTCCAACATATCAGCGGAGGAGGAAGAGGATAGACAATCAACATAACTGGACAGTCACTCAGCATCAGCATAGGCAGTCTTGAAGGGATGTGATATTTCAAAAAAAATTATTTGGTTACATCAGCTTCAGGTGCTTGGTAGCTGTGGGTGATCCAAGACTGATTCATCTTGATGAAGGTCAGTCGATCAACTGATTCGGTGGACAGGCGCACCCTGTGATTGGTAACAAAGCCACCAGCAGCACTAAAGGTGCGTTCAGAAAGAACGCTGGATGCAGGACAGGCCAGTAGCTCAATTGCATACTGTGCAAGCTCTGGCCAGTGATCCATCCTCAAGACCCAGTAAGCCAGAGGATTTTCGGTGGGAAAGGTGTCCAAGTCTGACCTAGGTGTCCAAGTCTGACCTAGGTATTCCTGCACCATGTAAATCAGACGCTGGCGATGGTTGCTGGAACCGATCATACCTTGAGGCTGCGGACTAAAAAATTGTCTGAAAGCATCAGACAGACGGCCACCTTCTCCACCGCTCCTTCTGACTGATGCCTCAGCAACACGTTGTCCAGGACCAGGAGTTTGTACCCACCCAGTCTCTGGGAACATGTTGCACAGACCTTTCTGCAAGGCCTCCCGGAGATGTCTCATCCTCTGCTCCCTCTGCGATGGCAAGATAAGGTCGGCAACCTTACACTTGTACCGTGGATCAAGGAGAGTGGCCAGCCAGTAATGGTCCTTCTCCTTGATCCGAAGAATAGGAGGATCCTTCCGCAGGCTTTGCAGGATCAGGGAGGCCATGCAGCGTAGGTTAGCTGAGGCATTCGGTCCGGAGTCCTCTGGGTCACTAAGGACAACATGATCCGCAGCTACCTCCTCCCAGTCCACGTGTTTCTTGGGACTGTAAATCATCCCTACAAGACTGCTGCTGCTGCTGCTGCTGCTGCTGCTGCTGATGCTGAGTGCCAGCCTCCACCTCCATGCTGACACAATCATCCTCCTCCTCCTCTTCCTCCTCCTCATCCTCTTCCTGTGTGATGGGTGGCACAGCAGGAACACTGTCTGGATAAAGGGGGCCTTGAGAGGCAAGGAAGTCCTCCTCTTCCTGCCTCTGTTCTACCTCAAGTGCCCTGTCCATTATTCCACGCAGCGTATGCTCCAAGAGGTGGACAAGAGGTACAGTGTCACTGATGCATGCACTGTCACTGCTCACCATCCTTGTGGCCTCCTCAAACGGTGACAGGACAGTGCATGCATCCCTGATCATGCCCCACTGGCGTGGTGAGAAAAAACCAAGCTCCCCTGACCCTGTCCTGGTGCCATAGTCGCACAGGTACTCATTGATGGCCCTCTGCTGCATGTGCAGCCACTGCAGCATGGCCAACGTTGAGTTCCACCTGGTGGGCATGTCACATATAAGGCGGTTTTTGGGCAGGTTCAACTCCTTTTGGAGCACAGCCAGCCGAGCACAGGCATTAAATGATCGTCGGAAATGCACACAGACTTTCCTGGCCTGCTTCAGGGCATCCTGTAAGCCCGGGTACCTGCCCAAGAACCGCTGCACCACCCGGTTAAGGACGTGAGCTACACAGGGCACATGGGTCAGTTGTCCCTGTCGGAGGGCGGAGAGGAGGTTGGTGCCATTGTCGCAAACCAGCATTCCTGGCTTAAGCTGGCTTGGCGTCAACCACCTCTCGGCCTGCCCCTGCAGAGCTGACAAAACATCCGCCCCAGTGTGGCTCCTGTTCCCCAAACAAACCAGCGCAAGCACGGCATGGCATCGTTTTGCCTGCGTACTTGCGTAGCCCCTGGAACGCCTACGGAGCACCGCTGGTTCTGAGGACAGAGCACTGGAAGAGGCCATGGAGGAAGAAGAAGAGGAGGGGGTGGAGGAGAGAGGTGTGTCACAACCAATAGTAGCATTTTGGAGGCGTGGTGGCAGAACAACCTCCAACACTACTGCACCTTGTCCTGCATCCTTCCCAGCTGCCAGAAGAGTGACCCAATGGGCCGTGAAAGACAGGTAACGTCCCTGTCCATGCCTGCTGGAGCATGAGTCAGTGGTAATATGCACCTTACCGCTGACTGCCCTGTCCAGCGAGGCAAGGACATTGCCTTCCACATGCCGGTAGAGAGCCGGAATCGCCTTCCATGAGAAAAAGTGGCGTTTGGGGACCTGCCACTGAGGAACCGCACATTGTACAAACTCACGGAAGGGGGCCGAGTCTACCAACTGAAAAGGCAGCAGTTGAAGTGCTAGCAATTTAGCCAAGCTAGCATTCAACCGCTAGGCATGTGGATGGCTGGGATTGAACTTCTTTCACCGGTCCAGCAGCTGGGGCAGGGACATTTGCCTGCTATAATCGGATGTGGGTGTACTGCTAGCAGAGTGCCTGGAAGCACTTGGCTGTGACATACCTAATTCTACACCTTCATTCCTCTCAGAGCTGGTTTCAGAGAGGACTGAAGTTCTAGTGGGGTTGGAGATGCCAGCTGATGAGGAACAAGGAGAGGTCCGATTTGTTCTTTGGTGTGGGTCTTTGAGGTATGCTTGCCAATGAGCTGCATGGCAGGTCAACATATGTCTGGTCAAGCATGTGGTGCCCAAGCGGCTGATGTTTTGGCCACGCGAGATACGCTTGAGACATATGTTGCAAATAGTAGCGGTGCGATCTGATGCACTCTTCTCAAAAAAGGCCCACACCAAAGAACTTTTAGAATAACGCGCAGAGGCAGCGCCCTGCACAGGCGAAGCTCTGCGGTGTGATTCAGTCGGTGTGCTGCCCCTAAGCTGGCCCCCGGAGGGCATCCTGCCTCATTGGACATGTGCCTCCTCCTCCTCCTCCTCTCTCCTACCAGTCACCCACGTGGAGTCAGTGCCCTCATCATCCCCTCCCTCTTCATCGCTGTAGCAAACCTGGCAGTATGCTGCAGCTTGTGGAACATGACTGCCAGATTGCTGTCCTTCTTGAGCATCCCCTCTCTCTGCATTCACGCTACTGCTTTCCTCTAGTTGAGTGTCATCATCAGAGCCTACAAAACACTGGGCATCCTCCTGGAACATGTACCCAACACTGTGCTCAAAGAGCTCAGGAGACTCCTCAGGAGGACATGGTGGGTCTAGGGAAGGAGTCACTGATGATGACATTGAGACGAGGGAAGATGATGCGTTGGCAGCTGCTTTGCTAGTACCCTGAGACTGGGTGAGAGAGGATGAGGAGGATGAAGAGGGCTTGGTCATCCACTCTACCAAGTCGTTGGCATGTTGCGGCTCAACATGTCCAGCTGCCGAAAAGAAGGACAAGCGTGTCCCATGGCCACGTGCTGATGACAATGCACCGCGTCCACGACCAGCACTGTTGTCTCTAGACACAGAGCCTGCTTGCCCTCTTTTATCGGCTGGCGCCTGTCTGCCTCTCCTTGCTGGCCTTCCAGACATGGTAATGGCCTGAAGGGAGTTGGGTAAAACAGCAGTTGGGTAGTGTATATTGTGCTGGAGGCACACAACACCCACTAACTCCTGCAGATGCCTTTATTATAGAACACCAGAAATAAAGGGTAGATTAAGGGGTATACTGTACTGGAGGCACACAACACCCACTAAGCCCTGCAGATGGCTCTATTAGAGAACAGCAATAAAGGGTAAATACAGGTGTATATTGTGCTGGAGGCACACAACACCCACTAACTCCTGCAGATGCCTTTATTATAGAACACCAGAGATAAAGGGGTATACTGTACTGGAGGCACACAACACCCACTAAGCCCTGCAGATGGCTCTATTAGAGAACAGCAATAAAGGGTAGATACAGGTGTATATTGTGCTGGAGGCATACAACACCCACTAACTCCTGCAGATGCCTTTATTATAGAACACCAGAGATAAAGGGTAAATACAGATGTATACTGTGCTGTGCTGGAGGCACACACAACTTCCAATAACTCCTGCAGATGGCAGATGGCTCAAATAGAGAAGAGCTATGTAGGTGGATATAGCGGTGTGTACTGGGTACAGAGCACGCAGACAGCAGGCACAAGCTCCTAACACTGACTGCAAGCTCTATTATAAAAGATAGATATATCGCTAGCTATATAGGTGAGGGGAATATATCGGTGTATACTGCAGTCAGGGCACGCAGACAACAACCACTACAGAAGAGCAAGATCGAAAAATCGGCCGATAACGATCGGTGTATACTGTGTTGAAGGTACACAGAACACCCACTAACTGCTTCAGACGCCAACACACTACACAAGACCGCCGCGCTGGTGGCCTTATATAGTGTGGGGCGTGTACTACACAGCCTGAGCTATGATTGGCCACAGGCATCCTGCCTGTGGCCAATCATGGCTCTCCTCGCTGCCGGCGCTGTGATTGGCCAAGCATGCGGGGTCACAGTGCATGCTTGGCCAATCATGAGCCAGCAATGCACTGCGCCATCGCAGTGCATTGTGGGGCGTGAGCGCCACACGAATTTGGCGTGAACGGCCCATAATGTTCGGAATTCGCCGAACGGGCGAACAGCCAACGTTCGAGGCGAACGTATGTTCGACTCGAACACAAAGCTCATCCCTATTAGTCTATAGGAAAGTTATAGAGTCCACAAACTATGGTATATAAAGTACCGTATTTATCAGCATATAACACGCACCTTTCCCCCCTTAAACACAGGGAAAAATCATGTGTGCATTTTATATGCCGATATAGGACTGACTCGGAGGGGTAGGAGGGAACAAGTGCCACCAAAATAGACAGAGCCGCAATCTCCTGTGTACTGGGCTCGGCTTGCAGTCACGCCCAGTCCCGGCTCCTAGCATTGACGTCCCGCCATTGGACCAGTGTTATGCCCATCATAGAAGCCAGGTCAAAGGGCAGGACTGGGCGTGACTGTGAGCCGAGCCAAGTACACAGGAGATCTGGCTCTGTCTATTTCAGCAATAACAAGGCTGCGGGTGCGCACTTATTAGGCTGCAATGATGGGCAAGGCTGCAGATGGACACTGATCAGGCTGCAATGATGGGCAAGGCTGAAGATGGGCACTGATCTGACTGCAATGATGGGCAAGGCTGCAGATGGCCACTGATTATGCTGCAATGATGGGCAAGGCTGCAGATAAGCACCGATCAGGCTGCAATGATGGGCAATGGCGAGTTTGCAGATGGGCAATGGCGAGGATGCAGATGGGCAGTAACCTTACTTTGCTTCAAAATTCTTTATTTAAAATGTACATTTTTCCTGAAACTTTCCTCTTAAAATTAAGGTGTGTGTTATACACCTGTGAGGGTTATACCCTGATAAATACATTCTGAAAATCATTCAATCCTGATGTATTGATGGCCTATCTCATTTCTTGAGGCCTGAAAATGCCAGAACAGTACAAACATCCCTCAAGGCATTTAGTAAGAGGCATAGAGAGTTTTGTGAACTTGTAAATGTAATTTTTTTTTTAACATACTGTCACCAGTACAGTACAGCGTTATAACTGGTGTGGTGGTTATCAGGGACACTGACTGGTGACAGCATGTGACTGTATTGCTGTGGTCACAGTGTGTTTAACCACTTAAAGATCAGGCCTCTTTTTCAGACTCAGTTTTACAAGTTAAAAACACGTTTTTTTGCTAAAAAATTTATAATGTTTGGGTGTTCTAACACCCTAGAGAATAAAATGGCGGTCATTGCAATACTTTTTGTCACACCATATTTGTGCAGCGTTCTTACAAGCGCACTTTTTTGGGAAAAGATTCACTTTTTTGAATAAAAAAAAAGACAACAAAAAGTTTGCCCAATTTTTTTATATTGTGAAAGATAATGTTACACTGAGTAAATTGATACTCAACATGTTACGCTTCAAAATTTCGCCCGCTTGTGGAATGGGGCCAAACTTTTACCCTTAAAAATCTCCATAGGCAACATTTTAAAAAAATTCTACAGGTTGCATGTTTTGAGTTACAGAGGAGGTCTAGAGCTAGAATTATTGCTCTTGCTCTAATACCTCACATGTGTGGTTTGACCACCGTTTTCATATGCGGACGCTACTCAAGTATGCGTTCGCTTCTGCGCACAAGCTTGTCGGGACGAGGCGTTTAAAAAAAGCGTATATGTATAGGAGCCGGCCGGCAAGTGGTTAAAAAATTCATAAAAAAAAATATATATATTTTAGTGCTGTTACTGATTAAAAATTTCGTGTTCGATTAATCGTTTTTTTTTTTTTAAATCGATTAATCAACTATTTTCGATTTATTATAATGCACATACAGATCCAACTACTTTTAGCTGATCTCCTTGCATTGCAACTCTGCATAAGTCAGTGGTAAATGTGGTATACATTATATACAATCACCCGACACTAATTAGTTTCCACAATCCATGACTTCATTTCACAGTTCACACAAACGTTTTAAATTCAAACTGTAGCAAAGACGTAAGTAATTTCTTTTTTCCACAGTAGCGTGACAATCCCTCCACCTCCGGTCTAACTAATCACTCTCACCTTATGGCATGGACCCCTGTGCAAACAGGTGGTCATGTATGTGGGTATGAAAAGGGTTAACACGGACCATAAACTTCTCTCACAATCTCAGGTCATGGGTAGAAAGAAAAAATGAAAGTGCTCACCGCTTTAGGCCCCTTTCACACATGCGGACATTATGTCCGTATTTCATCCATCCGTTTGCGGATGAAATACGGACATACATGCATCCCTATGGGATAGCGGGTGTCTGCGGATGAACATCCGCAGACACCCGCTATTGTCCGCCTCCGCAATCGTCCAATTCTGCAGACGGAGGAAAATACTATTTTTCTATCCGTCTGCAGAGCGGATCGGATGAACACGGGCAGACGGTCCGTGCTCATCCGATCCCCATAGAGGAGAGTGGAGAGCTGACAGGGCGGTCCCTGCACAGTGTGCGGAGGCCGCCCTGTCCGCCGCCGGCTCAGCGTCCCGTGTGAAAGGGGCCTAAGTATAAGATTACATTTTTGTGTTCAAACACAAACTACTCACATAAAAATTATAAAAACGCAGCATGTAAAGCCGACAATCGTGTTAGTTATGTAGGGCAGCAGCGGGTGGCGTCATGCGTAGCTCCTCTCCTGTACATGTTACGTTCAATCGGAAACTCCAACGTCACCGGACACCTCCCCTATTCCCTTCGTTACCAGACGGAGGCACTTGGGGAAGGGGGGAGGAGTCCGGTGACATCACCGGATCTCCGGCGGAACTCCCTGAAGACCCGGGAAGTCGGTGGAGAGGTGAGTACCGGTCAAAATAATTTTTATCGATCAAAAAAATGAATGATTAATCGAGGAATTAATCTTTCACAGCCCTAATATATTTTAAAACTTACCCCTGAAGACGTTGGTGTGTACCAATGAAACCAGTAGGGTGCTTGATTGTGATACGCAATTATTTGCTGTTTTTATCTTGTTTTTACCAGTTTTTTTGGAATAAAACTGTGACATACTTCACTATGGAAGCCCTTTCTTTTAAATTTTTCCCACTAACCATTGGAAAAATCCCTTCAAATCGTTTTGTTCCTGGGAATGTGCTCAAAGGATCTGAATTCACTTTGGTGTGTGTGTCCTGAAGGTCAGTTAAACGCTGGGATCAACATTGGTATCCTGCCTGTAATAAGGGTCATGGAAGTCTGGTGAGTAGGATGTGTGACAGGTGATGGTGGTGGAATATATTTCAGTCAAATTTACCTACTGTCCAGCAGGGATTTGAAGATTGTGTACAATATCTGAAGAAGTTGATACATTGTCTGAAGACTGACACATTGTTTGAATATTCACTATTTGCACTACTGAACTTATTTTGTGTTTGGACTTTTTATACACATATTATTATATTATCATGTTGGTGCTCAGTTGAAATCACTTTCACATGTTTGCACTTTATTAGGGAAGGAGCGCGGTTTAATCAATTTAGTATTAATTTTTACTTATCCATTTTCTTTTTTACAACGTGCTGCTCCTTACCAACTTTCACCTGTTTGATTATTTTAGTTGCACTAATTATCTTTCCACTTTGTGCTGATTCTGGGTTTTTTAACCCCTCATTCACATATTTTAAAACTGTTTCTCTTTTTCTCTTTTTTATTACATTTTTCTTTTTTTTTTCACAATTTTTTTTAACACACTGCGACCATAGCAAAAACATATATATATTTTTTTACACATTATTATTGCTTATACCAATGAATTTAATTGGTATAAGCAACCATAAAAGGGCATCCATTGTTTACAACTGTCATGTGATCTGCTGCGATTGGTCACAGTAATCCCATGATACTGGTAGCAGGCCGATATAGTGATCAGCCATCAGACACCGTCAGTAACAGATCGCACTGCTGTGTTGCCCCTTCACATGATGTCCACTCAGAAGGACAAAAGGCCGTCCGGCCTTAAGAAAATTGATGGCCGGATGGGCCTTTTCTCCTTCTGAGTGGACATCATATGTGGCTGCATAGATGTTAATAACAATGTATACCAAGGTATATTAGTGCAATTCCACCAGGACTCTTGTTGGTCCCTTTGCATGGCAATTTTTTTGGTGCATTAGATGTATGGTATTAATATTAATCTCTTCTTAAATAAAGCTTGTATTTTCATACTGGTATGCATCTACATACTTTATGGCTCATTTTGTATGCTGGTTGTAGTAGTTCTTCTGCTTCCTATTACTTTGTATAGATTGTTGCCAGGGGCGTAACTAGAAATCACAGGGCCCCATAGCAAAATGTTGTATGGGGCCCACCCCCACAAAAAATGGTGGGGCTTAAATTAAATAGTGGGCGTGGTTTAAAATGCGTGGCTCAAAGGGGGTGTGGTTCGAGTCTGAGATAAATGAGGAAGGAAGGAAGGAAGCAAAGAAAAGGGATGGAGGGACAACAGGCCCAGATCCTACACCACAATAGCAATATACGTATTCCAGAAAGTTTAACAATCAACAGATAAAGATACTCCAAACAGCTGGTGTTAGCGCTTCAATAATCCTCACCTGTACCCAATGTGGCCTGCCTGTTCCCAATGCAGCGTGGCCTGCCCGTGCCCAATACTGCCTCACCTGTGCCCAATACTGCCTCACCTGTGCCCAATACTGCCCAATGCAGCGTGTCCAGTGCCCAATACAGCCTCACCTGTGCCCAATGCAGTGTGGCCTGTGCCCAATGCAGCATCACCTGTGCCCATTGTAACGTGACCTGTGCCCAATGCAGCCTCACCTGTGCCCAATGCAGCATGACCTGTCTGTGCCCAATGCAGAATGTCTCATGCCCAATTCAGCCTCACCTGTGCCCAATGTGATCTCACCTGTGCCCAATGCAGCATGGCCTGCCCGTGCCCAATACAGCCTCACCTGTGCCCACCTGTGCCCAATGCATAGTGATCCATGCCCAATACAGCCTCACCTGTGCCCACCTGTGCCCATTGCAGCCTCACCTGTGCCCAATGCAGTCTCACATGTGCCCACCTGTGCCCAATGCAGCCTCACCTGTGCCCAATGCAGCGTGACCGGTGCCCAATGCAGCCTCACCTGTGCAGAGGAAGAGGTGAGCCAGAGGCGGAACTACCGGGGAGGATGAGGAATGTATACTGGAGCCCTCAAATGGCTGCTGGCAAGCGTGGGACTGCCTCAGAGTGGGGGGCTCTGGCTCTACATCCAACTTCTGGCATGTCTCTTCCAGAGCTTTCCACTGTGATTTCCACTCACCGATACCTGGCCTGGATCCCTCCTGAATGACTTTACTCAGGACGTGCTGACCAGCTGTCCTTTCTGGCTCCTGTTCCCAGACACCTCTCCATAACCGTGTAAGGAGAGGCTCCCTCCCAGCCCCGAGCACCCTGCCTGAGGTACACCCCCCCCCCCAAGAAAGGGGGTTCCCTCAGACACAACAGTCTAACACTCCATCATCCAGTTTATCCAGCTGACAACTCCTCCCACAGCAGGTTGACCATGGGTATATGAAGGAGTCCTAGTTGGGGATTGGTCAGAGCTCCCACATGCACCTCATGGCACTCCAGCTCTCTGCCATGCCCCTTTTCCAGAACCTTCTCCCTGGAAACAGAGGAGGCACCCAAGAACTGAGGCACATATCAGTCACCTGCTGCTATACTAAACCACTCCCCTGCCCCCAGATCAAAACAAACAGACCTAGCTCACAGCATAGGCCTTCTTAAATTTACCTGCGCTGGCAGCTTACACAAAACCTACACCTAGCACGTGCCTACCTAAGGTAGAGGGTGCTACACTATAATATTAAAAAAAGGAATTACTAAACCGTAGCCTAGCACAGGGTTTATCAACTAGGGTTTCTCCAGAGGTTGCTATGGGTTCCTTGATTAATTTCTGTCTCAGATAAGTTCCCACTGACACCATTGATCTTTTTAGCTATCTGTAAGGTGGGAATTCTTCCCAATGACCACAAGTGTAAGGAGCATTCATCCCACTGACCATCATACTAGTATATCATGAGTTGTAGATATAGTCATTTTTTTAGCAGGGGTTCTCTGAAACTGAAGAGTTATTTGAGGGGTTCCTTTGTGTTGAAAAGGCTGAGAAAGGCTGGCTTAGCATAACCACTTTTGAGAGTAAACATTCTCTACTCATTTAGTAAATCAGCCCCATTGTATTTGGCAGAGGTTTATACCTTTACTTGGATAGAATAAAAGTGAGAATTTTCATTATAGGGTTGAATCTACCAACTGTCCCTTTTCAACCAATCAACCCAGCGATTTTTTTTCTTTCCCTCATTTTCATTCTAAGTGAAAAATTTAAGCGGAGCTCCACCCTAAAGTGGAGCTTCCGCTCATTGGAACCCTTCCCCCCTCCGGCGCCACAATTGGCACCTTTCAGGGGGGAGGGGGGGTGCAGGTACCTGTACAGTACAGGTATCTGCACCCACTTCCAGCATAGATATCTGCAGAAGCTACGCCCCTTTCCGCAGAATCTACGCCCCTTTCCGAAGGTCCCCCGCTGTCTGCTGGGAAACACACGGATCCCAGAGACAGCGGGGACCATCCTTATTGCGCAGCGCGACTCGCGCATGCGCAGTAGGGAACCGGGAAATGAAGCCGCAAGGCTCCACTTCCTGATTCCCATACCCAAGATGGCGGCGGCAGCACCCGAGAGACGATCGAGAGATCGGCTTCGGGTGCCGACATCGCGGGCGTGCTGGGCGGGTAAGTGTCATTATTTTAAAAGCCAGCAGCTGCAGTATTTGTAGCTGTTGGCTTTAAAAAAAAAAAAAAAAAAAAACGGCGGACTCCCGCTTTAACCACTTCCCGACCAGCGCACGACGATGTACGTCGACAGAATGGCACGGGCAGGCATATTGGCGTACAGGTACGTCCAATATTCAATGCCGCCCTGCCATCGGGAGCGCGCCGCCGGCGGCGCGCTCCCGCGCTGGACGGGACCCCCGTGAGTCCGGTCCCGATCGCATCCCCGCGATCGTCTCACGGAGCGGCCGAATGGAGGAAATGCTGTGTAAACAACATTTCTCCATTCTGCCTAGCAGCTAGTGACGCTGATCTCTGCTCCATGTGATTGGAGCAGAGATCAGTGTTCACTAAATGAAAGCACAGTTAGTAACACACCCCTAGGAACACTTAACCCCTACACTGCCACCCACTGGTTAACCCCTTCACTGCCAGTGTCATTTACACAGGAATCACTGCATTTATATAGCAGTGATTACTGTATAAATGACAATGGTCCCAAAAATGTGTCAAAAATGTCCGATGGGTCCCCCACAATGTCGCAGTCACAATAAAAATCGCTGATCGCCGCCATTACTAGTAAAAAAAATAATAAAAAATTATTAATAAAAATGCTATAAAACTATCCCTATTTTGTAAACGCTATAACTTTTGTGCAAACCAATCAATAATCGCTTATTGCGATTTTTTTTACCAAAAATATGCAGAAGAATACGTATTGGCCTAAACTGAGGGAAAAAAATGTTTTTTTATATATTTTTGGGGGATATTTATTATAACAAAAAGTAAAAAATAATGCGTTTTTTTCAAAATTGTCGCTCTATTTTTGGTTATAGCGCAAAAAATAAAAACCGCAGGGGTGATCAAATACCACCAAAAGAAAGCTCTATTTGTGGGAAAAAAAGGACGTCAATTTTGTTTGGGAGCCACGTCGCATGACCGCACAATTGTCAGTTAAAGCGACGCAGTGCCGAATCGCAAAAAGGGGTCTGGTCTTTGACCAGCAAATTGGTCCGGTCTGCAAGTGGTTAAGTTATCGTTTAAAAACGCAAACACTAATACTGCTACCTTTTATAGCTGTAAAAAAAAAAAAATAATAAAAAAAAAATCAGAAATATGTAGTGAAGATATTTCCTACATGCAAAAATGCACTATACATTACATGTTCTTTAGACATAACATTTTTTTCAAACATTGGTTTCTTTGCCAATTCAAAAAATTACCATATAGCACGAATTAAAAGATCAGCATTTGTAAAGATCTAAATGATCTGGTAATTTTCCTTTATATAACCAATGACTAATGTTAGAATTTAGCAACTAGAGAAATGCTGAATGAATGTGCAGTCACAATGCAGCCTCACCTGAGCAGAGGAAGAGGCGAGCCAATGCATACTGGAGCCCTCAAATGGCTGCTGGCAAGCGTGGGGCTGCCTCAGGGTGGGGGGGGCGAGCACCGCCCGCACAGTTCCCCAGCCAGGGGAAGTGAGGAGAGGAAGAGGCAAGCTGTCTGTACGAGCAGTGAGCTGTAATAGCTTTCATTTGAATGTCCTGTGTTCCCGGGGCTCACCGTCACATAGCCCCACCTCTTGGCCCGGAGCCTTTGATTACGTCACATGTCCCACATTGGACCGATGTTCTGTCTATCAAAGGTACCGGGCCAAGAGGTGGGGCTATGTGACGGTGAGCCCCGGGAACACAGGACATTCAAATGAAAGCTATTACAGCTCACTGCTCGTACAGACAGCTTGCCTCTTCCTCTCCTCACTTCCGCTGTCTGGGGGACCGTGCGGGCTGTGCTCGCCCCCCCCCCCAGTATGCATTCCTCATCCTTCCCACGGGCCCCTCTCAGCTGCGGGCCCCATAGCGGCCGCGTGTGTCGCTATGGCGGTAGTTCCGCCACTGATTGTTGCTTAATTTTCAAGGAAAGGCAATCCCCTCTGTTCAATGAGGTATTGCCAACTACTATCAAACCCACTCTTCAGCTTAACAAAAGTTCTGGTCCTTTTATTTATCTACAGGTTTAGTGCAATCAATGGCATGCACATGGGGTATGCCAAGTGTGCCTGGGCACACCCTAATTCTGTGTGGTGACAATTCTCCCTACAGCTCAGGCTTCCCCCTCATGTACCCCCCCCCCCCCGGAGTGCTTCTGGTTTCCCTCCTCTCCTCTCCTCTCCTCTCCTCTCCTCTGCAGAGAATATTTCATGATGGAGAGCAAGGTTAAGGGCTTGCCAGTATGTCATTTACCAGCCCCTTCCTTTTCTAAATGAACACACTGAACACACTCACTTACTCACTGTATTCCTTCATAACTGAATTAGGGTTTACTATGCTTCTGTTTGTGAATGAAAAGGAAGCCACTCAGCACAGAGCATTTCCCATTCATTAACTGTCCAGTGCAGCTGAGGCTGCAAAGAAAGGCATGTGTGTTTGAGTTTTGGGGCACACACCCTAATGCACTAGGCTGCACACACCTATGTGTGCAATATTCCTGTTTGGGGTGGGCCATTTCTCATACCCCCCTTCCAAAAAAGGGGCTACACATACATGTTTTGTGACTAATATTTGATCTCTCTAGCAGTGAAGTGAATAAGTGGCCTCACAGAACAGTGTTAAAAATGTAGAAATTATATAACATATACCATCATCCATATTTACTTAAAATAAAAGTTTGGGGGTCTGGACCCCACCCTAGACTTACCAAGAAAAGGAAGGCAGGCAGACTATCTCGGTACAGTGTAAAGAAATACACATGAAATATATAAAACAAACATGAAAATTTACAAAATGTATTGATACAAAATACAAAAACAGAAAATGCTAAAAGAACACCCAGAAGGGGTGGCATTTCAACTAGTTTCATGGGTTTTCTGCTTCATCAGGAATCCTTCTGTGGATAAATAGAAGTAGAGTAATATAGAGAAATTTCATATACAAATACAACTGAGTGATACAAAATCATACAATGGGGGAGAAAGCAAAGGGGATATTCCAAGTATAAAGGGCTGCTTACCCATGTTCTTTAGCAGTGAGCAGTTTCTGATTGCTGCAGAAATTACATGGCACCACACTCTAAAACAATCTTAGCCCAAGGTGACCTGATAAGTCACCCTCATTGGACAGGTCCTTGACATTGGGCCCAGTGGGTTGAACAACACTGACCTCTATTTAACCTGGAAGAGGACTGACACTGGATAACTAGTGTGGTGAGTCTGTGATGGACAGCTCAGGAGAGAAGGTGAGTATTGAAGCTGTGTTTTTTTATTTTGGCCTATGCTTGGTCATTATTTACCTAAAAAATAGTGCTGGATGAGGCTTTAAAAAGTGAACACAATTTCTGTAATGTCTCAGTCTGATTTGGAACACAATCGCTTGTAATTATAGGCTAAAAAAGCGCATGTTGGGCTGGGAGCACACAAGTGATTTTAATAGAATAATTGTACTACTAAACTCACTAGCAATCAAATGAGACATATGGTGGCCTATGGAGTGAAGGACACAAGCAGTATGCAGTGAATAATCACCAATGACCACACAAAGGTTCAAATGTGTACAAATAATTGTTATTGCATGCATGTTATTGTAATTGCTTGGGAGACATTTGTTCCATATGCATAGTAATTGATCAGCTATAACAGCGATTTATTGCTATCAATTTTAGAAGCACAATTGCCTAGCTGAAAATCTCCCGTGTGTTCCTAGCATAGATCATTGCCTTATTAAAGCTCTCATCGGTCTTTTTCTGGCCGGAATTCCGATCGTGTGTACGCGCCATTAGGATGCAAATTTAGTGAACTGTTGCATTTCTAACAGTTTTTTTTATTTCTGAGTCTCTTTAAATATGAACAGAGAGAACATTTTTTCTTTCCAAGTCAGTGATTAAAATAGAAATCAAACAAACAACAACATGCAAACTCGTAGTATTAATATTAATATTATTTATATGATGATGATTAATTATATTAATGTTATTATTAGTATATTAATATTTATAATATTAGTCAGTTTGCACAGTGATTTACAAAACAACGGGAGACAGAACAATTTTAAATAATTCAAGAAAGGAAGGTTAGGAGGGCCATGATCATGAGAGCTTATAAGTCTATAGTAAGCCTGTTGTTTCCTTTTTCTTTCTAAAAATGACAGATAATTTAGTAAAAGAGTAGAAATAAATAAATAAAAAGATTTCTTTTATTCCCAGTGTCTGAACATCCCACTGTCCAGATATAAATTATTAAAAATATATCCCCTGTTGGCAACTCTAGATCAGATTCCAGTTTTGATGGAAGAGTTAAAGTTAGTATAATACTGACACGCTACCTTTCTCCAGTATGCATCTACAATGCTTTTACTCTTTCAATAGATTTTTTTTTTATTTTGTGTACGTCTTCTAAGTTAAAAAAAAAGTTAATGAGTTACCTTAACTGAGAAGTTCAGTCAAGCAAAATATCTGGTCTTTGAAACTTTGGCAAATCTATGAATAAATATCAGCTTCTTCTACATTTCAGATTTCTTTAATCATTTTAAAATGTAATCCTATGTACCCACTGTGACCAATAAACATGTACAATTTAATAATATACAGTGTGGTAGATTATAATCTATGTCATGCAAAAAAAAGTACATAAACATTTCAACTCTGACATTTCTTGTAACCATCTAATTGGCTTCAAACTCCTGCCATTTACAGAGCACTCTGTCATGCTTAAATATACCAATTAAGCGGATTTCAAGATATAATGCATTGTCAGAAGATAAACCAGATTTATTCATTTAATAAAAGAAACCTGAGGAAAATAGGGAGGCTGTCACTACCAATTTCTCCTTCTGAAAATGCTATTAAAAAGCTGACCTGGAAGTTAACAGATACGGACTTTGCTCTGACTTCAGTAGTTGTATGTTTGTTCTGTTCTTTTGTCTTAGAAAATAATGACGCGCTAGAACCAATCAATTTCAGAAGCTCGGCAACGGCACCCTCTATATACTTCTCAATTTAGATTTTCTTTATGACCTCCAAGACATGTTATCAAGCGATTGGACCCTGCTTTACTGGGGACCTATCACTTTTTTTAGCCCTCAGTGCAGGAGAAATCGTTCAATGCATTGTGGCAAGCTTATTCAATGTGTTGGGGTGCCGTAAAATAGCATAAAGAGAAATTAGCTAATGTTGCTTACATTGGATGCTGCTATTATTAACAATAAATACTAATAAATATAATGGCTATGAATTTGACAACAGCCAGTTAATTTTTATTCCAATACCACCTAGGTTCAAGCATCTTCTTCAATAATAAAGTATGAATAATTACAAATTAGGACATTTAATAAAGAAAAATGCATTAAATTCGTGAAAATATTTTTTGGCATCCTATAAAATGGTGTTCCAAAGTCTGAGGCTATAAAATTTGTTTGTCACGCTGAGAGAATAATCTATCTGCATGGCTGATGAACAGTAAAAAAGTGCATATAACCTGAAATCTGTCCAAACTGTTGAAAGAACAACAGCAGAGCTGCTTTGATAAACTGACCATATATATATTTCCTGGCCTGTCCTGAAGTACGCTGATCCCTAGCTCCCTGATGTCCTGGCTTGTCTGGCTATCCATTCCGGTTCCTGAACTGCCCTTCTGTCTCTGTCTAATTCAGGGTTTCTGACACACAACTACTTATCTGATGAAACACAAGAATGAAACATCAGAGAAACTTCAAAAGTTCGTTGCCATGTCTAGCAACAAAGTCCAAAGGAAACCAGGAATAATACGCACCGACAATGGGGGAGAGTACATAAGTAAATAAGTGGCCTCATATCTGAAGAGACAAGGAATAGTACAGCAGTAGGGATGAGCCCAATGTTCGAGTCGAACGTAAGTTCAACTCGAATATCAGATGTTCGCCTGTTCATAGAATAGCGAATTCGAAAGGCAAATTCGAAAGCCATGGAGCACCCTTTAAAAGTCTATGGAATAAATCAAAAGTGCTAATTTTAAAGGCTTATATGCATGTTATTTTCATAAAAAGTGTTTGGGGACCTGAGTCATGCCCCAGGGGACATGTATCAATGAAAAAAAAAGTTTTTAAAAAGGATTTTTTCGGGAGCAGGGATTTTAATAATGCTTAAAGGGTAAAAATAAAAGTGAAATATTCCTTAAAGTTTGTAGCTAGGGTGTGTCTATAGTATGCCTGTAAAGTGGCGCATGTTTCCCCTGTTTACAACAGTCCCTGCACAAAATGACATTTCTAAAGGAAAAAAAGTTATTTAAAAGTACTCACGGCTATAATGAATAGTCGGTCCTGGCAATACAGATAAAAGTAATTAAAAAAAGCGGCATGGGATTCCCCCAGTCCATTAACAGGCCCTTTGGGTCTGGTATGAATACTAACGGATTAAGGGGAACTCTGAACCAAAATTTAAAAAAAATATTGTGTGGGGGACCCCCCAAACTCCATACCAGGCCCTTCAGGTCTGGATATTAAGGGGAAGCCCATGCCAATGAAAAAAAATGGTGTGGGGGTCCCCCTCAAAATCCACACCAGACCCTTCAGGTCTGGTATGGATTTTAAGGGAAACCCCACGCTAAAATAAAGAAAAAAAATGGCGTGTGGGCCCCTCCAAAAATCCATACCATACCCTTATCCAAGCACGCAACCTAGAAGGCCTAGAAGGCCACATGAAAAGAAGGGGGCATCGATAATTTCAAAAAACTATTAGATAAGCACCTGAAGGATTGCAACATTCAGGGATATATAATGTAATACTGGCATATAATCACACACATAGGTTGGACTTGATGGACTTGTGCCTTTTTTCAACCATTACCTACTATGTAACTATGTAACTATGTATATTGATTGGTTTGCGCAAAAGTTATAGCGTCTACAAAATAGGGGATATATTTATGACATTTATATTATTACATTTTTTTTTTTACTAGATATGGTGATCAGAGATTTTTAGTGGGACTGCGACATTGCGGCAGACAGATCAGACAATATTGACACTTTTTTGAGACCAGTGACATTATTACAGAGATCAGTGCTAAAAATAGCCACTGATCACTATATAAATGGCACTGGCAGGGAAGGGGTTAACACTAGGGGGCGATCAAGGGGTTAAATATGTTCACTGGGAGATGTTTCTAACTGTGGGTGGGGTGTACAGACTGGAGGAGAAGAGAGATCGCTGTTCCTGATCACTAGGAACAGACGATCGCTATCTACTCCCCTGTTAGAATGGGGATCTGTTTGTATACATTGACAGATCCCCGTTCTGGCTCTCTGTGGAGCGATCACGGGTGGCAAATGGACATCGTGGCCGCCAGCCATGCACATCAGCTCCGCCAACGTACGCGCCTCCTATAGCTGTTAACGGGGACAACGTACAGCTACAGATTTGCGCAGCCGAGCCAACCTGCCGCAGTATAATAACGGCAGCTGGTTGGCAAGTCGATAAGGAAGACCTCTACATGGAGCAACCACCAGGGTTTGAGCAAGGAGACAACCTTGTGTGTAAACTTCAGAAGAGTATCTACAGTCTTAAGCAATCTGCAAGGATGTTGAATGAGAAAGTGAACAAAATATTTACCAGAGAGGGATTCTCAAGAAGTAAAGCAGATCCCTGTCTCTGCTCCAAGAATTAAGAAGACAGATAGATATACATTCTTATCTACTGTATGTCGATGACATTATAACTTGTTTTGAATAAGAAGGGGATTATAATCGGATAGTTCATAAGCTGAAAGAAAACTTTCAAATCAAAGAATTAGGGAATCCAAATAGAAAGAGAAGATGACAGCTATCTTCTCAACCAATCTCAAAAAATCTCTAAAATCTTGGAACAATTCCATATGCAAGATGCAAAGGAAGTGAAAACTCTTATGGAACCAGGCTATCAAAAGAGCAATGAAGCAGTAAACTTGCTACCCAACAATGACATGTGGAGCAATCGGTAAGCTGCTATATGTTGTCACTGTGACAAGACCAGGCATAGCCACAGCAGTGGAGATACTATGCAGGAAAGTCTCAGCTCATTGTCCTTGCCTGGAACGCAGTGAAGAGGGTGACACAATACCTCAAAGGCACAATATAGATGAAGTTATGGTTACCAGCAACATCACATCCAAAACTGGTCAGATATGCGGATGCTGATTGGGCCAGGGACTGCACAGACCGCAAATCCACAAGTGGATTCATCTTCCAGTATGGGGAAGGAACCATAAGTTGGTCTAGTCAAAAGCAAGTAACTGTTGCTCTATCTTGAACTGAAGCAGAGTACATTGCAGAAGCACACGCATGTCAAGAAGCGTTATGGATTTGTCCACTTTTTGTGGACATTGGGATAGACATGTCAAAACCAATTCCCATTTTTGAAGACAATCAGGGATGTATAAAGCTTACACAATCAGAAAGGGTCAATCCTAGGACCAAACACATCGATGTCAAGTGTCACCTACTGAGAGATAATGAAGAGCAAGGTGTTACTGACATTCAATACTACCCATCAGAAGAGAAAGAACATCATAGTTATATCCAGAAGAAGCTGAATATAATTTGACAGAGAAAGCAAATGCTGTTGAGAAGGGGTGTTAAAAGAACAACAGCAGAGCTGCTTAGATAAACTGACTATATATATATATATATATATATATATATATATATATATATATATATATATATATATATATATAGATAGATAGATAGATGGCATCCAATACTACATGGTTCCTCTATGGTTCCTGTATGTAGGGACAGGTCACCCATCTGACAAGCACAGTGATTAGCAGCAGGGAGAGGTTTCAGATGAGTAGGGAAAGGACAGGGACACACCATTCGTCCTGGAGACCTCCCCCCCATTTGGATACAGACTGGCCAGGCCGCATTCCTCCCCTCAAGACACATACTGCTGGCACATCTGAAACCCGCTCTGCTACACATTGCTGTTACATACCGTGAGTGTTCCCAGTTAGGTGCCTTCCTGCTGGGTTTGTTGTGAATTACTGGAATCTGCATTTGTACAAGTCCTGTTCTCTACAACCAGAGTCTGTGGATTTACTGCTGCTGCACCATGCTGCACTTTCCCACACATCCCTAGCATTAACACAGTCGTTTTTTGAGTTTCCCTCTATGGTTTTTAGTATTGATCCTGCCAAGGAATGCATTATTTTTCCACTTCCTTTTACAAATTCACACCCCTGGTGTCAGGTCACCTTGAGGCGAGGTGACAGGTGCACACCGTAGGGATCCGGAGTGCACCGCAAGGTTGTGGACCCTACGGCTGACTGCTGCAGATGGGGGAGAGATCCCACTGGGGATAGAGTGTGAGATTCCCTGGGGCGCGGAGTCTAAGAGCCAGCAGGTGTTCACCAGAGCCTCCAGTGGTGAGGATGGACTTGGCTGCGACTGGCTCCAGGTCGCGACCCCCAGGGTCCCCCAGCTCACACCCACAGTAGGCAACAGGAGGATAGGGATGGTGAGGGACAAAGCCAAGGTCGGGGCCACAAGCAGACTAGGATAGTCGGGTACACGCCAAAAGGTCAGGGTCACAGGCAAGCAGGGATAGTCAAGACACGCCAAAGTCGGTAACGGAAACCAGCAGCAGAGCACACGGCAGGAAACAGGAAACAGGAAGCTGATACACAATGGATACACAATGGTTGATCAGCCCTGAGGCCTGCAGTGCACAGGTTAATATAGGGCTCCCTGATAGGGCCTGGGTGGAGCCATGCTTAGAAGAGAGGTTATAAAAACCACCAGGTGGAAGGGCTGGCTTATTAGTCTGAAGACATGGGGGAAGGTAAGCAAACACAGGAAGATCACTGCATAACCATGACAGTACCCTCCCTCTTACGAGGCCTCCCCCTCCCCCGCCTGGGTCCAGGCTTAAAGGGAAACTCCAGAAGGAACCTCCTAAACAGACAGGGAGCAAAGACCTCAGATGCAGTGATCCAAGACCTCTCCTCAGGATCCAACCCTTTCCAAAGTACGAGGTATTGAAGAATGCCTTTACGGAGCCGGGAATCCAAAACTTGACTAACCTCGTATTTTAGATTATCCTCAGAAACCAAAGCAGAGGTAGGGAGAGGACGAGAGGACTTGAGGACTAAAGGCTTTTTAGGAATGGGTAAGGGCATGAGAAGATCAGGAGTCTGAGCAGGGACCCCCACACCCTTAAAGTTGAGTTGGGCATCCATAACAGGACCACCAGACTGGGCAGAGGTCAGTGGATCCCTGAGGTCAGGTTGGTTAGAGGGTGACATGTCGCAAGAGTCAAGCTGGATAGCTGAAACACAAACAGAACCCTGAGAAAAAGATCGAAAACCCCTCATGGCCGAATGAGGTATTCTATCCAAAGGATGGATTGAGCCTCTTAAATGGGTTTGAACGGACATAGTAGTAGTAGGGTGAGGCTGGGTCACAGAAGGTCCTGAACAAGAAGCAGGAAGCTCATTGGGCATGGGCTGGACTGGCATAAGTGGTGTGGAGGCCGACTGAATAGTATTGTCAGATGTAGCGACCATCTCAATCGCATCACAAGGCATAGCGACTCTGGAACTTGCAGACAAGTTAGCCTGGCTGTGCGTCCAAGGGAGATTAGGGACAGGCAGAGGTAAATGGTTATGCGAACTGGAGCGAATGATCGACTCAGGTTCATAGGTGGGCTCCTCATCCAGAGTACCACATGACCCAGAGAGTGCACCAGTCCGACTATTGCAGGACGCGTCCCAGAGATCGCCATATACAGCAGGAAAAGCAGAAGATACTGGGATGGTGGTAACGGGAAGTCTCTCCTTTGGGGTACCCTTAAGTAGGCAGGTAGAGGAACAGGAGGAACCCCAAGCCAGGATCTGTCCAGCAGACCAGTCAACGTGTGGAGAATGGAGCCAAAACCAAGGAAGACCTAATATGATAGGAGATGAAGCCTTAGGTAAGACAAGGAAGGATATCCACTCCTGGTGGAGTGTCCCTACTGACATCTTAACAGGAATAGTCTGGAAGCGGATAGGACCCCCTGGGAGAACCGTGCCATCAATCGCCAAGACCACCAATGGTGTTGTAAGGGGCAAAAGGGTAAGTCTCATGGAGGATGCAGTTTCCCAATCCATGAAATTAGCAGCGGCTCCGGAATCCAGATGTGCTGAGACCGAACGAGAGGAAGCACCGACATGAAGCAACACAGAAAAGAGAAGACGAGAAGGTGAAGGTGATATTTCAGGGTCTAATACGCCACCTTCCAGATGTATTAGCCCTGAGAGTTTTTCCGGACGAAGAGAACAAGTGTCACGGAAATGACCTTTGGCCCCACAATAGAGGCATAGGCCCAGAGTTCTGCGCCTAGCGCGTTCTTCGGGAGATAATTTAGTCCAGCCCAACTGCATAGGTTCCTCAGTAGGCAGGGGGTGCTCCTCGGATCGCAGAGAAGGGACTGGGGACTCAGGCTGCCTAAAGAACGGGGAGTGCTGGCATCTTTTTTCCAGGGCCCTCTCCTGAAAGCGAATATCGATCTGGTTACACAAGGTGATGACACTGTCCAGATCAGCAGGAAGGGATCTTCCTGCTAATTCATCCTTCACTCTATCAGAGAGGCCATGTAAAAAGGTTGCAACTAGGGCCTCATTATTCCAGCTCAATTCAGCTGAGAGGATACGGAACTGAAGAGCATACTGTCCCACAGAAGCGGACTCTTGACGGAGACGTAAAAGAGCGCTAGCCGCTGAGGAGACACGACCCGGTTCCTCGAAGATATTACGAAAAAGTTTCAAGAAATCAGACAGGCTAGAAACCACTGGATCATTCAGTTCCCACAGAGGGGCGGCCCAAGCTAACGCCTCGCCGGACAGGAGGGATATGATATATGCGACTTTTGCCCGATCGGACAGGAAGTTTTGGGGCTGAAGTTCAAAATGAATTGTGCACTGGCTAAGGAAACCCCTGCCAGCTTTGGAGTCCCCAGAGAAACGGACCGGAGCTGGTAGTTGTAATGAATGTGTGGCTGCAACTGATGCGATAGGTGCAGCGGCAGATAGCGGTTGAGGTTGTTGAACCGGGGGTCCTAATGAGGCCTGAACCTGTTCAAAACGGGACGCCAAATCCTGAAGGAATTGCATCACCTGGGTCTGATGCCATTCTTGGGTCTCAAGTCACCGAACTAAGCTCTGCAATGGATCATCTGCAGGAAGCGGCACGTCAGCCGGGTCCATGGCTGATCAAACTGTCAGGTCACCTTGAGGCGAGGTGACAGGTGCACACCGTAGGGATCCGGAGTGCACCGCAAGGTTGTGGACCCTACGGCTGACTGCTGCAGACGGGGGACAGATCCTACTGGGGATAGAGCATGAGATTCCCTGGGGCGCGGAGTCTAAGAGCCAGCAGGTGTTCACCAGAGCCTCCAGTGGTGAGGATGGACTTGGCTGCGACTGGCTCCAGGTCGCGACCCCCAGGGTCCCCCAGCTCACACCCACAGTAGGCAACAGGAGGATAGGGATGGTGAGGGACAAAGCCAAGGTCGGGGCCACAAACAGACAAGGATAGTCGGGTACACGACAAAAGGTCAGGGTCACAGGCAAGCAGGGATAGTCAAGACACGCCAAAGTCGGTAACGGAAACCAGCAGCAGAGCACACGGCAGGAAACAAGAAGCTGATACACAATGGATACACAATGGTTGATCAGCCCTGAGGCCTGCAGTGCACAGGTTAATATAGGGCTCCCTGATAGGGCCTGGGGTGGAGCCATGCTTAGAGGAGAGGTTATAAAAACCACCAGGTGGAAGGGCTGGCTTCTTAGTCTGAAGACATGTGGGGAAGGTAAGCAAACACAGGAAGATCACTGCATAACCATGACACCTGGCCATTCTACAGTGATATCGGGCATCAGCAACAAACAAATAAAAGCCTAAAGCCTAGTACACACAATAAGAAAATCGGACAAATATAAAAAACCAATAGGTTTCTAAAGTTACGAAAATTCTCCTAAGACAGAAAGTTCGGAAGTAATGCATTGTATTATACAGTATATATTGTTATTATATATAGTTTATTATATTGTATTATATTATAAAGTATGCTTTCATTACAAGCATGCGCATATGAAAACATTTTTTTGTGCTTGTCTCTTCGGATGTTTTTCGCATGAACTATCATGATCAGCTCTTAAAAGCTGTGTACTAATGAATTGATTATCGATGGCGATCGGTCCAAATTCGTTTTTTTCTTCTGATATTCTCATCATTTAACTCTAGTTAAATCATTTTAAGCTGTAATAGAAACAGTTATTTTATTGTTTGGTAAAACATTCTATGCCATATGAATAAATACTGACAGCTGTAAGCATACCTGGTAGTGTTATATGGTTTCCCCAAACCCTGAAACTAACACTCTGGCTGAACAGCTTGGTCTGCATGTAATAGTTGAGAAAATATAAATAAAGGCATGTGAAATGGAATAAAATGAGATCTTATTTTGAATACTATCATTGCAAGTATTAACCCCATACAGTTACCAGAATATATTTTTGCAATAGTGGTTAAGTATAGTAAAAAAAAAAGACATAAACCATGATTTCAGGACCTAATACATTGGCAACTCCTAGAATAATCATTTGGGAGATCATCTATGTGAGACACAGGGATGATTTACTAAAGGAACAGCGAATGTTCACAGAATATATTGTGTGAAGATTTACTACAATTATCATGTGAAAAGAAAATCTCTGTTTACTTATTTTATCTGTGTGTGATTGGATAATTTAAGTAAATATTCACAACATTTATTGTGTGAACATTCTCAACTCCTTTAGTAAGTGAGCCTTACGATCTCAGTTGTAGTCAAAGGCTCCAGGAAGGCCAGAAACTTGAAATGATTTACTAAAATAGAGAACCAGGTCATCTGATTTCTTTCTTAGTCACACATATTTGGGATATGGTTGGCAAAGTATCATTGTAAGTGGATACCAGGCTTTAAATATTAACCACTTGCTTACTGGGCACTTAAACCCCCCTCAGTCCCAGACCAATTTTCAGCTTTCAGCGCTGATGCACTTTGAATGACAAATGCGCGGGCATACAACACTGTACCCAAATGAAATTTTTATCAATTTTTTCCCACAAATAGAGCTTTCTTTTGGTGGTATTTAATTACAGCTCGGAGTTTTATTTTTTGCTAAACAAACAAAAAAAGATGCAAAAAAAAAAAAAAAAATCATGTTTAATAGTTTGTTATAAAATTTTGCAAACAGGTCATTTTTCTCCTTCATTGAAGTGCGCTGATGAGGAGGCACTGATAGGCTGCACTGATGGGCACTGATGGGCTGCATTGGTGGGCACTGATAGGCTGCACTGGTGGGCACTAATAGGCATAGTTAAGGCGGCACTAATAGGCACAGATAAGGCGGCACCGATGGGCACAGATAAGGCGGCCCTGTGGGGCAAAGATGGGCACAAATAATGTGGCATGGATAGGTGGCACAGATGGGTGGCACGGATGGGCACTGATAGGTACCACTGATAGATGGGACTGATGGGCACTGATAGGTGGCACTGATAGGTGGCTCTGATAGGTGGCACTGCTGGGCACTGATGGGCGGCACTGCTGGGCACTGGTAGATGACACTGATGGGCACGGATATGTGGCACTGGGGTGTAGCACCTTTGTTGAGGCAGATTGTGGGCACTGCTGGGTGGCACTGTGGGCACTGCTGGGTGGCACTGCTGGGTGGCACTGTGGGCACTGCTGGGTGGCACTGTGGGCACTGCTGGGTGGCACTATGGGCACTGCTGGGTGGCACTGATGGGGGGCACTTACTTTTTTTAATGTGGCACTGGCAGGGGGCAGGTGGGCACTGGCAGGGGGCAGGTGGGCACTAGCAGGGCTGGCCATGATCGGGACTGATGTCCCGATCACGGCCGCCAGTGATCGGCTTTTTTTTTTTTCTCCTCGCACTGACAGCGCGAGGAGGAATAATAGCCGATTACCGGCTCCGTTATATCACATGATCAGCTGTCATTGGCTGACAGCTGATCACGTGATAAGGGGTCGGGATCGACCCCTTGCACGGATCAGTGATCAGGCGAGTCTCGTAGACTCGCCGATCACAGAGCGCGCCCCTCAGGGGGCGCGCAGGCCGCTCGTGCACGGGGCGACGTCAATAGACGTAGTCCCGGAAAAGGAGATCCGCGCTGTAGCCGTCATTTGGCTATAGCGCGGATCTCAAGTGGTTAAAGAACTGACCATCCAAAACCATTCCTCATGAACAATGGCGTTACTAGGATTGGTGTCACCTGGTGCGGTAAAATATGGTGTCACCCCCACCCACCAATTAAAGTCCCCCCTCAGTACAAACCTCCCTCTCCACTAAGAATATACCCCCTCCCTCAGTCCAGACCCCTCTCTCCATTAAGAATAGACCCCTCCTCCCTCAGCACAGACCCCCCTCTCCAATAAGTATGGACCCCCTGTGCCTCAGTACAGACCCTTCTCTCCAATAAGTATAGACCCCTCCTCCCTCAGTACAGACCCTCCTCTCCAATAAGTATGGACCCCTTGTGCCTCAATACAGACCCCTTTCTCCAATAAGTATAGACCCCTCCTCCCTCAGTACAGACCCCCCTCTCCAATAAGTATGGATCCCTTGTGCCTCAGTACAGACCCCTCTCTCCAATAAGTGTAGACCCCTTGTCCCTTAGTACAGACCCCCCTCTCCACTAGCTCTGCAAAAGTTGCAGATCAGTGCTGCAGGTGTGGTGGTGGTGCCCCTGCCGATGAGTGTCACCCGAGTGTGGTCCACACCCCTCTAGCAACGCCACTGCTCATGAAGCCATCAAGTTCTACAGCTGCAAACTGATACCATATCATACCAGTGGCATTGCAAGAGGGGTGCTGATCACACCCAGGTGACTTCCACCAGAGGGGTGACACCCATTGGCAGGGGCACTGCACCAGTAGCACTGATCCGCAACTCTTGGGGCTATCCCCACTGTCTCGCATAGCAGAGCTAACCAAAGCAGCTTTCCCCTCCTCTGCTGTTTACATCTACACGGCCTGAAGGAGGGACACCAGCGCTGATCTGAGGTTTTTACAGAGTGACCAGGAAGGGGGGGCAAGTTTAAAAATACGGAGGAGTGATTGTGGGGGGGGGGGTTAAGAGGATATGTGCTGCAGGACATTTTGGGAAGGGAAAGGACTTATGCTACAACTGGGGGTTGGATTTGAAATCTGACCCCCCACAAGAGCATAAGCACTCTCACCTCCCAAAGCGCCCCCAGCATATATCTGCCTCCCCATACATCCCTACTAGCACAAGTCCTCTGCTCTCTCAAAATACCCCCAGCATATAAAGGACCCCCCCCTCCCTACTAGCACAAGTGGAGAGGGGTGTGTGTACTGAGGGAGGAGGGTCTATACTTAGTGGAGAGGGGGCTCTGGACTGAGGGAGGTGGTCTATACTTAGTGGAGAGGGGGAGGTCTGTATTGAGGGAGGCAAGTCTATACTGATGGAGGGGTTCTAGACTGAGGGAGGGGGTCTGTACTTAGTGGAGAGGGGTGTATGTACAGAGGGAGGGGGTCTATACTTAGTGGAGACGGGGAGGTCTGGACTGAGGGAGGGGGGTCTGTTCTTAGTGGAGAGGGGGTCTGTACTGAGGTGGGACTATACTTGGTAGAGCGAGGGGGGGGGGGGGGGATGTGACACTAACCCTAGTGATGTCATTGTATCTCACTGATTTATACTGAAATTCATTTTTGTCACATACAGTACCTTGAAAAGTATTTAAAATGTACAACCAAATATTACAACCAAAAATGTAAATGTATTTTATTGGAATTTTATGTGATAGACCAAGATAATGTGGCACATAATTGTGAAGTGGAAGGAAAATGGTTTTCTTTTTTTTTTTTACAAATAAATATCTGAAAAGTGTGGCTTGCATTTAT
Source organism: Lithobates pipiens (assembly GCF_037356315.1). Taxonomy (NCBI): domain Eukaryota; kingdom Metazoa; phylum Chordata; class Amphibia; order Anura; family Ranidae; genus Lithobates; species Lithobates pipiens. The sequence continues at coordinate 270,194,913 of NW_027507748.1, read as the reverse complement.
ATTCAGCCCCCTTTACTCTGATACCCCTAACTAACATCTCGTATCAATTGCCTTCAGAAGTCACCTAATTAGTAAATAGAGTCCACCTGTGTGTAATTTAAGCAATGTATAAATACAGTTCTGTGAAGCCCTATGAGGTTTGCTAGAGATAGAGTTTGCTCATGAAGGCCAAGGAACACACCAGACAGTCCATTGTTTACCTCCAGATCTTCCCCCCTTTTTACAGGCCTGGGGCTGGAGGAATAGTCTGCAGCAATAGTCGGCAGCAATCTGTGCATTGCACCAGCCATCCACTGGTCATGATTGCAATGCTCTAAAGGTCTAAAAGCAAACAAATTAGTGAATGTACATTTCATTAATCAGCGTGGGTACATTTGTTATTTTTTTCCCAAAAAGTGGACTATACATTTAAGGTAACACAAACAATATACCAAGGCGCTAAACCTTGTTTAGAGCTTCTATGAATGGAGCAGTGGAGTGGAAAGGGCCTAGTCAGCAGGTTCAGTGGCTCTCATTAACCCTCGCAGCACTGGGCGATCACAACTAAAGGTGTATCAAGGGGCAGAAGACAGAATATTTCAACCAAAACAGCAGCCAACAGCACAAGGGACACTTTTCACTCAATGTAAATATCACCCCGGGTGCTGATTAAAAAAATAATAATAATTCAGCAAGACGTACGTTTTAAATTATGATCGTGCTTAAACACATCATCTTGTTACTTATATAGTATTATCATTAGACAGGTAAGCTTGTAGGCAACTTAAAGTGACATTAAATGACATCCTTATTCTCTAAATTGAATCGAATTGAATGCTTTAGAAAAGTTCAGATTCAGTCAGATCTCACATTTCCTACAAAAAATCTGGAAAGACAAACCCCTTCCTCCACAATTCACTGAATACGAACTCTGGTGTGCTCAGTCTATGGACCACTACTATAGTAGTCTACTCATCACTTACTTCTTCATCCACCATGCCCTCCTATATGAAATCTTGGGAATCAGACAGACAATTTTCAATGGGACCTGGGGGTCTGGCAGAAAGTAAGCTTTTCCTCATTTAAGAGCATCCTCAATACGACACTAATGGAAGCAAGCCTAAAAATTATATCAAGATGGTATTACACCCCTTCAAGGCTTGCCTCAATCTTCCCGGCAGCTAATCCTTTGTGCTTCAGAAAATGTAAACTCAACGGCACAATGGCTTAAATATGGTGGGAGTGCCCCAGAATAAGCTCTTTCTGGAAAAAAAAATTCAATTTAATTGATAGGCTTGTGGGAAGCCAGATCCCCAGAACCCCTCAAATGGCCCTTCTAAACGCATACATCCCAAATATTTCCAAGGCCTCGTGTAGGCTGATCCATTTCAGAGAGCTAAACTCACTGTGGCCAAAGCCTGGAAAAAACTAACAATCTCATTCCCAGGTGTAATTAGAGAAGTCTCTTGGATAATGTCACAGGAGAAGTTATCTAGCATACTCTCAGACAGGGTGGGTAAATTTGAAGCAATCTGGGAACCATGGGCCATTTACCTGGGATCACCTCTGACCACCAACTCATTTCAAATAGGAATTTTTCTGACTCTCGCTACTGATGCTCCTTCCTAACCCCCTCCTGCTCCCTTCTCTTTTTCCTTTTCAATCTTCATACCTATCCTCACTCTCTCCCCCCTCCTCCCCCTCTCATCGTATCATTAAGCATTATTGGAAAGTGACAACTGAATTCTCAGTAATGTCTAGTTATGTATTTTTATCCTTCTCTCCACATTCTTCCCCTGAGTCCAGTGATTGTGTTCCTCCTCTCGGGCACAGCTTGATCCCAATGGGGGTGTCCAAGGAGGAGGAACCCATCTGACCTTCTACTGAATCTCCAATCCTCTATACCAGGGATATGCAATTAGCGGACCTCCAGCTGTTGCAGAACTACAAGTCCCATCATGCCTCTGCCTCTGGGTATCATGCTTGTGGCTTTCAGAGTCTTGCTATGCCTCATGGGACTTGTAGTTCTGCAACAGCTGGAGGTCCGCTAATTGCATATCCCTGATCTATACCATCTCCATAAGGTCTGCTTCAGTTGACAATGTGTTCGGAAATTCTGATGTCTTTCACTCAGCTATTGTGTTTTCTTGTTACAGTTCTAGGTTCTTTCAGACTTGATATGTTGAACGTCACTTTCAAATGTATTTTGCTTGTTATACAAAATAAAATACTTTGAAATAAAAATAAAAAATTGATCCTGCTCATTTAAAGCATGTTATATGACACAGTGCTTGTCCTGTGTCATTTGGCCCGTTGTAACACTTAAAAAACCTGGCTGATCCTGCCAGTTTCTCCCCACCCCTCGGTAAACTGACCACGGTGTATCATGGCTGCCGAGACCAGACACTGTGGTCAGTTTACGTGCCTCTGTCACCAGTAGCCTGCTATCTGCTCTCCTCTCTCCTCCTGTGTCTTCCTCCCCTCTTTGCTACTGTGTCCTCCTCCCCCCTCCCCCCTGTCTGTGTGTGAGTCACCCCTCCCCCCTCCTGCTTCTCTCATAACACTAACCTGTATACACCATCAGCACTGCCTCTTATTGCAGTGTCCCCCTCTGTGAATGATTTATAAATATAAATGCTGTAAATACCTGATTTACGAGCCGAGATTGCGATCACATGACCATCCAGCACTGATAGACGGTACTGATTGGCACTGATAGGCTGCACTGATGGGCACTGATAGACTACACTGAGATGGCACTGATAGGTGACACTGATAGGTGGCATTGATGGGCCCTGATAGGCAGCACTGATTGGCATCACTGGTGGGCAATGATAGGTGGCACTGATTGGCAGCACTGGTGGGCACTGTTATGCCTGCACTGATAATCAAGACACTGATTATCAGTGCACATGTCCCTAACACAAGCTGGTTATCAGCTTTCTTCTTCTCTCCTCACCCAGTTGTTTTAAATCCTGTGATCCGCTGTCATTGGCTGACAGCCCCATAAAATGGCCTCTGCCAGATTAAAAAAATCACTGCCATCCATTTCAGTAGCGTTGCCAACACCTGTGACAGATTCCGGTAGTTGTTAATTGTGCCACATTTACAATGTGGCACAATTACGGAGCCAAATTCAAAAGTAATTAACTCCAGTTTCTACATAACGAAACTGGAGGTAATTAAGATCAACTGTAAGTTGATATACAGAAGTAGGAAGTGGTTTGTGTGCCCTGCTACCTCTTCCCCTCCCCACCTGTCATTGGTTGTTAAGTTTGTACAGCTGGCTGCCTCCTAGCAACCATTGACACTGACAGTGGGCAAAGCCTGATGGAGGAAGCTAAGGGACTAGTTCCCCATAAGGCCCACAAACACCTTGTGACTGACAACAGAAAGATCCTATTGCTAATAGCAGGCTGTGTATTGACTATGCATCCTCCTACCGCCATGTCAATCACAAGGAGTGTGGACCTGATGGGGAACTAACATCTCTGATTCCCCATCAGGCTCCTCCCACCCAGCAACAAATCTGCCCAGCTGTTGTGCTATCTGTCTGTGCGATTGATGCAGGAGTGAGATCAGCAGTCTTGAGCATGGAGTGTTTATATGGACACTCTGGCTCTTAGTGTGCACCCCAAATTCATGTACCTGTGTATGCCTGGAAGTCTGGTAGCAACCATTTTACATTTTTTTTCCATGGAAGTTTATCCTTAAGGGGGCTACTTGATTTTATTCAGATTGGCATTTTATCTTGCGCACTGCAGTTTAGTGCACCTGTTTTGTGAGTAGTCCTTTGTCTTGTGGTTTTAATAAAATTCTGGGTGTTTATGCACTACCCCAGAGTTCTGTTGCTCTTTCCTACTTTCTATATGGGCTGAATCCTGAACCTCAGGATGGATGGATGATCTGCCAGAAGCGGTTTTGAAGTATACTGCATAATCATTACCCAGTGTCTGGGAAAGCGTGATAGACCTTACCTGAGTGCAGGTCAATTTTGGGAGGTAAGAGGTTGCAGTGATAGGTGGTGGGCATTCGTTTCCATGTCCATTGGATTACTTCTAGATGATTTATATGATAATCATGGAATGAACACTATGAAGTATGTTTGATTCCAGTTATTTATGGACTTTATATATTGATGGACTTTTCACTCATTCTTCTTCCATACAGCTACCTTGTGCTGCCAAGTGGACCTCGTCAACAGGTATCTACCCCAAAAGGCAAAAAAGAAGAGAGAGAAAGAAGAAAGAAGCAACAAGAAGAGAAAGAGCAAACAAAAAAAAACACAAACCAAACATTCACTCACACACACATACACATAGAGACAAGCACATGTGTACAAAAATGTTTGGGGAGCCCCCTCTCCCAACCGTCAAGCTAGTCACCAAGCCAAATCCAAGTCCTGCTCGAGTACATTTACCATTCAAAGATAGGACCTCAGCATTTCGGAGTTTAAGAATTTGAAGGGGTGGCTACAATTCCAGAAACTTATGATGGCATCCCTGTAAACTTTCTGTTATTTCCTCCATTCTCTTTAATTTAATTGATTGAGTTCAGCAACCCACTCCTTAATAGTAGGGATAATGATTGTATTCCAATGTCTAGGGATAATTATTTGTGCAGCGGAGATTAGAAGTAATAGGAAGTAATTTTTGGTATTATATACTCTTGGGTGTGGGAACACACGACAGTAGCTGGCGGCAACATATATATTTTATATATATTCTATTTTTCTAATTGTTTGTTGTTTATATTGGCAAGTGCAGGGTATATTGGTTTTAGGTATAATAAAAAAGCTCTTTTTACCAGCTGAGGTTGCTACTACCTTTGGAAAAATGTCTCATGGCAAGACCTTCAAGGCTCTGTTAATTGATAACACCAGTCTGGTTTGGCTTTACAGCGTCATGCTCAGTGGACAAAGGTGATAATGATAATGTTGATTCACTGTCCACCGAGGAGAAGTGATATAGAAAGCGAAATTGCTGAATTAGGAAGAATAATTTCTTAGAGATATTGGGGTTGATTTACTAAAGGCAAACAGATTAAGTGCAGTCGCTCCAGAGCTTAGTAAATGAGGTAAAGCTTCATTATACAAAGAGTACCCAATCACGAGCAAGGGAAATTAAAAGAAAACATTTTTTTTGCACGTGATTGGATGTTGAAAGCAGTGGCGGCTGGTGAAGTTTTAAGATGGGGGCGCTAGATGCCGCCTCCACCTGTTTTGACCCCTCCCGCTTCTCATAAGCCCCACCCCTTATAGAATCCACCAACTCCGTCCCCTGTAGTATATCATATACAAGGCTGTACATTATACACAGGACTCTGTACATCATATACCAAGCTGCACATTATACACAGGACTCTAATGACACATCAATCTGTCTCACAGTCCAGCCACACTCCTCGTTCACCAGGGGAAAAAAAACAGGAAACACAAAAATGGTGTTTAGCAAACAGCAATAGGCAGAGGTCACCACAGACGATGAAGTACAAGAAAGCCTAAAATAATAAAATAAATACAGTCATCACATTTAAGGACTGGAATAATGCAATATCTTACATGTTTGCCTTTGGGTTCAATATCACTTGAATCCATAACTCAGCAGATCTACACAAGGTATTATCACTTAAAGTGCATGCTCACAAATAACAAACCTATGGTGCTCTGATCTCTGTGGAACTACAAATCCCAGGGCCCTTTCCCATGTTCTGCAGGGGGGCACCTCCTGCCATCTTGAGGCCCCTGCATGGTGGTGGAATGCCAGAGCCCAGTCGCAAGTGCAACCTTTGAGACCCTGGTAGTTCTGCCACTGATCTTACTATTACTAGGGGGCATTTTGGAGGATGTAAGGGAACACTCTGAAAGATATAGTGGGGCCCTCTGGAGGTATTAAAACAGTACCTCCAGAGTGCCCCTTTAATGCATTAGTGGCAGTAGCTGTAGTCGTGATGGGGGGATGGGATCAGTGGCGGTGGTAGTATCAGTGGCAGTGGGTGGGGGATGGGATCAGTGGCGGTGGTGGGATCAGTGGGGGGATGGAATCAGAGACAGAGTGATGGTGGTGGGGGAGAGTGGGATCAGGGACAGAGGAATGGTGGGGATCAGGGACAGAGGGATGGTGGGGGTGGGGAGTGGGATCAGGGACAGAAGGATGGTGGTGAGGGGAGTGGGATCGGGGACAGAGGGATGGTGGGTGGGATGGGATCAGGGACAGAGAAATGGTGGTGGGGTGGGATGGCATCAGGGACAGAGAGATGGTGGTGGGATAGGATGGGATCAGGAACAGAGGGATGGTGGGTGGGATGGGATTAGGGACAGAGGGATGGTGGTGGGGTGAGATGAGATCAGGGACAGAGGGATGGTGGTGGGGTGGGATGGGATCAAGGACAGAGGGATGGTGGTGGGGTGTTTTTTTTTTGATGACTGCAGGAGGGGGGAGCGCCTGGGCACCCCCTATGGACGGGCCGCCACTGGTTGGAAGTCAGCAGAGCTTCTGATAATTTACTAAGCTCTGGAGCAGGTGCCCTTGCAGAGTGCAATTGCACTTTGCAAAGTGCATAGTCTATTTGCTTTTAGTAAATCAACCCTATTGCCACTTTTCCCACTGTAGCCTTGCATCACAACTGGCATCAAAATAATGTAGGGAATTTGCTGAGACTGGAGCACACAGAATCTGGAGGAAGCTCTGCATGGCAACCAATCACCTTTCATTTTTAAAGCTTAATTGAACATGCTAAAGTTAGAAAAGGACTGGATACTATGCACAGATTCTGTCTGTTCCACTTTTAGTAAATCCCCCCACCACTTGTTAGAACCTAGAGAAAGCAGTACATCATGTGACAGTGCCCTGATATAGCAATTTCTCGCTGGGCCCAAGCACTATCACATGGGAGGAAACTACTGGGAAGTGTTGGCGAGGAATCAGCAGGCCCCTTTACATGGACACTGTCAATTAGCCTGAAAATAAATATAATTTACATCAAGAATTATGGGAAACAAAATAAAAAAAATAACACTTTTAATAGTAACCCCCTATGTATACCGTATTTCTTCTTCTAGAATTTCATCATTATTGATAATGAAGGCATTTTAAAACTTTGGACTGCTATCTAATGTTATAATTAACTGTAAGGAATGAAAAACAATCTCATAAGAAACTTACTCAAGCTCTAACAAGCAGGACCCTCTGATTTCTCCTGCATTGAATTGTATTGTAACTGTACTGGTTGCCATAACATTGTAAATATTTGATCACCTCTGCGTTTTTTTTTTTCTATAGACAAACAAAGAGCAACAATTTTGAAAAATATTTTTTTTTAAACTTTGTGCTATAATATATATAAATACACATACAAATATATATATATATATATATATATATATATATATATATATATATAAGCAAATGTATTCATCAGTTTGGGCCGATATATATACTTCTTCATGTTTTTGGTAAAAAAAAAATTGCAATGGGGTATATTGATTGGTTTGCTCAAAAGTTATACAAAATAGGGGATAGATTTATAGCATTTTTATTATTACTTTTTTTTTTTTACTAGTAATGGCAGCGATCTGCGATTTTTCATGGGACTGCGACATTGCAGCGGACAGATCAGACACTTTTGACACTTTTTTGGGACCATTGACATTTATACATTGATATGGCAGGGAAGGGGTTAACACTAGGGGGTGATGAAGGGGTTAAATGTGTTCCCTAGGTGTGTTCTAACTGTAGGGGGAATGGGCTGCCAGGGACATGACAGAGATCACTGTTCCCGATCACTGGGAACAGTAGATCTCTGTCATATCATCTGTCAGAATGGGGAATCACCTTGTTTATAAAGGCAGTTCCCCGTTCTGCCTCTGTAATAGGCGATCGTGGGTCGCCAGCGGGCATGCTCCCGCAGCGTGCAGCTTGAGCGAGCTGCTGTACAGATATGCTAATTTGCGCAGGAGAGCCGACCTGCGGCAGTAAAATGATGGTGGCTGGTTAACAAGTGGTTAATTTCAATCATGTTTGGCTTTGATATTAAGGACCTTCGTTTTTCAGTCACTTAACAAATCTGCATGAATACATTTATGACATATAAAAATATCTCACTACATTTTTTATTATTTATATATATACAGTGTATATAAATATATAAATATATATATATATATATATATATATATATATGGGATAGGCACAGGAAACTGACAAAGACCACAGGCGAGCGGTCTGCTTAAATACCCCCCGGGCTCCTCCCATAAATTCATGCCACTATACTGGCCTTCTTACTTAAGGTTGAAGCCCTATGGCTGATACGGATATGAACAACAAAGACTTACCATTAGACTAACAACATGGAATGGACCTGAAGTGTGCCCTGGTCTGATGGACGGTATACTAAAATAAGTGGCAAAAACATTCAGGTATTGGTGTAGTTTTTATTAGTTTTAGCTTTATTTATTGAGCAAATTTGGTGAACAATTGTGCCATTTCTACCTGAGGATTGGGGATGTACCGGGCTAAGCAGGCAGACTTCCCCCTGCCTAGTCCCTTAAAGACCTCATGCCGGGATGCGGCTGAGGCTGCTCCGATACGGAAAGAGTGACCGGAGTACTGACTGGGGTTGAGGTGTAGGCTGCGTAGAAGAACCCTCATGTGTTTGACGAAGTGGCAGGCACTCAGGGGTTTGATCGGAAAAGGTACTAGGGGACTAGAGTTTGAATGTTCTGGTAGGAGTGACAGTAGGTGGTCGAGTATGGTTACTGGACACCAGAAGTTTGTTTTATAGAGATGGATGTCTACCCTGGAGCCTGATTGCTGGGTTTTAGATACTGCAAGGTAGAGGATGAAATGGTCTTGGTAGCGAGCAAAGTGATGTCTATGCAGAACTTGGACAGCGGGGTTGCTGCAGGTGAACTCGCTAGGCCGCAAGAACCCATAGTAAGCTAAGTAGATGGCTGCTTGTTTGACCAGGCTGGGGAGAAGGCCAAATGGAGAACTAGCAAGGACAGTAGACATATCCCGGAAGTTGGCACTTGTTATAGGCAGACGTTTGGCATTGATCACAGGCTGTTGTTTTTGGATGCTGCGCAAGATGGCTCGGATCACATGGGATGCGAATAAAGAAATAGGGCCAACTGATTATGGCAATAGGAGATAAAAGTCAGTATGTGCTTGGCATTTGTTGTTGTTTCTGGAGAGCAGGATGCTAGAAATTTACTGAATACGTTCCAAGCTGTGTGGTAGGCTTTGAGCGTGATGTGGGACAGAGATGGGTGGATGGGCTGGGTCGCCCCGTGCAGATGCTGTTCTAGTCCAGAGTCAGCTGAGACCAGGGAGGGAAAAGGGCTGGTATTGGGTCGGCTCCAGGTTTCTGCTGCAAAAAGGAAGTGTAATTAAAGCGGGACAGTACGTCTGCTGAGAGATTGCACTTGCCCAGAACAAACGGGCAGTGGACATTAAACTGGTGCTGTAGAAATAGTTGTACCAGCCTGCCTAGGAAGGACAGAACTGAGAGTGACTTGGACCTGCCTTTATTAATAATATTGGCTATGGCCTGGTTGTCGTGGTGAAGGCCGCGGTCTGTCCTATCAAGATATGACCCCAGAGCTGAGCGGCTGCCCCAATCAGGTATAGTTCGAACAAGGAAGAAGTCCAGGTAAACCCGGAGATTAAGATGCCATGGTCCTGCAAACCAAGGGTGGGCAAAAATTTCAGCAAAGCCTGTGGAGGCTGCAGCATCTGTCACTACCTGAGGTGACGGGGTGATATTGACGGTATAAAGATTGATATACCATTCCACGTAGTAAGGAACTCCTCCCACATTGACAGATCCGCTACTGCCGCGGTCTCTAAGTTAAGGATCTGATCGGGGTCCTGTGTTTGGGACAGGAAGACCAGGAGGCGTGACACAAAAGATCGACCCCGGGGAATGATCCTCATTGCAAAAGTGAGCATTCGAAAAAGCTATTGAAGCTGCTTCTTAGTACACCCCCGTGTACAGGTGAAGTCTTGGAGAACTGACCTGATGCAGGGCAGCTTGTTGAGGGGAGGCTGGCATGGAGCAAGTGTCTAGGTTGACTCAGAGGAAGGTGATGGTGTGTGCTAGGCCGTCTACTTTGTATTCTGCAATGAGAGCATTAAGATTCCCAAAAAGCGACTCTTAATTTATCGAGGTCTCCTGGGAGCACACCGAGCTGTTCAATTAACAGGAAGTCATCCAAGTAATGGATGACTTCTTGACACCGAGCTTGGTGCAACAGTATCCAGGTGGGGGACTGTGCAAAAAAGTGTCAAAGAGCCAGGGGCTACACTTAGAGCCAAAGGTCAGTTTGGTAGCAAAGTAGTACGACTCTTTCCACTTAATGCCGTGCCAGCACCAGAGGGACGGGTGGATAGGCAGAAGCTTGAAAGCATCCGAAATGTCAGCCTTGGTGAGCCAGGCACCGGTGCCTACTTTGATAATGGCCTGAAACGCCATGTCTACAGAAGCATACTTCAGGGAGAATTCATCCGAGTGAACTAGGGAATTCAGGCTTGGAATGTGGGAAGAATGAGTCACAGACAGGTCGAACACAAAACTGTCTGTGGCCTGTTTGTCGGTGGCCACTGAGCGGAGGTTCCTACATTCATAAGTTGTGTTGGGCAGGGAGATGAGGCCGATATGAAATCCCACTGTAAATCCTTGGATAAGGAAGGTGGCCAGAGAAGGAGTGGGGTGTGAGGTGCGGTAGAGCCCCAGCCATAGAACATTTACTTGGCTTAGTCAGCACTTTTTCTGCTGCTTGACCTGGCATAGATTTGACGATGATAGACGAATCAATGTGTCCCAACTGCAATAAACGATTTGTACTGCAGCGCACAGAATGAAATGAGGCTAAGCCAACTGGGGCACACCGGGATGAATCGGTGCATCGCGGATGCTATTGGATTTGAATCGGAGCGCGGTACGTGACAGTGAAATTAGTGAAATGATTTGCCATGATAGAGGCACAAATCGGTTGTGCCGCGGCTGCAACTGACAACAAACTGGAGCATGTACTGAAATGAGGCCAAAAACAACTGGGGCACGCCGGAACGAATCACTGCATCATGGATGTGACTGGATTTGAATCGGAGTGTGGTACATGACAGTGAAATGAGCGAAATCATTTGCCATGACAGGGGCACGAATTGGTGTGCCACTACTGCGACTGACAATGAACCAGACTCTGGAGCATGTACTGAAATGAGGCCGAAAAAAAACAACTGGGGTATGCCAGAATAAATCGGTGCATCCCTGATGCGACTGGATTTAAACTGGAACGTGATACATGACAGTGAAACGAGAGAAATTATTTGCCATGACAGAGGCACGAATCGATGTGGCGCAAACTGCGATGACAATGAACCAGACTCTGGAGCATGTACTTAAATGAGGCCGAAAAAACAACTGGGGCACACCGGAACCAATCGGTGCATCACGGATGCGACTGGATTTGAATCAGAGCATGATATGTGACAGTGAAATGAGCAAAATGATTTGCCATGACAGGGGCACGAATCGGTGTGCCGCAACTGCGACTGACAATGAACTGGACTCCGGAGCATGTACTGAAATGAGGCAGAAAAAACAATTGGGGCACACTGGAACGAATCGGTGCATACCGGACATAACTGGATTCAAACAGTGAAAATGATTGAAATTAAAAAATTTATGAAAAATTTATGAAATGTTTTGGTATGATAGAGGCATGAATCGGTGGCTTAATGCTATGGCTATGTTTCTTTAACGAATGACTCGTAAATTCGGTATTGAAGTTGGCGAAACAAGATATCTAAGAAATGGTGAAGCATAAAATGAAAAACATCAAACGGAACCCTACCTACGAGAGCCAAGCCAGACACGTTGTACAAAAAACTACGAACAGGAACCAAAGCCTCAGAAAGTTTCGAACACGCAACTCACGGACGCTAATGAGCTGAATAGTCGGCCTGGTGACGTTGTTTCGCGCACAGGAAGCCAACAAAGACCACAGGGGAGCGGACTGCTTAAATACCCCCCGGGCTCCTCCCATAAATTCGGGCAACCATACTGGCCTTCTTACATATATGTATATATATATATATATATATATATATATATATATATATACAGTGGATATAAAAAGTCTACACACCCCTGTTAACAGTAGCCTTAGATGTATTTTGGATCATTGTCATGTTGGAAAAGCGCATGACAACCAAGGTCACAGAGTGATGGTAGCATCTTCTTCTCTTTCAAGATAGAGCAGTACATGTGTGAATTCATAATACCATCAATGAAATGCAGCTCCCTGACACCAGCAGAACTAATGCAGCCCCATAGAAGGACACTGCCCCCACCATGTATCACTGTAGGCACCATGCATTTTTCTTTGTACTCCTCACCTTTGCAACGCCATACATTTTTGAAGTCATCAGTTCCAAAAACATTTATCTTGGTCTCTTCACTCCTGAGTACAGAGTCTCAGTAGCTGTCTTCTTTTTCAACATGGGCCCTGGAAATTTATTTTCTTTGTTAAGCAATGCCCTTTTATAATCAACTGTCTGCTGGACACCTGTTTAATGAATAAATAGACTCGCAAGACTTTCATTGGGGTGTATTCATTTTTGCAACATAGTCTTGAATACATTTATTATGAAAAATATTTTTTGTTTGTGCAAATTAACCAATCTTGGTTGCGATCAATGGCCCGCATTTGTGGGAGTATTTTGTAGTATAGTGTCCCATAGAGAATGTTGATTCTGAAAGGAAAGTAAAGGTTTTCTGACAAATCTGTTGGGGTGTACTCATTTATGCTGAGCACTATATATATGCCAGCAAGGGCACAATGGCACCTGAAGGCATACCCCCCAACTTTTTGAGATGGGAATAAGGGATGCCTATTAGCAAAACGATGTAGGCATTTGACACACCCCCTGCCACACCCCTTAACCTCCCTGGCGGTACGATTATTTTGGATTTTAGGTGCTAAAAGCGGTACCATTATTTTGCATGAAAATAGAGTCTAGCAGACATCCCGGGTATGATAAAGTTTGAAAAATTAAATCATAAATTATAATATAATAAATAATTATAAATAATTGTACCAAATAATAATATAACAATAATAAAAATTATTCAATAATGTAATCAAATCAAAAACACTGAAATTTGCTCAGTTGCAGAATTGTCACTGTCATTACTTTTCAGTATTTGATGACGGATCTCCCACAAATCGCTATCGCTCAATTCTGCGAGTGATTCTAATTTATTATCGCTGTTTTCTAGCTGGTCTAAAACCATTTTTGATGTACAGTGACAGTTTTGGTTGCTATGGACAATCTCCAGTTTCCAGGCATAAAGAACAGTTTTTATAATATAAAACTGCATGCAGGACACTGGACAGACCACTAGGGACAACGGGGATGTGAAATATTTACATACAGCAATGTAATCTGTATGATTACATTATACTGTATGTTTACTGTTTGTTTCACTTTTTGAATTTGGCGCCGATCTCCGTGCCCGTGCGTCGCAACGCTCGCAGGGCACGGAGATCGGCGATGTAATGCATCGAGCGAGGCACGGCTCGCTCGTACAGCGGGGAGACAACGCTGGATCCGAGGGAGAAGGTAAGTAAACCTCCTCCTGGATCCAGCGATGCAGTCCCGAGTCTGGCTCGGGGATACCGCTTTTGGTATAAAAAATCCACCCCGAGTCAGACTCTGGAATACCGTCAGGGGGGTTAAAGAAGAATAAAAATAAAAAAAGATTAGTTAAACCCACAAGTGCTTTTTCTACCATTACTATTTCTTTATACTGGCTTTTGAAATGTATAAATAAAGCTATTTAGAATTAATTTGGATGAAAGGTTTAGCACTGTGAAACACAGTTTGAAAGCTAACAAGCTAAACCACCTCTCACCTAACCTGGATTTGCAAGGTTCTTCTCCTCACCGCATTCAGTATTCTTTTGAATTCCGCGTGGTTCTGTCTGCCTAGTCACATCATCTATTCACAGAGATCTATAAATGAAAAGCCTCTAAATCTGATCCACCACGAGAACAGAGGTATTGATCTACAGTGTATTGAGAAAGTATTCATACCCCTTGAAATTTTCCACATTTTGTCATGGTACAGCCAAAAACTTAAAAGTATTTTAGTGGGATTTTATATGATAGACCAACACAAAGTGGCACATAATTGGGAAAATTATAATGGTTTACAATTGTTTTTTTACAAATATCTGAAAATTGTGGCGTGCATATGTATTCAGCCCCCTTTACTTTGATACCCCAAACTAAAATCTAGTGGACCCAATTGCCTTCATAAGTCACCTAGTTATTTATTTAGTCATTAGTAAATAGAGTCCACCGGTGTGTAATTTAATCTCAGTATAAATACAGCTGTTCTGTAAAGCCCTCAGAGGTTTGTTAGAGAACCTTACTCAAACAAATGGCATCATGAAGGCCAAAGAACACACCAGACAGGTCAGGGATAAAGTTGTGGAGAAGTTTAAAGCAGGGTTAGATTATAAAAAAAAAATATTCCAAGCTTTGAACATCTCACAGAGCACTGTTCAATCCATCATCCAAAAATGGAAAGAGTATGGTACAACTGCAAATCTACCAAGACATGGCCATCCACCTAAATTGATAGGCTAGGCAAGGAGAGCATTATTCAGAGAAGCAGCCAAGAGGCCTGGATCTGAATATGCATGTTTATGCAGTGAAAAGGCATCCCTGATGCCAGCCTAACCTCAGGTAAGAATTGACAAATGAAAAACATCTGGGAAAATTATTTTAGAGGATAGATTTTTTTACCCACAAAGACTGGAGTCTGCAGACATTCCCTAGAATTCAGCATGTGCCAGATTCATGTACCTGTCTGGAAATTTGCACACGCTTCAACACTTTTAGAATGCATGCAAGCCTTTTTCACAAAATATTTCTGCAGTAGGGTCTGTCTCTGTATGTCAAAAGAGAGTTGGTTTTAGTTAGCTCCATTTTCATATGATATGAACTGTCTGTATTTTATTTTGAATTTGGCACAGGCATTGTGCCACAATGTAAAAGTGGTGCATTTTAGAACTACCTGAATTTTGTGCACAAAAAAGTATTGCAGATGCTTTGTGAATTTGGCCTACACATTACCAAGAGGGGTTAACACCAGAAAAGTGGCACAGCAGCTTTATTGAATTCCCCCAATTGTGTACATGTTTATGGAATAATCATTTCCAAGAAAAAAAATGTAAGGCTGTCATCTGAAGTCTATGGGTGGCCTAAATTTACCTTTTTTTTTTGCCAGTATTCTCTTATCAGAACATTGTACAAGTATAGAATATGTATGTATACTGTATCTAATAACAGCTATATCTCTGACAACATCAGATTTTCACTTTTCACATCACCCTGAATGCGTCTGATCTTATCTGAACTGGAAGGCTAAGCACAGTCAAACCTGGTCAGTACACGGATGGGAGATTGCCTGGGAATACCCGGTGCTGTTGTGTAATTTTTTATCCTGACTAAGTATGTAACAATTATCTGAAAATACTGTATTTATTAGTTTTTATTTATTTAATATCAATTCATATTAAATTGATATCAGAAAATATAAATTGATGTTTGATTATGGCATTTTATCTGACTGCGGTACATAAAGCAATGAAATAGCTTTGCAATAAAGCAATGAAATAGCATTGTTTAGAAAAATGTTAGTCGATCATACTAAAATATTGTGGGTTAAATTCGGGTGCTAGAAATGTAAATTAATTATTTTTATGACATAAAAAAGGATCACGTATTTCCATGATGTTTCTCATGAAAAGCATTTACATCTCAAAATGGAGTCCAGTGTTGCATGGCAAAAAAAATACAAGACTTACTGCATCAAAGGAAACTGTGTGAGCTTTGGCTTGGCCTTTGCTCTGCTTCCCTGGCATGGCATGTATATTAATGTTCTCTGGTCACAGTGATTAACTTGGACCTTGGCCTGTTTCTACACATTTCCAGCCATCCTACTAATTAAGTGGATACTATTTTCTGGTCCATGTCTCTTACAACCTGATTTCGCTCTTCTTCAGAACTGTTATGATTGGCCTTTTCCCATTAATGTACTTCATTAATTTCTCTCAACAGGTGATCCTACTCATTACCTTTTTGAGAGAGATGAGGCCTATAGTTTCCCAGAACAGAAGCTTCTGTGCGCTCAATTCTCAGGAGTCTTTTTTTAAAGCGATAATGCTTCAAGTTAAAGGACGGGTTCACACGGGGGTATTTCCTTTATGTCTTATCTGATCTGTGCAGTCTGACGAAACATGAAGGAGATAAAGAGAAATAGATGATGCACATGGGCTGGGCTATCACCCAGGCGTACGTGAAACTGCATAGTTGTACTTTTAATTTAAACAAAAGAGATGCACGTTCTGTTTTTTTTCCCGTATATTATTTTGTGAAACTACATCCAAGTAAGATTAAACACATCAAGGCTGAATAATACAAACTACAGAATTAAAAGCATTATGCAACCAATTGGCTTATAGCAGTAATTTCTTAGTTAAACAAATGAGAGCTGAAATTTGATCGGCTTCAACATTGTCATTTTTTACTGAATATTTTCACTTGCCTTTAAAAAAAATTATTCCCCTCAGTCATATTAGGAAATTAATATTTCAGTTATTTTAACTCCATATCATAAAAGCATTTCAGCTACAAAATAGTATACCTCAAAATGCATTAGCTGCATCTCTTCTATTTTCTTGACAATCTTACCCAGTTATGAAAAATGGTTGGTAATAGTGTTAGTGTTTATTTTTCCTGAAATGTAGGGTTAGCGCTCAGCTCATTTTAACGGTTAAATATACTGGTTAGGTTTGGGGCCTAGTTTTTGGAGTTATGGTGCAAATTATTAAGTTAAAAATTAGAAAGTCCTTATTAATTTTTCAGGTGTAATAAATGGAAGTATATATATAGTAAAAACTTTTTTCTTACAGTAGGGAAGGATTAGCACCACTTTAAATCTTCCAATGGAGACACCTGTTCCAGTAACAACTGTTTAAGGGTGGAATTTCCCCTTGGGCGTATTTACTAAAACAGGTGACAATATCCACTCAATAAATTGTGTGAATATTCAATTTAGTTATCCAGTCATGTGCAGAGGAAATAAATAAGCTGGAGTTTTCAGAATTTTCTGTTGCTGTGAATAATCTTACAATTTGTGTGAACATTCTTAAATCATTTAGTAAATCTGCCTCTTCCTCTAATTTCATTGTTTTATCTCCAGTGAAGGAATCTCCCCAAAAGAAAGCAAACAGCAAAATGTAAACTGTCAGAGGTTTTTATTGTATATGTGAAGTTAAAAAAACAAATGTTATTCTATTGAAATAAAATTTCTAAACCTGTAATTAAATATTTTTAAAAATTGTATTTATAAATATATGTTTTTTGATTATACATTTTGGATATTTTGGATATACATATGCTGTTTTGTATGGTGTGGTATTGCATAACAAATGGGATAAACGCATTCATACCTAACATTTGTGTGCTGAAATATAAACAAACTTCACATTTCAGAAATCCAAAAGTAATGTACGAAATATTGCAGTATATTCACTAGAACAGTGTTATGCACACACTACCAGTAACCGTTACTGTCCTCATGCAAATACATGTACATTTCAAAATACAAAAAGGATCAGTCTGGAATTGGTTTCTTAGAAATGGTAGCACATTTAGTGACTTAAAAATACATAGATTTGACATGTGTGTTCATGTATTTACATAAATTGCCATAATGCAGAACAACAATATTTACAAGAAAATGTAGAATTCAAAAATAGCATCCATGATATGATATGATACACTGATTTCTGTAAAGGTTGGTTTTTTGGGCGGCACAGTGGTGTAGTGGTTAGCACTCTCACCTAGCAGTAAGAGAGGTCACTGGTTCAAATCCCAACCACGACACTACCTGCCTGGAGTTTGCATGTTCTCCCTGTGCCTGCGTGGGTTTCCTCCGGGTACTCCGGTTTCCTCCCACACTCCAAAGACATGCAGGTAGGTTAATTGGCTTCTGTCCAAAATTGGCCCTAGTATATGAATGGGGACCTAGGATTGTGGGCTCCTTGAGGGTAGGGACTGGTTTGAGTGTGCAATGTACAGGGATAGGGACAATTGTAGACACTCACTCAGGTTGAACTGGATGGACTGGTGTCTTTATTCAACCTTACTAACTATGAAACTATGAAACTATATATATATATATATATATATATTTTTTTTTTACTTAATTCAAACCTTAAAGCGGTAGTAAACCCGCACATTTTTTTAAACCTGCAAAGCAAAAGGCATAATGAGCTAGTATGCACCGCATACTAGCTCATTATGAAATACTTACCTTAGAACGAGGCCCCGACATCTGGCCTGATCCACGGTTTCCCTGGTTTCTTCCAGGTATCGCGGCTCCGGTGCTGTGAGTGGCTGGAGCCGCGATATCGTCACTCCCGCGCATGCGCACGGGAGATTTCATTCCGGCCGCCGGCCACTGCTGGATTTTCAGGCCGAGAATCCCCTTGTGCGCATGCGCCGCTGCAGTCAGCGGCGCCTACCGAGGGGGATATCTCCTAAACCGTACAGGTTTAGGAGATATTTTTTTTACCTACAGGTAAGCCTTATTATAGGCTTTCCTGTAGGTGAAAGTTTAAAAATCGAGTATACAACCACTTTAAGGAAAAAAAAAGTAATATTCATCCATTTATTTTTTTTGACAGAAGAGGCCCTAATGGTCTCTTGTGTCATAAACCCTTCTCCCTCCCTTCAGTGCACACTAAACTGTGCATGTGCATATACATTTATGGCATAAATCTGTGCTGTGATAACGTAACTACAGTGCACATGCATGGGAATGATGTCATTGCAGCCTGGCTAACCAATCGGCTTCCGAAACAAAGACCAGGAGAAGAAGGCAGTTACCAATACTGATAGGAGCGTTGATAGCACAGCGCTGGAGGGGATCACTTGCCAGGTAAGACCCCTTTCACACTGGTACCTCTCCGTGTTAGCGGTAAAGTTCCGCTAGTTTTAGTGGTTCTTTACAGTAGTTTTAGCGGCACTTTTAACCCCCGCTAACGGCCGAAGAAAGAGTTAAATCTGCCTGAAAAGCGCTGCTGCCAAAACGCTTTGCAGACACTTCAGCAGCGCTGCCCATGCATTCCAATGGGCAGGGGTGGTGGAGGAGCGGTGTATACATCGCTTCTCCACCACCCCAATGATGCTGCTTGCAGGACTTTTTATAACGTCCTACAAGCGCACCACCTCAGTGTGAAAATGCTCAAGCTCTCATACTGGGGCTGCAGGGGAGGCATTTTTTAGGCACTTTACAGGAGCTATTTTTAGCCCTTTATCGCCTGAAAAATGCCTCCAGTGTGAAACTGGTCTAAGTACAAAGCTTTATTTGCACACCATTATATTGTGTAAACAATACTTAAACCTCTAAAATAGTGGAATAAATAATGGCGGTCCTATGGAACAACTAATACACCAGAAAAAAATAGTGACAATTAATACACAATAATTTGAATGTAAATATACTAGTGATATCACCAACCATTGGTGAAACCTAAATAATCAGTGAAAGAATATAAATAGATTAATATAAACATATATTTCATACCACATTACAAAAAAGAACACCCTGTGACAAGTGTGAAATATTTTAGTCTCTATTGCTAGAGTGCTAATAAAGAGTCCATAAAATTTTGTAATGTGGTATGAAATATATGTTTATATTCATTTATTTTTATTATTCCACTGATCATTTAGGTATCACCAATATTTGGTGACATCAGCAGTATATTTACATTCAAATTAATGTGTATTAACTTCCACAATTTTTTTCTGGTGTATTAGTTGTTCCATAGGAGCAACATTATTTATTCCACTATTTTAGAGGTTTAAGTATCGTTTACACATTTGTTTTATTTAGGTGGCAGCTGTAGGTTTTTTTTCACATAGAATTTTTTTTTCACTTATCCAGGAGCGCAGTGGTGGTAACACGGGTGTGAGGGCAGTGTACTTGTGGACCATCAGTTTTACACCATTATATTACTTTGTTGATGTAATACACATTAGACATATTTTTTATCTATGTGGGTCACTTATATTCACCATTTCTACCTCTGAGTACTATAGCCCCAGGGGGTTGGTTGCCTTGTTTATTTTTCAATTTATTTTATATAGTGGACTTTCATCCACTTTTTTCTTTTTATATCTTTTATATATGTTTTTATATTTTTATAAACTTAGCATTGGTTGCGAGCAAGCGGGATATACCTTATGTATTCAGGCTTACTTATAGGCATACTTATAGTGACACTAGCTTATACTTTTACTTACTGTACAACATTATATCAATATTGTATTGATTGTTGACACTACATTTGTTTACACTAGAGTAGTGAGACTGATACACAGATATGTTTGGACTCGTGTCCTGTTCTGTTTGTCCTGCTGGGCTCTCGTGGATTCCTTGCCCACGGCTCCCTGGCTAGACATCCCTAGTGGTTACCATGTGATTTTTTTTTTTTTTACAGATTTGTAAGTATGGGCCCCCTAGGGTGGCTCTCAAGATAGTGTATGTTTTGTACTAGCAGAATATTATCCACTATCTTTGTTACATACTTCCAAAACTTTTTTTATTTCATAGATATTTGTGTGTTCATCAGCCCCTCAGGAAGTGAACACTTGTTCATGAAACACGTCCTTTAGGCCGGGTTCACACTATAGCGATGCGGGAACGCCGCGAATCCGCGGCGTTTACCCGCATCGCACACCTCCCGCCGGCAGTTCACACTGCCCTATGCGGACGGCTGGGAGTGTCAATGTTATGTTAATGACACCCCCAGATCCGTCGGCATATCGCAGTGCGATCTGCCGACTCGCACAGGAATCGGATCGCATGGTGTGAACCCCCATGCGATCCGATTCTGTTGCGGACCCAAAAAAGGGTCCCGTGCGAGTTTGCTGCGGGAGCGCTGCGAATTCAGCCATACTATCTGTATGGCTGAACTCGCATCGCTACGGAGATCGGATGTGATTTGCTGTGCGAATCACATCCGGATCTCCCCCCGCAGCGGTGTGAACCCGGCCTTAAGATGCATTCTCATACCTAGCTTAGATCGCTTTCTACCTACTATACCTGGCTATGTAATACATTATGTTTAACATCACAAATCTGTTTGACAATACGATACCTGTAAATACCTGTTTACCGGTTGACTTTGCCATTGGGACAAATTTATTCATACTTACAAATTGTTGTATTTTTTTAAATGTCTCAAAGCTCTTGGACCCATTTAAAAAAACAAAATGCAGAAAATGAATTCTGAGGGTAAAACCCTTTGAAATTTGCCGCCGCGCCATTGCGTGTGCGCCTCAGCTGGCGCGCGCTGGTCAGGACCTCCATGAGTTGGATTGCGGGTTCCGCAGACCTGATTGCCGCAGGGATACCCACGATCGTCTCATGGGGAGGAAGTACGGGAAGAAGCTAATGTAAACAAGCATCTCCCCGTTCTGTCTAGTGAGAGTGTCACTGATCTCTGCTCCCTGTCATCGGGAGCAGAGATCAGTGATGTGTCACACACAGCCACACCCCCCCCTCCCCACAGTTAGAAACACAAGCCAAGACACAACCCCTACACTGCCAGCTAGTGGTTAACCCCTTCACTGCCAGTGTCATTTACACAGGAATCAGTGCACTGATTGCTGTATAAATGACAATGGTCCCAAAAATGTGTCAAAAATGTCCGATGTATCCGCCATAATGTCGCAGTTGCGATAAAATTGCTGATCGCCGCCATTACTAGTAAAAAAAAAATATTAATAAAAATGCCATAAAATTATCCCCTTTTTTGTAAACGCTATAACTTTTGCGCAAATCAATCAATAAATGCTTATTGCAATAAGAATATGTATCTGCCTAAACTGAGGAAAAAAAATTTTATATATATATTTGGAGGATATTTATTATAGCAAAAGTTAAAAAATAATGCGTTTTTTTCAAAATTGTCGCTCTTTTTTTATAGCGCAAAAAATAAAAACCACAGGGGTGATCAAATACCACCAAAAGAAAGCTCTATTTATGGGGAAAAAAGGATGTCAATTTTGTTTGGGAGCCACGTCGCACGACCGCGCAATTGTCAGCTAAAACGACACAGTGCCGAATCACAAAAAGTGGTTTGGTCTTTGGCCAGCAAAATGGTCCGGGGCATAAATGGTTAAACTTTAGAAATATGTCAACTCACTAAGTCTGTGCGGTCCCAACAGCATGTGTGTTAGAACAAAAGAAAAAAGGTGACTAGAATATCAGTCAAAGGGAAGCTGCTTTCACAGGAAACACATGGTATATCAAAACAACTAAGTTAAATTAAGTAAATACAACATACCTTCATATATGTCAAATATTGAATGAAAATAGTATAAAAATCACACACATATATAAATACCCTTCTTCCATCAATAAAAGATACAACGTTGTCTTTTTTATTGGTGGAAGAAGGGTATTTATATATGTGTGGGGTTTCTTTCTACAATTTTCTTTCAATATTTGACATTTATCAAGATAATTTTTATTTACTAAAAGTATTTACCAAAAAGTATATATTTTTTTCTAATTTGGTTTGGATAGGATTGAGAGGTATTAGAACACCTATTAGGTTTTTATTGTGGTCTGTGCCCTCTTTAGGGAGATTCACCCTCTCTATTTATTCTGTTTACCATTATCATTGTAAGTGAAAAGTAAAATAAAATTCCAAATGCTGGGTTGTCCCCATAAGAGTAATAAAGGGGAAATTTTCCAACAAAGACATTAGTTTTGCTAACCTGGGGGACCCAAAGGGATTCTCTGATTTGTGTAGGGATTTCCTCTCACTTTCCGTTTTGGCAATGGGACAGAAAGTTAGGATGGGATACAGATGGTAAAAAAAAGGAAAAAAAACTGACAGGGGTTCTAACCCTTCATTACTCTATCCAAAATTAAAAATATACTTACACTTTCAAGCAGCCTTTCTCAACCTTTTCAACAGGGGAACCCTTGAAATATTTTCCTGTCTCAATAAACCACTGCTAAAAATGACTACAGGCATACCCCACTTTTGAGTACACAATGGGGTTTATTTACTAAAGCTGGAAAGTGCAAAATCAGGCTCACTTCTACATAGAAACCAATCAGCTTCCAGATTTTATTAGCAAAGCTTAATTTAACAAGCCGGAGTTAGAAGCTCATTGGTTTCTATGCAGAAGTGAGCCTGATTTTGCACTTTCCAGCTTTAGCAAATAAACCCCATTGTGTACTTAAAAGTGGGTTATGCCTGTATATCTACAAATCGTGATACATTAGTGTGATGGTCAGTGGGAAGAATGCTCCTTACATTTGTGGTCACTGAGAAGAATTACCCCCTTATAGATAGATAAAAAGATCAATGATGTCAGTGGGAAGATTTCTGTAAAAATAATTGTGAAAAATTAAAGTATCCCCACTACATATGACATATTTAAAGGAACAGTGGATGTCTCCTATCTCCCAAAGGGGACATCAACTGAGATAAAGGGGTGAGTATCGGGACTGTTGCGGGGCACATAAGATGTTTTTATATAAAAGATAAGTATCAAGACAATAAATCATAAAAAACAATTTATTTAAAGAAAACAAATAAGAAACATATAAAAGTATATACAAGATATCAAAATACAGTTGGTAGAGACTCGTGAGGTGTTTGTTCAACTAGTTTCGCTTAATTGCTTCCTCAGGACAACACCTAAGTCTGCAGATATACAAGTAAATATAAATATGTCGTTAGTATCAATAGATACAAAACTCACAGATATTGATAGATTTCAATTTGAATAGATCTATACAGTTTGTTGAGACATGGGAGAAGAAAATGTCATCTTTACAATGTTAGACATGGGGCATATTCCTACCTCTCCTTTCAAGCCCACTCTTCCGATCCTGGTCAGGCCCAAAAGTGCAGAGGGAGAAAATTCCTCCCGGCGACTGGGGGAGGAATAAATCACAGTGCCAGCGACAAGTTGAGATGTTATAAAAGTTTGCTGGATATATAAAGATAAATATGGTCATAAGGATGAAGTGAATTAGGGGTGAATAATTTAAGATTGGATAAAGGGATGTGAGGAGGACCACCACAATAACCAAAGAAAAGGGGATATATATATATATATATATATATATACCCACAGTGAACTGAAATAAAAATTAAAAATGTGAAGAGGAACAGAGGTGATGTCTATATACTCCAAAGTTAAGAGAAGTGCCGTGGTTAAAAATAAGGATACAGAGGGTGAGTGGTTAAATCAAGGTGAGCTGTGAGAAATCAGTGAATCAAAGAGATCCATTAAAAAATGAGGATGAATGCTAAATCCAGGGGAGTGAATAGGAGGGAAACAGAGTGGATTTAGCATTCATCCTCATTTTTTAATGGATCTCTTTGATTCACTGATTTCTCACAGCTCACCTTGATTTAACCACTCACCCTCTGTATCCTTATTTTTAACCACGGCACTTCTCTTAACTTTGGAGTATATAGACATCACCTCTGTTCCTCTTCACATTTTTAATTTTTATTTCAGTTCACTGTGGGTATATATATATATATATATATCCCCTTTTCTTTGGTTATTGTGGTGGTCCTCCTCACATCCCTTTATCCAATCTTAAATTATTCACCCCTAATTCACTTCATCCTTATGACCATATTTATCTTTATATATCCAGCAAACTTTTATAACATCTCAACTTGTCGCTGGCACTGTGATTTATTCCTCCCCCAGTCGCCGGGAGGAATTTTCTCCCTCTGCACTTTTGGGCCTGACCAGGATCGGAAGAGTGGGCTTGAAAGGAGAGGTAGGAATATGCCCCATGTCTAACATTGTAAAGATGACATTTTCTTCTCCCATGTCTCAACAAACTGTATAGATCTATTCAAATTGAAATCTATCAATATCTGTGAGTTTTGTATCTATTGATACTAACGACATATTTATATTTACTTGTATATCTGCAGACTTAGGTGTTGTCCTGAGGAAGCAATTAAGCGAAACTAGTTGAACAAACACCTCACGAGTCTCTACCAACTGTATTTTGATATCTTGTATATACTTTTATATGTTTCTTATTTGTTTTCTTTAAATAAATTGTTTTTTATGATTTATTGTCTTGATACTTATCTTTTATATAAAAACATCTTATGTGCCCCGCAACAGTCCCGATACTCACCCCTTTATCTCAGTTGATGTCCCCTTTGGGAGATAGGAGACATCCACTGTTCCTTTAAATCTAACCCAATGGGATGAGGGTGCACACATACTATTACTAAATCACCATATCTTTCAAAGCTTTTTTTGTTTCTACATATGACATATGTTCTAACAAGGGATTATTGTGACATTGTGACATGCATGGATATTGTATTATGTTTGCCATGATTGGGAGTTTTTTTGAAGCAAATTATGTATATCCTTGTATATTTACAAGAAAAAAAGTTTCTAAAAATCTGGCAAAATGAGGAGAAGTATATTTTACTACATGTAATGGGGTGGATTTACTAAATGTTATAAGATGGACTTACTAAATGTAATGGGGTGGATTTACTAAAGGCACCTAGACTAAGCATTTTGCAAGTGAACTTGCTCCAGAGCTTAGTAAATGAGGGGGAGCTCTGCTGACTTCCATCATCCAATAATATGCAAGCAAAAATGCTGTTTTTTTTTCCTTGCATATGATTGTTTTTTTTTTGTAAAGTAAAGCTTTACCTTATGTATTAAGCTCTGGAGCAGCTTGCCAATTGCACAGTCTAATTGCCTTAACCACTTGCGGACCAGCCGCCACAGTTTTACTGCGGCAGGTTGGCTCCCCTGCACGACATCACATTATTGTACGTGATCTCAAGAGGTATGTAATGCAGTGCCCACCGCAAGGTCCCCTGATTCAGACCGTGGGTCTCACGGACTCGATGTCCACAGGGATACCCGCAAACATCTCATGGGGAGGAAGAATGGGAAGATGCTAATGTAAACAAGCATTTCCCCATTCTGCCTAGTGACAGTGTCACTGATCATAGCGCCCTGTAATCGGTAGTGGTGATCAGTGTAGTGTCACACATAGCCCCTCCCCCCCACAGTTACAATCATTTCCTAGGACACACTTGGCCCCTACAGTGCCACCTAGTGTTAACCCCTTTATTGCCAGTCACTTTTACACAGTAATCAGTGCATTTTTAATCGCACTGTTCGCTGTATAAATGTGAATGGTCCCAAAATAGCGCCAAAAGTGTCCGATGTATCCGCCATAATGTCGCAGTCATGATAAAACTCACTGATCGCTGCCATTATTAGTATAAAAAAAAAAATGAATAAAAATGGTATAAAACGACCCCCTATTTTGTAGACGCTCTAACTTTTGCGCAAACCAATCAATAAACGCTTATTGCGATTTTTTTACCAAAAATATGTAGAAGAATATGTATCGGCCTAAACTGAGAAAAAAAATATGTTTTTTTATATATTTTTTGGGGATATTTATTATAGCAAAAAGTAAAAAATAATGAGTGTTTTCCAAATTGTCGCTCTTTTTTTGTTTATAGCTCAAAAAATAAAAACTGTAGAGGGGATCAAATACCACCAAAAGAAAGCTCTATTTGTGGGGTAAAAAGGACATCAATTTTGTTTGGGAGCCACATCGGATGACCGCGCAATTGTCAGTTAAATCGACGCAGTACCGATTCGCAAAAAGTGCATACACTAGACAAAAAATAGTTCGAAAATCTGTCATTTGGACAGTTCGTTCGTTTTTCGTCCAGCTAATCGGCACAAATTGAGAAATGGTTGTGATGTTTCTGAGCCAAAAAGTCAAAGGAAAAGTTTGTAAAACTTCTGCCAAAGGCCGATAAATTGAACGGTTAATGTGTTTCTCACCCATTATGTTGTTTGCTCTCACGACTGTGTGTCGGTTTTTCAAAAATGTTTTCGAATGATTTTTCAACCGGTGTAAAGCCAGCATACATGGGTCGAGTTCTGAAATAGTTTTCTTTTAAAAAAAACTTATTTAAGAATTTTCATTTGAATTTCACACCATTAGTGGGCTGCTGTAATGGCCGATTTTTGTGATCGGATATGTTGGAAAAAATTGTTTGAAAAATGAACGATTTTCTATTTAATGATGGGAGAATCCTGTGAAGAATATAATCAAAAAAGAAATGCCCATGCGTGCAAGAAAAGAAAATTCCCGGAAAGAAAAGAAGATTCCCAGGCCCGAAAATTATTTTCTGTAGCAACATGAGGTGACATTGAAGGCTGGGTTGGTCGAATTTTAAAATCAATGGTGGCACAATGGGATCACAATACGCACAAAATTTCAGATTTAAAAAAAAAAAATTGTTCGGAATTCAACTCATGTTCAGCCTGTGTCCCATTGGAAGATTTCCCCTCTATTGCTTTTCTGGGGACAACCACAAATTTGGGAATTTATTTTACTTTCACTTACAATGATAATGGAAAACAAGACAAATAGAAGGTTTTCTAATCCACCTTTACTCTAGCCTAGACTAAAAAAAAAGTTTTATCTTTAGTTATACTTTAAGTAAATCAACCCCAATGATTTCCATATTTCCATATTTATGTTCCCGTGCATTACTGTTGAGAGAACTGATCCAAAAAGACAGAGACTACTCAAAATTGGCTATGATATTTTTACATTATTATATTTTTTTTATTTATTCCTTAAATACAGTATAACTGGATCACTATTACATTACCACATGCAATTAATTATTTAATTCCTTCTGTGAATTTACTTTAATCACTTTCAATGCTGTATTTTACCGCTGTAAATACCACAAAACAGCATAGTGAATTGACAATTTCAGGATCACATTGCGATATTTCGGGGAAATGTGCCCGATCACCTAAATACTGCATGCGATCTCCTTTGGCCAATGGAGCCCATTATGTTTGGGCAAACTTTAATGCACAGTTTCTATTGGGAATAAGCAAAGTTGTGTTTTTTTGTTTTTTTGGGGGGGGGGGGGGAGGCTTGGCAAAGTTACTTGTTAACTTGTTACTAAGTTTTTGCTGTCAATGTGATTTCAGAGAAGCAAAAGTTCTCTGTTGTGATAATTGAACTATTTAGGCAAAATGTGCTTGAAAAAAACTACTTTTTTTTTCTTTTATTTAGAGGGTGGGGGTTTTTGGGTATAATTTGGGTAGTTTTGTTTATTACATTTAAGGGTCTATGTATAAATAAATAAACTAGCTTTGCAAAAGTCTCAAGTTTAATGCTAAAATCACAAGTTATATCTGTAATGTTTGTAATACGTGCGAAATGTCAGTTTCTATTGCCTGCTGCAACTTTATGGTGCATTGAGTGGTACTGATGTTTCGGGTGGTATGCACCCAGAGATGAATGCCCAGAATGCAGATTTCCCTAAATGTTAGTACAATTCAATACACCATCTAACCCATGCAGCCACAGCACCTTTCAGCCTCTGATAAGAGTTTAACAGACTGCTGGCAGCAGGGCTGGACAATGCTCCCCTGTCTTCTATCCACACCTAAACTCTGGAATCTTGTGTAAATGGGCTAAATGCTCAGTGTGCATAAGACCTTACTCATCACTAGTCTCTATTTTCTATCTAAACTGATTAACCTAAAAATAAACATAAATTTATCTTGCTATTGATGTCAGCAAAGCAAACTCTAACCAGTTCTGCACTAAAGAAGCATTGAAAAATAGACTGTATCAAGACTTAATTATATACAGTGCATACTGAGCTGTCTTATAAGATAGTCCAGAACTAGGACTGCTTCTGAAGACTGAAAATATAGAAAACGCTGAGAATAATTTGTTAAGGGTTGAAATTCTTTCCTCAATACATTTAACGAAGATTCATGTAAAGTGATTGTAAAGGCCACGGATTAGGTTGACTTTAGCTCATCAGTAGGACAGGACTTAGGGTGGTGGGGGCCCCTGGGCTTGAGTCACTTTCAGGCCCTACCTTCCATACATTACCATATTTATCAGCGTATAACATGCGCTGGCGTATAACACGCTCCCAAGTTTAGGAAAGGAAAAAAACTTTTAGGAGGGAAGTTTAAAGAAAAACTTAGATTTAAATGCCCATCAATGCAGCCTTATCAGTTTCCACCTGCAGTCTTGCCCATCCATCTGCAACATTGTCCAGTGTAATTGCAGCCTTGTCAGTGTAGCCTTGTCATTTGCAGCCTTGCCCGTGTCATTTGCAGCCTTGCCCTAGTGCCATTTGCAGCCTCATTGCAGTCTGGAAGTTTAAAAATGGCGCCACCGAGATACAGAGTCCTGTGTATCTCGGCAGCTCTCGGGTCCTCTCGGCGGTGTAACAACATATTCGGTGACCCATCACAGTTTGCTATGGAAGTGACGTTCCATCGTCGCCATCTTGGTACGCCCCACACTCGTCCACAGTAAGGATACACTAAGAAGGGGTAAAGCAGACATGTTGTTACACCCATTGGAGTTTTTCATTTTACACGTATTTATAACAGTAAAGTCAGTTTATAAAGTGAAATACAAGATTTAGAACTCCATCTGACTACTTAGAACTTGAATTTCCAGAAGGATCATATCGCAAATCCCTGCCTCATTGTGTTCACTATTTTTGCCTGACACGAGCAGATGTTGGGTCAACCACCTCTTTCATGCCTGTCCCTGAAGGGTCTCCAGAGTCTATGGCCCAGTGTGTCTCCTGTTCCCAAGGCTTAACAGATGCAAAATAGTGCATTTTGCCTGGAGTGTTGCAAAGGTTTTAGGGCTCTTGGGCAATGGGCTGGTGGTTCTGAGAAGTCACTGCCTGAGGCCAATGAGGAGAAGTGGGGGTACTGTCTCCATTACCAAGGTGTGGCCACCAAAACTCCAGGTTTGTGCCCTGTCCTGCATCCTTCCAAGCTGCTATTATATTTGTCCAGTGTACCATGAAGGTGATATACCATTCCTGTCCAAGCTTTCTGGATGACAGGTCTGTTGTTCAGCAAAACATTACCATTGCACGTGCTGGTGGAGGGCAAGCAATATCTTCTGGGTGAAAAATGGCCAGCCTCTATGGTGTGGCACAAGCCATTAAATATTGGAAGTAGGGTCCAAAAAAAAGCAGGACCTAAAACCTACGCTGCTGAACTAGTTAACAGCTCATAAAGGGGGGCAAGGAATACATTAAGGTAAAAAATATTTAGGCTTCACAACCACTTTATTCTGCAATAAAGCATTAAAAACCCAATCCCCTAGAACGGTGATGGCGAACCTTGGCACCCCAGATGTTTTGGAGCTACATTTCCCATGACTTACACATTCACCTACACTGCAGAGTACATGAGCATCATGGGAAATTTAGTTCCAAAACATCTGGGGTGCCAAAGGTCACCATCACTGCCCTAGACTGATCATTGAGCCAGAGTGAGTAGCAGTTTCTGTGTGTCTGGCTGCCTCTACACTAATCAGGGAAAAGAACATACGGCAATCAGTGGCCCTTTTGGGGGGGGTAGTGCTACTTAATGAAAGTGATCCTTGCTCTAAAGTCAAGATTCACTGATTGCATAGAGCCCTCACCCCATAACTTGCATCTCTACATTAATACTGTAAAAACAAACCACCTGTGAAAAAATAATTACCTTATCTTTGGCTTCCACACTGGAGAGGATGAAGTCACAATCCTTCTAGTGGGATTCTCAACATTTACAGGATCTAGCCAGAAGTTTTCTGATGTTACCATTAAATAGACAATGTTGGGTTGCTATGCAATGATGGGTTTGCATATACAGTTGTGTGAAAAAGTATTTGCCCCCTTTCTGATTTTATTTTATTTTTTTGCATATTTGTCACACTTAAAGGGGTTGTAAACCCTTACTTGGGGCTCGAGGGGGCTGCAGCACCACAGAGGGTTTTTCACCTTATTGCATAGAATGCATTAAGGTGAAAAACTGTGAGGGTTTACAACCCCTTTAAATGACTCAAATCATCAAACTAATTGTATTATTACACAAAGATAACCCGAGTAAAACCAAAATGCAGTTTTTAAATGATGGTTTCATTTATTAAGGCAAAAATGCTGTCCAAACCTGCCTGGCTTCATGTGAAAAAGTAGATGCCCCCTAAACCTGATGTTGTATGATGTTCTTGATGAAATGTTGTATTCATTTTATGTCAGATGTAACGGGATGTGCACCTTCCCCAAAAAAAATTTTCTAATCAGTCCACAGAATATTTGTCTAAAAGTCTTGGGGATAATCAAGATGTTTTTGGTAAATGTGAGATGAGCATTTGTGTTCTTTTTGGTCAGCAGTGGCTTTGGCCTTGAAACTCTCCCATGGGTGCCATTTTTGCCCAGTCTCTTTCTTATTATTGAATCATGAACACTTATCTTACCTGAGCCAAGTGAGGCCTGCAGTTCTTTAGATCTTGTTCTGGATTCTTTTATGACCTCTTGGATGAGTCGTCGTCATGCTCTTGGACAGTGGCGGAATTATAGGGGTCGCCAAGATCGCCATGGCGACCGGGCCCCTTGCTGCAGGGGGCCCTTGAGGGCCCCCAGTACTCTTCGATAGGAGGGGAAGCTGAGAGGAGCTCCCCGATCATCAGCTGAACTGAAATCGGCACTATGCAGGGAGCTCCTCACATTAGCCTAAGTAAAAGCACAGTGTGTGCTCTTTGTCTCCCCCTACAGTGCAGTATCCGGCAGGAAAAGCAAAGGTAAATGTCTGCCTTTTTTTTTTTTAATAAGACTATCTACTGTATTTGTCTTTATATGTGTGTGTGTGAGCATGCATGTATGTGTGTGTGTGTATGTGTGCGTGTGAGAATGCATGTATGTGTGTGTGTGTATGTGTGTGTGAGCATGCATGTATGTGTGTGTGTGTGTGCGCGTGTGAGCATGCATGTATGTGTGTGTGTGTGTTCGTGTGAGCATGCATGTATGTGTGTGTGTGTGTGTGAGCATGCTTGTATGTGTGTGTGTGAGCATGCGTGTGTGAGCATGCTTGTATGTGTGTGTGTGTGCATGCTTGTATGTGTGTGTGTGTGTGTGCATGCTTGTATGTGTGTGTGCATGCTTGTATGTGTGTGAGCATGCTTGTATGTGTGTGTGTGAGCATGCTTGTATGTGTGTGTGAGCATGCATGTATGTGTGCGTGTGAGCATGCATGTATGTGTGTGTGTGTGTGTGTGTGAGCATGCTTGTATGTGTGTGTGTGTGTGTGTGTGAGCATGCTTGAATGTGTGTGTGTTCATATATGTATGTGTATTTATGCATGTGTGTGTGCATGTATATGAGTGTGCATGTATGCATATGTATGTATGTGAGTGTGCATGTGTTTATCAGTGGCGGTGGATCCAAAAGGGCACACAGGTACCGCCCCCTCTCTCCAGCCACCCCCTCTATGACCAATGGATAGATTCATGCATAGCATAGCATGAATCTATTCATGGCCACCGCTGCCACCCCCATATTTAGGTGTTTGGTCCCTTTTGGGGTGCCGGACGCCTGAATTACAGCAGCGGGGGGTGTTTTTGCAGCACCTGATTAGAGCCATAGGCTCTAATAGGCTTCAAAATAGGTGAACTATGAGCACCATGCTTGACGCTCACAGTCCACCCAGGTGTGTTAGAAAAGTGAATTAATATTCACTTTCCTAACACTGAACCGCCTCTCCACCAATCAGGTGGGTCTGTTACCCGTCACCTGATTGGCTGAAATGATAGGCGCAGCTATTGGACGCCTATCAGGAGGAGAGGACGGGAGATGAGGATGGCAGGAGATGCATGGAGGACCCCGCTCATGGCCGTTACCCGTTGCCCCACCAAGACAGGGTAAGTGGCAGGCAGACAGCGAGCGGGCGGTGGGGATTCACAGTGGCAGCATTTGATGGACACACCAACAGTATTTGATGGCCACAGTGGCAGAGCTTGATGGGCACAGTGGAAGAGCTTGATGGGCACAGTGGCAGCATTTGATGGGTACACTGGCAGCATTTGATGGGCACACTGGTGGCATTTGATGGCACAGCGGCAGAGTTTGATGGGCACAGTGGTGGCATTTGATGGTACATTGGCTGCAATTGATGGGCACAGTGGCTGTAATTTATGTTTTTTTCTGAATTTTTCAGTTTGCTTGCGCCCCCCTAAAAATTTTGAGCACCAGCTGCCACTGGTTTATATGTGCGTGCATATGTGAATTTTCCTCCTACAGCCGCTGAATGCCTGTGGGTGGGAGAGGAGGAGAAGCGGGGGGGAAAATGGAGAAATCGGTTCCTTTATATGCAGCCACCCACTTGGGACCGGGCCCTGCTGTTCCACCATCGGGCTCGGAGAAAAGAGCCCTGTCCGGAGGTCGGGGGGGAGGGCCTCCATGGTTTCTTGCATCGGGGCCCTGAAGGTTCTAGTTATGCTACTGCTCTTGGAGTAAGTTTTGTAGGCCAGCCACGCCTGGGAAGGTTCACCACTGTTCCAAGTTATCTCTATTTGTGGATAATGGCTTTCTCCATAGTTCACTGGAGTTCCAAAGCCTTAGAAATGGCCTTGAAACCGTTACTAGACCAATACATGTCCATTACTTTGTTTCTAATCTGTTCTTGATTTTTTTTTTTTAGATTGTGACATAATGTGTGGCGTTTTGTGATCTGTTAGCGTGCTTCACTTTGTCAGACAGCTTCTATTTATGTGATTTCTTGATTCAACGGGTCTGGCAGTAATCGGGCATGGGTGTGGCAAATTAAATTGAACTCAGCTTTCCAAAAAATTGTGGTTAATCACAGTTCATTCATGATTCAGCATGGGAGGAGGTAATTACTTTTCACATAGGGCCAGGCAGGTTTGAAGAGCTTTTTTCCTTTAACCCTTTCATGACTAAGCCTATTTTTGACATTTGGTGTTTACAAGTTTAAATTCATATTTTTTGCTAGAAAATTACTTAGAACCCCCAAACATTATATAGATATATTTTTTAGCAGAGAATCTAGAGAATAAAATGGCGATTGTTGCAATATTTTATGTCACACGGTATTTGTGCAGCTGTGTTTTAAGCGCAACTTTTTGGGAAAAGGGACAATTTCATGAATTTAAAAAAATGAAACAGTAAAGTTAGCCCAATTTTTTTGTATAATGTGAAAGATGATGTTACGCCGAGTAAAGAGATACCAAACATGTCCCACTTTATAATTGCCCGCACTCGTGGAATGACGACAAACTATGGTACCTAAAAATCCCCATAGGCGAAGCTTTAAAAAAAAAATTACGGGTACCAGGTTAGAGTTACAGAGGAGGTCTAGTGCTAGCATTATTGCTCTCAATCTGACAATCGCGGCGATACATGTGTGATTTGAACACCATTTACATATGTGGGTGTGACTTCCATATGCTTTTTCTTTGCTGCGGCGACGGGGGAGCTTTAAAAAAATACATTTTCTTATTTATTTTATTTATTTTAAAATTAATAAATTGTTTTAAAAAAATAAATAAAAATGTGATCACTTTTATTGCTGTCACAAGGAATGTAAACATTCCTTGTGACAGTAATAGGTGGTGACAGGTATTCTTTATGGAGGGATCCGGGGTCTAAAAGACCTCCAATCCCTCCTTTGCACTTCAAAGTATTCAGATCACCGTTTACGGCAATTCTGTATACTATATATTTTTTTAAAACCAGCGCCATTGGCAGCCAAGCAAATGGGAAGTGACTTCGCATCTGTGTTTACAATCAGGAGACTGGAATGAAGCCGCTTACGGCTTCATTCCAGTCTGTCCTTAGCCACCAGAAGCAACGGATTGTTGATCGGGGCTCCCAGGTGGGACGGGAGCCCTGGTAAGAGCGACGGGAGGCGGCGGGAGGGAGGTCATCCCCTCCCGCTCCTCCGGTATAACAGCCGAGCGGCTTTTCGGTTGTTAACGCTTGGAAAGCCGATCGCCAGCTCTAAAACACAGTACCAGGATGATGCCTGCAGCTGCGGGCATTATCCCGGTACAACCCCCGAAAGCCGAGTACGCACATCTGCGTACGCTCAGCGGCAAGGGGTTAATAAAAAAAAAACTGCATCTTGGATTTACTTGGGTTATCTTTGTGTAATATTAAAATTTGTTTGATGATCTGAATCATTTATGTGTGAGAAACAGGCAAAAAAAATTTAAATCAGGAAGGGGGCAAATACTTTTTCCCACAACTGTATCTTCTCGCTCACAAATTGCAGACATACTAATAATCCGCATAGCAATTTCTGTGTGTTCTTATGCATGTCTTTTTAATTAATCAGGCCCATTTCAGAAATACTTTTTACAGGAATGACAACAACATTCTTCCACTAGGGGGTAGCACACAACAAACATTCAGTTTCTTTGCTGCTGGTAAGGTTGTTGGTCTCATAGGTTATACAGTATTTTTTACATTCTTTTGCCAACATACAAATAACACTGCTGACAAACATGGAAAGGGGATAACAAATATGTTGAAAAATCTGGTTAGATATTTATGAGCAGAAGAGGTGTGGTATTGTAAAGCTGGTATTCAGAATATAATTTATTATATTACTCATTAGATACTGTGTGATGTATATTTTTTTAAAAGCAATTTGCTTTTGTTCAAAAAAGATATAAAAAACAGAGGGTGGCTACGTTTGCTCACCATGGTCCCTCTGTATATATAAATGTAGCCACCCTCTTTTGCTCGCTCATAAGATGGACCCGGGACTATGGACTATGGGATTTGTAGTGCGCATAGAGCAGTGCACATGACCGTAAGTAAAATGTACTGCTCATTACAAATAAAGTAGGAGGGAAAAGAAGAGGTCCAGGAGCTCACATAGGCCGTTACAAGGAGGCAGAAAAACACAGTAAGAAACTATTTTACTGAGAAATAGATTACAGGGCCATTAGGTAGTGGATGTGTATGAAATATTTTTGAGAAATATATAGATAGATAGAGAGATATCATTTAGTGTCACTTCATGGGAATGACTATGATCAAAAGTACACAGACATATTTGTCACACTTAAAGGGGTTGTAAACCCTTGCTTTAATAAACAAAAACAAACATGTCATAATTACCTCCACTGTGCAGTTTGTTTTGCACAGAGTGGCCCCAATCTACCCCTTCTGGGGTCCCTCAGCGGCGCTGGTGGCTCATCCCCGCATCGAGTGTCCACGTTGGAGAAGCGATCTCCTTGTCCCGGGTCCATCTTAGCAATAAAAACAAGTACAGTCATGTAATTGAATCATTATAAAAATGTCAGGTCTATGTGATAAATTTTATTAGGACATGGATTTTGAATAACTAGTAGTAAAACCTTGCAAATGTTGTCTGCATTTGCATCATGTGTTCCAGGATTTTACAGCCCATCTGGCGTGAGAAAATAAATATCCACACACTTCGCCTTATTTGTTATGCATCCTCTGGGACTGTGACATCATAATGGGCGGGGACATCACCCGGCGATGCCCCTATATAAGTCGCTGCGTGCCGTGTCCCTGCCATTGTGACCGGGGACAGCGACGAGGCAACATCTCCTGAAGAGAAGAACAGAAGATCAGAAGGCGGCTGCAGCGGCGACGACAGAAGACCGGGCCACCGCTTGTAAAAGAGCTAGAAGAAGGCGCGGTGGCCCGGCAAGAAGAACCGAAGAGGGGGACAAGACCCCCGAAGAAGGGGACAAGACCCCGAAATCAGAAGAAGAGGGCAGCGGCGAATAAGAAAGCTGGGCTCCTCCGCTAGTAAAAGAGCTAGCAGAAGATAGCAGAGGAGTCCGGCGAGAAGACCCCCGAAGATGGAAGAAGACCCCCAGAGCTGTGCAATAAAATATCTTAACCCTTGTGTGTTTTTTTTTTTACTTTTTTCTACAGGTGAATGGGTAGGGGTACATTGTACCCCATACTCATTCACATAGGGTGGGGGGACGGGATGCGGGGGCCCCTTATTAAAGGGGGCTCCCAGATTCAGATAAGCCCCCCGCCCACAGACCCCGACAACCAACGGCCAGGGTGTCGGGAAGAGGCCCTTGTCCTCATCAACATGGGGACAAGGTGCTTTGGGGTGGGGGGGCCGCGCTGCCCCCTTCCCCAAGGCACCCCCCCATGTTGAAGGCACACTGCCTGGTATGGCTCAGGAGGCGGGGGTGCTCGCTCGTCCCCCACCCCCTTTCCTGGCCGGCCGGGTAGCGTGCTCGGATAAGTGTCTGATATGTAAAAAAAGGCA
Organism: Lithobates pipiens; assembly: GCF_037356315.1. NCBI lineage: Eukaryota > Metazoa > Chordata > Amphibia > Anura > Ranidae > Lithobates > Lithobates pipiens. The sequence continues at coordinate 270,157,661 of NW_027507748.1, read as the reverse complement.
AAACACTGCGCTACTTAAATTGAAATAGCAGCTAACATTCAAACATACAAAGTTATAATAAATGTGAAAACAAAAAATGTAGCGCTAAACCGACATTAAACTCAAAAAGAAAAAACCTTCTTTTTTGAGTAAGGCTGCTTTCACACTGGGGCGGTATTCAGGCGTTACAGCGCTAAAAATAGCGCCTGTGTAACGCCTGTAAAAAACCGGCCCCTTTAACTCCAGTGTGAAAGCCGGAGGGCTTTCACACTGGAGCGATGCGCTGGCAGGACGGTGAAAAAAGTCCTGCTAGCCGCATCTTTGCAGCGGTGAAGGAGCGGTGTATTCACCGCTCCTATACCGCTCCTACCCATTGAAATCAATGGGACACCGCGGCAATACCGCCGGCAAAGCGCCGCTAAAACGACGGTAAAGCGCCGCTAAAAATAGCGGCGCTTTACCGCCGACGCTGCTCTCGCCCCAGTGTGAAAGCAGCCTTAGTATAAGTGACCTATACTCAACAAAGAGAAAGCTGGTGTGCTAATTAATAAGCAGGTGCAGACCACAATATGTGCAGGGTATAATCCCTGGTGCTAGATAAATACCACAGTGCATAAACAATATAATAACAAAATAGGGTCACATAATATGAGTCCTGAAAGAAAAAATATATTGCCAGTTCATCAGTCTGTGCACAAGTCCACTTATATGGAAAGAGACTGGCCAATCTATCTCAAATAGACTTTAACTCAAGGGATTCTTCACCTAAGTTTCCGCTGGTTATTGATTATCCTTGGTTATAGAGGCACAACCCCTCTTTTGATTGGCTCCATCCTGAGGTTCTCTGCTGGTCACCACAATGTAGCAAGACATGCTTCCAGAAGGTAACCAAGGTCCTGTGCACCTCTTCACTCTCCTCCCTGCCGGGGGAGTACCACGATTTTAGCGAAGTCTTTGACAAAGTTCAAACTCGGTAGTTTGCCGCCACACCGGTCATATGATTGCGCAATTGACCTTCAACCTGGTGCCATACACCCTCATGGCTGGGTTTATCCTTTGTCGGTTTTGGAGGATAAGGCCATGGAGGAGTATGCTGCAGATGCGCTTTCTCTAGGTTTCATCTGCAAATCCTCGTCTCCTGCTGGTGCTGGTTTCTTTTTTGTGAAAAAGAAGCATGGTGAACTGAGACCTTGTAATGATTATAGGGGTCTCAATAGTTTCATGATTAAGAATGCCTATCCGATTCTGTTGATTATGGAGTTATTTGCCCACCTCAAGGGAGCAACAATTTTCATGAAGCTTAATTTGAGAGGGGCATACAATCTCATGAGAATTAAGGAGGGCGAAAACTGTGTTTAATACTAGAACAGGACATTATTCATACTTTGTAATGCCTTTTGGTCTTTGTAACGCCCAGGCAGTTTTCCAGGAATTTATTAACGATGTCCTCCAGGATTTGTTGCAGTTATGTGTGGTGGTTTATCTCAATGATATCCTCATATTTTCTAAGTCCCTGGAGAACCACCACATAGATGCCTATCTTGGGCTTCAGAAACTAAGAGAGAACAATCTCTATTGTAAATTGGAGAACTGCGAATTCCATCATGAACTGGTTAAGTTCCTGGGTTATGTAATTTGCACTGCTGGTTTTTCGATGGACCCAGAGAAACTTTCAGCAGTCCTACAGTGGCCCTGACCCGTGGGTTTACATCCTCTGCAGCATTTTCTTGCCTTTGCCAACTATTATTGAAAGGTAATTCTTGTCTCTGGTCAAGCCCCTGACTGATATGACCAGAAAGGATGGCAAATCACAGAGTTGGTCTCCTGAAGTCCATTAAGGGTCTCAAGGCTGCCTTTGTTTTTGCTCCTGTGTTGGCACATCCTGATACTACATTACCTTTTATCCTTGAGCTTCTGAGACTGGAGTTGGCGCTCTTCTGTCTCAACGTCTTACCTCTGAGAGCACTATGCATCCTTGTGGCTAGTTTTCCAAGAAATTGTCACCTGTGGAGTGCAATTACGAGATTAGTGACAGAGAGCTGTTAACGATCATTTTAGCCCTGAAAGAATGGAGACATCTGGAAGGTACCACTGTGCTGGTTCTCATTCTTATTGACCATAAGAATCTCACATTCTTGTCTGAGGCTAAACACCTCTCTCCCAAAAGGGTACGATGGGCTCTTTTCTTGTCTAATTTCAACTACATTGTCTCATTCTTACAGTACTAAGAATGTAAGGGCTGACGCTTTGTCACAACAATTTTCCTCCACTTCCAAGATGGAGTCGGTTCCGGTTCCTGTGATTCCTCCTGATCATACTCTGGCTACGGTTCGCACCAGCCTCACTTCTCCTTTGGGTGACAAAATTCTTGCTGCTCAGGTCCATGCTTCTCCTGAGAAACCTCCTGACCGCTGCCTTGTCCCAGAGAGTCTCCGTACTGCCATGCTCCAGACTTACCATTCTTCCAAGGCTGCTGGTCACCCTGGGAAGAACCAACTCTTTTGGGCCATTTTTAACAAATCTGGTGGCCTAGTCTACGTGTTGATGTAACCGCCTTAGTAGCTGCCTTTTCCATGTGTGCTCAGATTAAGACTCCACGACACATTCCAGTGGGCCTCCTACAACACATTCCCAATGGAGAAAGGCCCTAGACCCACCTGTCTATGGATTTCCTTGTGGAGTTACCCAACACCCAGGTCAACACAGTTATCCTTATGGTGGTTGACCTATTCTCGAAAATGGAAAATGTCTCATTGTATTCCACTAAAGAAGTTGCACACTTCTAAAGAACTGGCCTCCATTTTTGCTTGGGAGATCTTTTGCTTACATTGGCTATGCAAGGTGATTTTTCTGACAGGGGTAGTCAGTTTGTGTCTCGGTTCTAGCGAGCCTTTTGTGCACAGTTGGGAATTCAGCTTGCTTTCTCCTCTGCGTATTATCCGCACTCTGATGGGGCCGCAGAACAAGCCAATCAGTCCTTGGAGCAATTCCTCCATTGCTATATTTCTGACCATCATAACAACTGGTCAGACCTCTTACCGTGGGGTGGAGTTTGCTCACAATAGTGCCTTGAATTCTGCTTCCCGATTGTCCAAATTTATGGCGAACTATGGTTTCCAACCTTCCATGTTAACTCACTAGTTTGTTCCGCAGAGTATTCCTGTGTTAGAGAAGCATCTCCGTGGTCTTCATTCCACTTGGGCACAAGTCCAGGAGGCTTTGTGACATGCTAATGATAGCTACAGATTCCATGCTAACCGCAGACGCCTGCCTGCGCCTTCTTACCAGGTTGGAGACACAAGGTCTGGCTGTCATCTTGCAAACCTCCGACTTCATATTCCCTCTTGCCTTCCTTCTCTAAGCTGGTCCTCAGCTGTCGGCTAATTGCCAGCTCCTATCTCTTCACAGTGACTCACCTGTTGATGATATCCTGCTTGTCAGTCCTGCCTAATTAAGCTGTCCAGTTCAGATGATTTCTGCCTTTGCCTTGGTCACATCTCTAGAGACGTTCTCCTGTGTTGCAGTTAAAGACTTGCTCGGCTGACATTCCTTCTGGCTCCAGATCCTGCTTGCTGTTCTAGTACTCTCATCTCTGGCTCCCTGACGCTTTGGCTTGTCTGACTCTGCGTTCTGGTTCCTGAACTCTGGCTATATTTGGACTACATTTACTCTGTTTGCCTTTTTTTATTATTATTAAACAAGTGTGCTTTAACTGTACTTTTGTCTCAGTCAGATTTATGGTTTCTGACAATAGGCTTACCTATAGGCATATATCATAACGTTCTTGTTTTTCTTATTTATCAGACAAGTTGTTGAACATAGATTCTCCTATATAAGTACCCCTGATGAACGGCCTGAACCTATAATGCGTCGGATACCGAAAATTTCTTTTGGATACTGGAGAGTAACAAAACACTTTATCATATGCCTATTTGTATTTTTGCAATGTATTTGTCATGTTTTTGCTCTGTTTTTATAGATCATCACATGTGTGATTGTTAATGTAGCGGATGACATTTGGGATCAAACGCCTGTAAATTTAGTTTTTTGGCCTCAGAACAATAAAGGTTCTGAGAGTCAATTGTGTAGGTAGGCCTTAACACCAGTCTGGCCAGGCTGTATTTGGAAGTTCCGCCTGGTCATGTGGACGGTGAGGTGCACATGACAGGCTAGAGCCAAGTCTGGTTGAATGTTTGGGTATCGGCCTTCTCGGAGCCAATCAGTGGGAGTGCCGGGGCCCGCTGAGGAGTCTGGGAAGGGGTACTTAAAGGGGTGTGGGTCATGTGTTCGGGGTTCCAGAGTTGTTCGAGAGACCTGTGTGGTCTAGTCTGGTTCCAGGAGTGAGGTAGCTCCGTGAGGGTCCCAGTCATGGGGTGTTCGACACCCCGCAACATGTTCCTGTCAGTGGCCCCTGATGGACCTGCTTGGTCTGGGGTAGGGATCCGTCCGTTCTTGAGTCTCGGAACCTGCTGGTCCGAGGTGCAGTAACTGAGGGAGGATTCAAAGTGTCCGGGTGTGCTCTCGGCTTGGAGGGACACCGCAGCTCGTGGGAGTGACCGGGGGAGGACTCTTCGGAGGAGGGCCGGCAAGTGGCATCCTGATAAGTGCCTGGTTACTGAGTTGAGAAGGACATTGACGAATTCACACTTTTCCAGTACCATAGAGGAGACGGAAAACGTTCCAGGTATGGAGGAAAAAGGTTCCTGTTTGCCCTTAAGTTGTTTGTTCAAGTTTGAGTCAACATGCTGACTGCCATGATCTCTGGCTAGAGGTCTGTTCAGCCATGAAGTACCCAGCTGCGTGTGGCTACACTCTGGGTGGAAATAGAGACTTTGCTAGACCTGCAGTTCAAGGTGCCTAAGTTCTTCACCCGTGCCCTCTGTTCCCTAAGAGACTGTGTTAATTGAAAGTTCTACTGCAGAATAAAACCTTTTTGAAAGGACTTCATCTGTGTCAGTGTACAAGTCCTTGGGTATCAAGCCTGGGAACCCCTAGAAGTGGAAGAGCAGGCCGAGAGAAGGTAACCGGTAAGCCTATTAAGTCAAGGCCACCCTGCAACTGGTAAATGGCCGCTACAATCATTTTTTATATGCTTCAATAAACATTGGTTTTATATAACCTTGGTAGTGTTGTTGCCATTAAAATGCAATCTTCAGGGGGTATTTCTATTTTATATACATCCAGGGATGTGCCAACCACCCACCACAGACATTCCAAGTCGCCTGCGAGGTGCCTCCCACATTTCAGGGGCGGCTCCCAGACACCCGTAAGTGCTGCCTGATATCCCGTGGGGCTGATCCTGGATGATCCTCTGGTTCACCGTTGGGGATGATCAGTGCAGCAGGAGGGATAGCTGTGAACAACAATCTCCCTGTATAGCTGACATCCGCTTCTCCTTCTCTTCCTCCCACATGTGTCAGCTAAAAAGCTATGCAGGGAGATCGGTGATCACAGCTGTCCCTCCTGCTGCACCGATCATCCCCAACTGTTCCCTGTATCCTCCTCCTCCAGCCCCCTCCGTGTCCTACACCCCCCTTTTTTCTCCAGATCCCTTATCCCCCACAGTCGGCTTCCAGCCTCTCCCACCGTCTGTGGGTATCTGTCAGGATGGAGAGTGGAGGAAGGGACCGGTCATTTACCAGCCCCTACCTTTTCTGAATTGGACACAGCGAGCGAGATCCCTCCTGTGTCCTGGGAAAACTGAGTAGAGTAACCTGTGTTTACTGTCATGCACCTGGTTATTGAGCCCGATATGCAGAGGGAGGCCTCCCTTACAGTCCTGACTCGCAGCCCCTGGTAGAGCAGATAGGAGGCACAGGAGTGCAGGACAGCATGAGTGCCTGCCAGGATCAACAGCTAATAAGCAGGTCTGATGCTTCGGACATAGCTGGAACAGCAGGAACAGCAGGTGGAATGCAGCAGACTGGAAGCTGAAGCTGGGAGACAGGCGCTCACAGGATTCGGATGGATGGTCCCAAGGATTGAGACACAGGCAGGTCAGGCAGGCCAGGTCATACACAGGAAAGCAGTACTGAAACAGGTGCAGAAGGCAAACGGGTGGTCACTAGACAAGCTGGGTCGGTAACAGACTGGTGCAGATAAGCCAAAGGATCAGGCAGGAGAGAAGTCGTGGACAAGCCGGGGTCAGATGCAGGCGGATGGCAAAGATGGTCATAAGGCAAGCGGGTAGTCACAGGAACGGATCAGGAACACTGGAACACTCAGGAAATGCTGTAGATCTGGCAGCAAGATTCCTCTGACATGACAGGGTTTAAATAGCGCTTCTGGCACCAATGGCCATGCGCCCGCACGTGCACAGGCGGGCGCACGGAACTACTAGTCGCAGTAAGTCTTTCCTGACAGTTTACTGTGCAGACTTCCCAAGTCTCCTACATTTGGCTGCGGGCTCCCGGACACCCGCGAGCGCCGGGCGATCTCCCGGCTGTCAGTCAGCCACAGACAGAGCAACCCGAGTGGCCGAATGGATTACAGCCGCGGCGCCCGCTCGAACTGCTCCATCTTCTGTCTGTGGCGAGGGGAGGGGAGGGGACAGAGCTGGGAGATCTGGAGACACACCCCATGCTACGCTGAGACCTCTCATGACACACTCCTCACTCCTCCCCGCCGACCCCTCCTTGTTGCGATAGTTCACAGAATTATTTTTGTATATACAGCGCCGTGTATATAAAAGATTCTTCTCCTGCTTTACCATTGATAAAATCCTGTTTTTCTTGAGCCATCTTCCTTCTCACAGGCAGAGGGAAATAAACACTTCAGAGAAGATATTTACAGTAGTATAGCTGCATATACTGTAGCATTCACCAAATTTAACAGTAACTGTATATTGCATTTTGACTGCCGCTTTGCAGACTAGAAGATAGGAGGGGCCGGTAGGGAGGAGCATGCCACGAGAGGTACTGACAGCCGCTTCCCACGCTACTCTGCAAGTAATGTAACAGCAGCTGCTTGGATCTTGCTGTGATGTGTACCCCATGCCCTTCTGTGTGAATAGTGCCCTGTTGTGTGCCCCATTATGTGCCCCATGCCCTGCTGTGTGCATAGTGCCCTACTTTGTGCCCCAGTCCCTACTGTTTGCCCTGCTGTCTGTCCCATGCTCTGCTGTGTGCCGCTGTGTGCCCCATGCCCCACTGTTTACCTTGCTGTGTGCCACAGGTCCTGATGTGTGCCCCATGCCCGTTGTGTGCCCCATGATGTGCCCTACTGTGTGCCCCTTGTCCTGATGTGTGCCCAGTGACCCTCATGTCCTGATGTGTGCCCTGCTGAGTGCCCTCCTATATGCCTCATGCCCTGCTGTGTGCCCCATGCCCCGCTGTGTGCCCTGCTGTGCGCCCAGTGTCCCACTCTGTGCCCAGTGTCCCGCTGTGTGTCCCCTGCCCTGCTGTGTGCCCCATGCCCGCTGTGTGTCCTGTGCCCTGATGTGTTCCCTGCTGTGTGCCCTCCTGTATGCCTCATGCCCCACTGTGTGCCCAGCTGTGTGCCCCATGATGTGTGCCCTACTGTGTGCCCCATGTCCTGATGTGTGCCCAGTGTGCCTCATGCCCTGCTGTGTGTCCCATGCCTCTCTGTGTGCCCCATTCCCTGCTGTGTGCCCCATGATGTGCCCTGATGTGTGACCCATGCCCTGCTGTGTGCCCCGTGCCCTGATGTTTGCCCAGTCGATGGGGTCGGCGCCAGCGTGACCTCTCTGAAATGAGTTTGCCACCTCCCTGAAATTAGTTTTTGCAGGTTGGGATGTCTGACTATTCTCAGTTTATAAATGGATAGGAGCCGCTGTCTTCTGTCCATTCATCTTCAATGCTTAGAAAAGGACTGGGGAATCCCTGTCCTCAGTCCCTTTTTCTGTCTCAAAGAGATGTCAGGGGTCTGTTTAGAGCCCTGATATCTCACCAAAGACCCACCATAAGGCCTCTTTCACACGGGCAGCTGTCCTGCCGCTGTTAAAAGCACAAGACTCCAGGCACAGCGACCACTTTCAATTGTTCATTGCGATTACATACAACTGCATTTTATACATGTATATATATATTTTTATGTAAACAACAAGTGCCAGAAGAGGCCTGGTGTGGAAGTGTTTTCATTTCTAGTTTTGTACTGGGCATAGCTCCTTATGACATTTGGGGGCTCCTGCTTGCAGCTGACATGGTTCAGGTTTCCTATGGCAGTGTATTATGTTCAGACTCTGAGACAAGACACGTGAGTGTGCGTGTATCACATTGTTCTGGGACACAGCACGGGAATAGTCCTCAGAGAGCACCGGAAGTTGATGTCGTTCTACTGGCGGAAGTAGGCTGTGCCCCTGTATTTACAGCACGGAAAGATGGCAATGAGACCGGGAGCCGGGGGTGCCGGCAGTGGCAGGTGTGTAGATACTTCATACACGGAGGGGGGGTTTCCATAGCCGGTGGGGTGTGGGAGGACATGTCGTGCTCAGGTGGGAGCAGGGTGGAGCTGTCATATCACATAAGGTGGTGACACAGGACCATACGTAGTGAGTTGGGGCAGCAGTCATTGATAGGCTCTCCGTGTATGACAGTTTATTAGATGTATGTCTGTACAGCACACATCAGTCAATAAAGTTTTATTAGGAAATGCAATGTTTTTTTTTCTGCAGTTAGAATTATGAATGACTCTTCATAGTTATGACAGGGGGTTTATTATAAGAGGGTGCAGGATAATGACATGATATTCATGGCAGCCAATCAGATTCCACAAGGTCATTTCCTGTTTTCTATGCTGCTTTTGTCCCCCCCCAAGTATTCCTGTGTTTTATATTAATCACATTATACAGTGTAGAATTTACAGCCCTCTTGGGTCTCATTCAGGCCATCTGTGTAGATTGATGCTAGGGCATGTAGAAAACCATTGTTTACTGTGTGTTCTGTTCATGCCAGAGCTTTTTTATTTATTTTTTTAAGCAACACAACTTTGTGCAGCGTTACAAAAAATAAATATCAATGCAAAATATTAATGTCATGCTGCCCTACACAATGTACACAACCAGCCCACTACATTTTAGTGTAATCAAATCCTTAGGCTGAGGAGTGATCCATGATTTTGGGTCACTTTTCAGAGGCAGTTGACAGGTAGTGTAGGAGGTGATGTGACATTTATGTCGCTGTCTGGTTTAATCCTATTTATTGCAAAAGCAATTGCTGGGCATTTTGCAGCGTTTCCCTTTCGTAACCTGTTGTGTAATTTTTGCCGCAGTTCTTGAAGCATCACAGCCTGCGGCTAATGCTGGCCATACACTATACGAAAAATCGGCCGAAGTTCGGTCATTAGACCGTTTTTTTCTTTTTGGCCAGTTAATGGGCACAACATCGATAATCGTTTGGATGTTTTTTTTTTGTTTTGTTTTTTGAGCCGAAACGATAAATTGAAAGGTTAATGTGTTTTCGTCTGACCTGTCTGCACTAAGTATGTTTAAAAAAAAAAAAAATTAACATAAAATTTTATTTATTTATGTCCACTGAATGATCCACCACCATCGTTTGTGCTCACGGCCGAACGTTCCTTTTTTGCGAAATTGGGTTAGCCTGATTTTTCGTATAGTGTATGGCCAGCATTAGGTGTTCGCAGAGCCCGCCAGGAAGTCAGCACTGCACTGCGCTAATCACAGGCAGTGAGACATTGCCCCGATGCGCGGCTGCAGAGATCGGGAAATGTCTCACTGTTTGTTATTAGCACAGCACTGCACGACTTCTTGGCGGGCTCTGCACGTGGGGGGTGAGAACACGCAGGAGCTCCTCCTCACCAGCGGCATATAAACACCCCCCCCCTCCCATCTGTTGCTGTTGCAGCTGCAGCATAAAGTGGTTGTAAACACTGGTCCCTTGCGCTTCCATTTTGGTGTTAAAAATTATGTTTGCTGCGAGAATTGCGAGAGAGAGAGAGAAAAAAAAAATATATATATATATATATATATATATATATATATAATATATAATTTTTATTTTATTTTTTTGCTTAGAGTGAAGATCACGATTCTTGCGGCATAACATTTTTCACATTATACAAAAAAAAATTGGGCTACCTTTACTGTTTCGTGTTTTATTTATTTTGTTTTAATATTCATTGAAGTGTATTTTTTTTTCCCAAAAAATTGCATTTGAAAGACAGCTGCGCAAATACCGTGTGACATAAAATATTGCAATAGCCAACATTTTATTCTCTAGGGTCTCTGCTAAAAAAACAATATATATAATGTTTGGGGGTTCTAAGTAATTTTCAAGCAAAAAATAATGATTTTTAACTTGAAACCAACAAGTGTCAGAAAAAGATTTAGCCCTTTTAAAGCGGAGTTCCAACCATATAAACTTTTTTGGACGGATATATATATTTTTTAAAATACTATTATTTATATGACTCGCTGTTTAGGGATCGATTGACGATTTTTAGATCATACGATTTCTTATATTTTTCTATCCCTGGCATGTTCCATATTGCTTGTAGGCATATGAAGCGCACAAGCACCATCTTCCTGGTTATGGTGCAGCTGAGCGACCAGCATACCCCGTTCCGTTCTCACACATGCGCAGTATGTACATCTCGCAGTGATAACAAGCGGCAGCCATCCACACTGACTCCTGGGAATTATGACACACAGCTCCCAGGAGACAGTGCACCGTCGGATATGACGGACATATCCGCGGGTGGCAGAGACGGGAAGCTCAATCTAAAACTGCAATATCCAGGTAACCATTCAGAACAAAAACTTTAAGTGGTAAAACTTCCCTCATTTACGGACAGAAGTTAATTCCTTTGATCTAGAGAACAAAACAGATCAGAGAATGTTGTGACACTTGGCAGACTACCTTTTTTTTTTTTTTTTTTTTTTTTTTTGACAGCTGTCTTGAGCAGAGAACTCTGCATAGAATCAAGAAAATGGTTTGTTAAGATTGCTAGGGGGAAAGAATCGCGATCTCGATTCTTAACGATTAATTGTGCAGCTCTACTTGCTGCATTTTTTTTGTCAATAAAAAAAAAAAAAACTCATCTCCCCATTGATGCGCATTGAAAACACAGCAAGAACACATCAATAGCACAACTTTGTTGTTGATGTCGTTTTTTTAGTTGCATGACCTATGAAAAACACAATATAAGCATAGTAAAGTCACGTCAAAATCGCAGTATAGTCACATCCCTGTAAATTTGTGACAAAATCATGTGCGCTTTCGATTCCATTATCAGCACTTCTTCTTCTTCTTCTTCTTCCTTTTTTTTTTTTTCTTATGGGAATAATGCCATTTTCAGCTGTTGAAATTTCTTGCCTCTCTCCAAAGCACAAAGTGTTGTTTATGTCTGCTGTCTACTTCCTCTGTGATTAGCAGGAGTCACTTCTGACAGGTTTTCCTGACATCGAGAGGTAAATAGGTGACAGGGGAGGGAGCTGCATCACACGGCCTGTATCTATGTGAAGGGGAGTGTGTCCCTCCAGTTAGCTTTGAGTACTCTCGGCCCCCAGCTTTGTGAGTCTGTGAAAAATCCTTTTCATCTCCGGAGTTTAGGATGTGCAGGACAAATAGCTGAAGATGAACAAGTACAACTTGTGTAGGATGATTTGTTTCATTTCTGTGTATCACCTGGGGCCAGTCATTTCACTGGGTGTATGTAAGGGTTTATATCCACCTTAAAGGATAAGTTCACCTTTTTGTAACCTGTTACATGTTATACCCATATTCATGTGACGTACCAGTTTCAGGGTTTTTTTTTCTCAGAGAATAGGTGCAGGAACTCCCCCTTTCTGAGTCACCTCTTCTTTTTTTTTTCTCTGCCCCTGCCCACCTACGAGCACCATTTCTTGGTTTCACTTCCTACCCATCTCCCAGTACTGCATTTTTTAGAGAATACAGAAGTATCATTTTGTAAATTGGATGGAATTTGGTAATAACAAGAAAAGCACTAAAATAGATCCCCTGCAGCCAGTAACAATAGAGCCCCCCCCCCCCCAGCAACAATAGATTTCCCCCATCAACAATGGACCACCCACAACAAAATCTCCCCCCCCCCCACAAGCAACAATAGGCTCTTGTCATCAACAACAGATCTCTCACAGCCAGCTTCAATAGACTTTTATGGTAGCCAACAACAATAGATCCCTTCCTCAACAGTAGATCTCTCCCAGCAACAGCTAACCCCCAGCAATATAAGACCCCCCAGCAACAATAGATCCCCCACCAGAAACAGTAGACCTCCTCAGCAACAATAGACCCCTAGTGCTAGAGGTTCCGGAACTGCGTTCCCCCATGTTCCCGCTGAAAAAAATCACTGACCATTTTACAAATGTACCAGCCCCTGAACCCCTCCCCCCGAACCCCCGTTTTTGGCAGCGAGCGGTGATCTTCCCTCCCCCTGCACATTGCCACAATCTAAAGAAAACACCTGGCCACGTCATTCATTTAGTGAATGGACTACAACAGAATCGGTAGCCAAAATAAGGGGTATTGGGCCATTCAGTACAATCAAACCATTCTAATCGGTGCAACTTGGTCCATCTTGCATTGAGTTCTGTTAAAGAACTTGCATGCCGTGCCAAATCTACTCTGGGGGTCTGACACGGAAGACGTGGGCATTGTGAACCTGGGCTAAGGCTAAGTGCAGATGTGTGATTCAGCCATGTTTTTAATGCCCTCCAACTGCTTCAAAAGGATAAGTTCTCCTTTTAACAAAAAATAATAAATACACATCTTTTTTTCAGGTAAAAGGAAAGCATTGCACCAGGTCAGCAGATCGCCGATACCATTCAGGTCTCCTGCAGACCGACAGTGTAAGCTGTCTGCTAGTACCTGATATGGGCAGGTAGTTTTACACTGACAGGAAGAATCAATGAACTACCAGAGCGCTCAACAGCGCCATCGTAGCAAATTTAGAAATACAAGCAAAGATCCGCAAAGGCTGTTGGTAGTTGTAGTCCATTCTTATATATAATTTCTAAAGTGAGTACATCCCTCACATTTTTGTCAATATTTTATATCTTTTCATGTGACAACACTGAAGAAATGACACTTTGCTACAATGTTAAGTAGTGAGTGTACAGCTTGCATAACATTGTAAATTTGCTGTCTCCTCAAAATGACTCGACACACAGCCATTAAGGTCTAAATCGCTTGCAACAAAAGTGAGTACATCCCTAAGTGAAAATTACCAAATTGGGCTCAAAGTTTTAATATTTTGTGTGACCATCATTATTTTCCAGCGCTGCCTTAGCCCTCTTGGACATGGAGTTCACCAGAGCTTCACAGGTTGCCACTGGAGTTCTCTTCCACTCCTCCATGACATCACGAAGCTGGTGAATGTTAGAGACTTTGCGCTCCTCCACCTTCCGTTTTGAGGATTCCCCACAGATGCTCAATAGGGTTTAGGTCTGGAGACGCGCTTGGCCAGTCCATCGCCTTTACCCTCAGCTTCTTTAGCAAGGCAGTGGTCGTCTTGGAGGTGTGTTTGGGGTCATTATCACATTGGAATACTGCTCAGCTGCCCAGTCTCCGAAGGGAGGGGATCATGCTCTGCTTCAGTATGTCACAGTACATGTTGGCATTCATGGTTCCCTCAATGAACTGTAGCTCCCCAGTGCCAGCAGCACTCATGCAGCCCCAGACCATGACACTCCCACCACCATGCTTGACTGTAGCAAGACAAGCTTGTCTTTGTACTTCTCACCTGGTTGCCGCCACACACGCTTGACACCATCTGAACCAAATAAGTCTATCTTGGTCTCAATAGACCACAGGACATGGTTCCAGTAATCCATAACCTTAGTCCGCTTGTCTTAAGCAAACTGTTTGCAGGCTTTTGCATCATTTTTAGAAGAAGCTTTCTTCTGGGACGACAGCCATGCAGACCAATTTGATGCAGTGTATGGTCTGAGCACTAACAGGCTGACCCTCCCCACCCCTTCAATCTCTGCAGCAATGCTGGCAGCACTCATATGTCTATTTCCCAAGGACATCCTCTGGATATGACACTGAGCACGCGCACTCAACTGCCTTGTTTGACCATGGAGAGTCCTGTTATGAGTGAAACCTGTTCTGTTAAACCACTGTATAGTCTTGGCCTTGGTTTCAGAGTCTTGGTAATCTTATAGCCTAGGCCTGGATGATCAGTGCCCTGATTACCTGTCTTGCTGTCCCCTGTGAGGCGATGCCGTTGATTGGCTCTCCTCACCACACACTGTCAGTGTGAGGCGATGAGAGCCAATTACCGGCACTTCCGTGTTTACATGTGACCGGCTGTGATTGGAAACAGCCCATCACATGGTTAAAGAGCCATGTCATTGGCTCTTTACAGAGATCGAGGTAGGCCATGCTGTGTCCTAGCAACACAACGTGGCTGCTCTGGGATGATGTCGTATGATGTCCACCCAGAACGAGAGCCACACAGCCCCACAGTTATCTGACACTGGGTGTGTGGCAAGTGGTTAACATTGGGGTCTATGGGAAATATTGGTCAGCTTGACATGGCACTGCTCCTGAACCACCTACCATGTTGTAGTCCTGGGTCCCCAATTTTGGTGTCCCTGTCACTTTGGCACGTATGAATCGGGAGCAGTGTCATGTCAAGCTGACCAAGGTTTCACATGGAGCTAGTGTATTTACATGCATTGAGAAGTGAAAAAAAGGTATTGCTTCACTTTAAAGCGGAGGTCCACCCTAAAGTGGACCTTCCGCTCATCGGAACCCCCCCCCCCTCCGGCGCCACAATTGGCACCTTTCAGGGGGGAGGGGGGTGCAGATACCTGTACAGTACAGGTATCTGCACCCACTTCCGGGATAGCTCTCTGCGGAAAGGGGCATAGATTACGCCCCTTTCCGCAAGTGCCCGCCCCTTTCCGCAAGTGCCCTGCTGCCTGCTGGGAAACACACAGATCCCAGAGGCAGCGGGGACTGTCCTTATTGCGCAGCGCAACTCGCGCATGCGCAGTAGGGAACCGGGAAATGAAGCCGAAAGGCTCCATTTCCTGATTCCCATACCCAAGATGGCGGCGGCAGGACCCGAGAGACGATCTAGAGATCGGCTTCGGGTGCCGACATCGCGGGCACGCTGGACAGGCAAGTGTCACTATTTTAAAAGTCAGCAGCTGCAGTATTTGTAGCTGCTGGCTTTTAAAAAAAAAAAAAAAAAAACGCGGAGTCCCGGCGGACTCCCGCTTTAAGTGCATTTTCGTTTTACATACATGCTTTGGTCCCATTGTGTACTTAAAAGTGGAGTATGCCTGTACAACTTATGTAGGAGGATTTGTTTCATCTCTTTGTATCACGGAGGCCAATCACTTCACTGGGTACAGTATATGTGAGGGTTTACATCCACTTTAAGAAACCTGTACATTTTTTAAAATATTGAAAACAACCTCCCAATTTGAATTCATTCAGCTAATTACGTTCAGGCAAGTCTTACAGTTTACTTTCTTTAGAAAGCAGTTGCCTATAATGCTTGGGACACACGGGAAGTTTATTTATTCATTCAACCCAGCAGACGAAACAAAAAAAAAACGAAACTTGCAGATCGCTGTAATAGCGCATACCCGCTGAGCTATTGTGTTCTGACAGGGGAACCTCCCCCCCCCCCCCAGTGATCAGCGCTCGAAGCTCATTGAATGCTGGTCTTCCAGCATGCTTATTTTACATAAGTCGGTCTTAAAACCGTCTTTTGTCAGACGAGGCGCTATACACACTGGTCAAAAGTCAGGCCAGTTCCTGCCAAACCAACTGTTTTCGGCCAGCCCATGTGTACCCAGCTTAAAAGCCTGTCCCCTACCGGCATGCCACAGAAAAGGACCCTGCCGAGTCAGACCTATAGCTCTACAATCAATAAAGCTCATTCTTCTGGCTGTTTGGGAGCTCTAGCGTTGACTCAACAGGAAGCTTCTCAAATCTCTACAGAGACCACCATTGATTCCACAGAAATACCAACTTCTCTGCAACATGCTGGCAGGGTACAGGCTTTTCTGCCAGGACTGTGGCTGCTTTCTAAAGAGAAGTAGTAAGACTGGGGAGCTGCAAATTAATAATTGTTTCTTTTTATTTAGATACACTTTTAAAGAACATTCCATGTGAATAGCACATCATATGTATGTTGCCAACTTCTGTGCAGTTTTAAAGTGGAACTGAAAGTGGGGTACCCCCTAAAAAAAAAAAATTAAAAGTCAGCAGCTACAAATACTGCAGCTGCTGGCTTTTAATAATCGGACACTTACCTGTCCCGGGTTCCAGCGATGCGGGGGAACGAAGCCCCCCCCTCGCTCCCCGCTCCGCTCGCGGCGCCGTCATGCATACTGTGGGCACCCGGCTGTGGCTTCACAGCCGGGCACCCACTGCGCATGCGCGAGTGGCGCAGGGCGCCGTGATACGCCGTACAGTCACCTGGGACACGTGACAGGTCCCAGGTGAATGTGCGGCGCGAGGGGAAGTGATGTCACCAGCCCGGGCAATGAAGAAGGCAGACTACGAGGGACCCCCTAGCAACCGGTATTTAGAGGGGAGTAAAAATTTTTTTTTTTGCCAATTATTTTTTTGGGATTTTTTTTAAGATTTTTAAGTAGTTTTATTTTTTGGGGGGCAACTCCACTTTAAGTCTAAAAATGATAAATTGCAAACTTACAGCTTCTTTATTTTTATCTATGTTATCTTCACAATAAGAGCAGTGAAAATGTGGAATAGACTCCTTCCAGAGGTGGTTCTGGCCAGCTCCTTTAAAAAAGGCCTGGTTTCTTTCTTAAATGTACAGAATATAACTGGGCACTAACATTTATTGGTAAAGTTCATCCAGGGAAAATCCGATTTGCCTCTCTGGGATCAGGAAGGATTTTTCCCTGCTGTAGAAAATTGGATCATGCTTTGCTGGGGGTATAGGATTGTGTACATAGTATTGTGTGGTGTTTGGTTATTTCTTTTTTTTCAACCTGATTAACTATGTAACTATTGCAAAACTGACATGCAGCATCTCTTCTGCAATAAGGCCCCTTTCACACTGGGGCATCAGCGGTAAAGCGCCATTTTTGCAGAGGTTTTCGCCCGCTAGCGGGGCACTTTTAACCCTTGCGAGTGGCTGAAAAAGGGGTAAAACGACCTGCAAAGCGCCACTGCATTCCCTTCCACAGGCGGTGGTCTCAGCGAGGGTCATTGATCATTTCAAGAAACTATTAGATAAGCACCTGAATTACTGCAGCATACAGGGATATACAATGTAATACTGACATATAATCGCACACATAGTTTGGTCTTTTTTTTCAACCTCGCCTACTATGTAACTATGAAAATTGGTTCCTGCACTACTTTTTTGATTTTTTTTTTTTTTCATTGCGATTTGCATATTCTATTAAACAAAGCTGCAATGAAATCGGAGGTGCAAATCGCACTAATCTGGGCTTTGAAATTGTGCTGAAGTAGCGAGATTTTGAAGGCGCACTGGTGCGAACCGGGGTTAAAAGGAAAGAGCTGTGTTCACTTTCTAGAAATCTCTGGACGCTTTAGTGTTGCACAATATTTGTTTACTGCTGCTTGTGGAAATTTGGTTGGCTGGGCTGCCCACAAGTAAGCCTTTCAGTGTTTGATTTGTGATAGTGTACATAGTGTAAACCCGGTTTTGTGACTCTCTGTACAGGCTGTATAAGGCTGCCTGTCTTTATGTACAAGAATATCCTTTTGGGGAAAAAGCTATTGGACAAATATCCAAACAAGTCTGAATGCCTGAAACTAGTTTTACTACTTCAGCATGTTAGTAAAACTGTATGTATCGTTGCAACTACAGTATTTAGTGCATCCAGGTAAATTTATACCTTGTTTTTCTCAGGATAAATGTGGCCCCACATGGTACTTAATGTCATCGGATAGCTCCTGTGTTGTTGTTCTTCCCCTTTTTTATTTTTTATAGATTAATTTTTTTGTTAGATAAAAAAAATAAAATAAAATAAAAATTCTTGCAATTACCATCCACCACCAAAGAGCCCCCTTGAATAAATTCTCCTAGACTTGACAATTGCAGAAATCCATTATTTGTTTCTGTAGTAGGGCCCAGAAACAACAGTTCACTTTTTTTTTTTGTTTCCCCCCTACCTAAGGCTAGGTTCTCACTGATGCAACACAGTTTTTGACCGTAGTGCAGCTGCAGTGAGACTTTGTACGTTTTTATGATACATTTTTAATGCATGTTTTACCACCGTAACTCATACCTGCTGTCAGTAGCAGGGATGAGTCAACAACTGATGCTGCTACTGACAGCAGGGATGAGGCATCATTTGTGAAGGAGACAGTACCTGCTGGCATCCTAAGAACAACGAGGTCATTGTGTTTGACAATGGATTTGCATCGCCAGACATTTTTTTTAAATAAAGGACTGTCTTGTGTTTTTATTGACTTTGACGTTTTTATGGTGAATGTGTAGCGGTACTATATACCTCCTACTCATTTACGTGTAGGGGAGGATGGGATCCGTCTTGCCAGTCCGCAAGCTTGGACAAGGGTCTGGTATGGGTTTTGGGAGGGAGACCCAACGCCTTCTTTTTGGTGTAAGGACCCTTGACAGAAAGGGGTGAGTTACTAGTTAGGATGCCAGCTGGTGTTGGCTCTTAACAACCAGCACAAATCGCAAGCAAAAATGCATCACAGAAAACATGTAGATGGGATTTTGAATTGTTTTCTTAGAAATGTACTACAAAATTGCACCAAAGTAGTAAAGGATTGATGCAGTGGAGAGATCTCCTGCTGAGCAGGCAGATCTGCTTGACTGAGTCCACCCCTTCTGAATGGGGCCTTACCCAGCTTTTGAAGAGCCAGGTAGGTAGTAGTAATTTTAAAGAATCACATGCAGTTTAAAGAGGAATGCAATGCGATTCTTGTCCAAATTACATGGGGTTTCCTCCATCGCTCCTGTGTGAGCCCAGGCTGAAGTCGCTATGTCAAGCCGGGGCTCATACAAGAGCAGTGGAAAAAACACATGCGATTCGGACAGGAGTCACACTACATTCCTGTTCAAATTGCATGCGATTCTTTGTAGTGCAATTTGAGCCTATTCCTTTTGAAAGGTATCGGTTTCAGGTTCAGAGCATTAGTAAGAGTACTTGTGCAAATGTTTGGTATCGGTACCATTGCAACCCTACTTTCAATGGCTGAACAGCTAAGATGTTCTTGAAGCTGCCATTTTACTAGTTCTAGATTTACTATAAACACACCTTTTTATATGTAGACTGGGAATAGAGATTGTGGCAAGGTTTTCTGGGTTCTTTATTGTCCTAATTTTTAACGTGCCGTGTGTATAATTAATGATGTACTTGTGTTCGTCTTCCAGCATCAATTTCCTTCCTGCTATCAAATTGCAGTAGCTGCTGCAGCTTACTAATTAGAAAGAGACCTTGGCACCTTGGTTTTTACATGATAAAGCCTTTTTTGCATTTTTTTTTTTTTTTTAAATCCCCATTTTTAGCAGATCGTTTTACATGTCCTCATGTAAAGCAGATAAATATGGTATTCTCATGGGAAAAAGTGCTAGTAACTTTATTCAGAAGCCCAACTTTTACAGTTTTGCACAGCATGTGTAATAGTGAGAATCTCTGTCTGTGTCCCTGGTAGAGGAATTTTCTTCCAGTTTCCTGTTCTGTCTGACATCCACCATATGAACAGTAAGTAAAGGGAAATCTCTCCAACCGGACTCGGACAGCAATAAAAACCTCACAGAGGGTCTTATAAAGTGGTTGTAAAGGCACAAGGTTTTTTACCTTCATGCATCCTATGCATGAAGGTAAAAAACCTTTTGTTCAGGAGCCCCCCTAATACTTACTTGAGCTGACTCCCCCTCCCCCTTCGATCCAGCGATGTCCACGAGAGCCTTGCATTCCTGATTGACTTTTTGCACCTGCTGCTGTCCATCACAACCAGTGAGCTAATCAGGAGACGAAGGGGGCAGGGCCGAGCCACGGCTCTGTGTGTGAATGGACACAGAACCACGGGAGGGAGGAGCTGCAGGAACCCGGGAGGAGCTGGAGCAACCTGGGAGGAGACGGGAGCGCTGGTGTGGGACCTGAAAAGAGGATCTGGGCTGCTCTGTGCAAAACCACTGCACAGAGCAGCCCAGAGCAGTAGATAAGTATAACATGTTTGTTATTTAAAAAAAAAAAAACAAGGCTTTAATACCACTTTAAGTAAAGGTGTACTAAAATCTTTGCATTGTATATTTTACATATAGAGAATTTTTTTTGTTTTACTTCTCTCAACAAAATGAAGATATGCATAGTTGATAATGCTATGAATTAATTGCTTTCAGTCTTCAATGTAACATTTTCAATGTATTTTGTTTTAATTTCTTTTTTCCTTTTACAGTTTTGTATTTCCTTTAGGGACCGGCATTGGATCATCTCAAGGTGCGTATGCAATGTGTTTATTTATGATCTGGAAAGTTGTTTGCTTTTAACTGCTTCCCACTTGGCTGCCCTAATATCACTATCTGCATCGCTAGCCATAGTCTCTGATCACCACCAGTGCTGCCCATCAGTATCCATAATCCCCGCCACACCAATTACAGTGTCCCTAATCGCTGCCGCACCAGATCACTGCATTGTAGCCGTGATGTATACATTCAAGGGCACTGTTTCTACAGCTAAGGGGGTACTTGTTGAGGGGCAGTAAAACCATGCCTCAATCGCAAGGTTTTACCGCCCACCACAGTTCTTCAATCGCTGCCACAGTGCTGCCAGACCAGTGTAGCTAGAATTAGTGTCCCTGAATACCACCACACCAGACCAGTGCAGCAAGCTATAGTTTTCCTGATCACCACCACACCAGACCAGTGTTTGCCAGCAACAGTTTCTTATGACTGCCACACCAGTGTAAACCAGCAATGGTGTCCCTGTTTTTTGCCACACTAGTCCCCAGTGTCACCAGACCAGTGTAAGCCAGTATAAGTGTTCCTCATCACAGCTACACTACACAGGTCCCGCTGTCACCAGATCAGTGCATCCAGCAACAGTAATCCTGATCACCCCCACACCAGTGTAGGGTTTCCTCAGCCTACCACCAGTACTGACCCTGGCCTGTTTTATTAATCTTGTTTCTGCCTGGACTGATTCTTTGCCTGTTTGTGGGTCATGTCATATCTGCAGGCTTTAGCCCACAGCTGCACCTTTTTCCATCTTTTCTTCAGCCTCATGTGCTTTCTGGCCACTGAACATGAAGTTCCTGCAGCAGCCACGTACCAATAGGCTAGGCTTATTTGGTTTATAGAAACAGGGAGTGTCATAGGTGGCATTATACTAAGCTATATTCCCTGACCACAAGTACAGAGATGACCATTATAGTACATTGTTTTGTTACAATTGTTTGATTTGCTTGACACACACAAGTTACAATGTCTGATGCTTAATCACGCCAGTGAAAGTCTCACGTGTGGTATCCCCATACTCAGGAGGAGTAGCAGAATGTGTTTTGGGTTGTAATTCAAAGTATGCCTATGGAGCTGATAGAAATATCTTAACAATTGTCACTATAACTTTCAAAAAGATAAAAATTAAATTTGGGTGCAGCATTGCATGCCTTTAGTATTTTGTCATTCAAAGTGTGATATCGCTGAAAAATGACCTGGGCAGGAAGGTGGTGAAACCGTTGGAACTTGAGGTGGTTAGAAGACGGATGCTGAAACTAAATGAAAGATCACATCAGCTTTTACCTCTGTATCAGACCACTTGCTGCCAATTCTGCATGTCATGATATTTTCCTTGGAGAAATGGGACAGAAATTTCATGTTTGTTTAGCGGTGCCTCTGTAGGAAACTTGTATGAACTTGTATGAGGTATAGGAAATATGGGATGCCCAATGGAATTTTGCATAACTTGCTGGAATAAACAATATACACTGTGGTAGATTCACTCCATTTCTGCTTCTGCACCCCGCTTCCTCTGTAATGTTCCAGGTACAGCTAGCATGATAGTAGTTGGGCCTGACACTGGCTTAGCCAGGCCTTACCAATTGTCTTTTGCAGGCAGGGACCTTGGGCCCCTATAGTGTAGCAGATAGAAAGTTCTGGGGCTAGCTGTCCTATCTTTGGTTACTAAGTCCAGTAACCCATCTTCAGGCCCTGCCAGCCCTCTTGGCTGCAACTGTCCTTTTCCACTGCCCATGACACCACAGTCCACACTGCTGGCACTGCACCCATCCCAGACTGCATCCTCCCAGTCCTCTCAGGCTTGCCTCCCCAGTCCTCCTGACTGTGCATGTCACTCACCAGCCATCCTGGCTGCGACCAGTTGTTCCTCTCCCTGGGGACTTGCCTGGCAATGCTCTCTCATGCTGTCCTCTCTTGCTCCTCCTGTCCAGAACACCTTTATAATTTCCTTGGAAGGGCTCCGTGAGCCCAGGCCCAAGGTCACCCCCCAGACTGGGGGCTCCCTCAAAGGTCCCAACAGTCTGGCATTCCATCTACAAGCTCCGAACAGCTCCAACTCCCTCCTCAGCTGGGCTGACCCTAAGTATTTAAGGAGGCCTGCCCCCCCCCCCCCCCCCCCGCCAATCCAGGTTGGGGATTTGTCAGGGCTCCTCAGAATACCACAGGCAGTTCCACCTCTCCTCTTTCTAGCATCTTTTAGATTCTAGAAAGAAGAGGGAGATCTTGGTGATGCTGCCTGTGAGTCACCAACTGTTACTCTGAGCCACTCCCAGCCCAAATCAAAATAAACATGCCTGACTGTAAGCCAAGCCTGCCTAAATTTGCCTACCCTGCAAAAAAAATAAAAAATCTCTCTAGCACCTACCTATCTAGAGGATGCTACATTTGCATAGCGGAACACAACAATCCTCTGTGTATAGTAACTTAACAACCTTCTTATAGCAGATTTACTGTTACAGCATGGCCGGTCTGTGCAGAATTGCATATATACAGTATCTCACAAAGTACACCCCTCACGTTTTTGTAAATATTTTATAAAATAATAAAATATAATCATATAATATAAAATATTTCCAAAAATGTGAGGGGTGTACTCACCTTTGTGAGATACTGTTTGTGTTTCTGCACTTCCCCCTAGGGTGCATGCGCTGCCTCTGCTGTGATTAGTCACAGCAGAACCCGATCAGCGGGTGCCGGCTATTGGATGTCCGTCAAGGGGAGAGGCTGGCTGGAGCCCTGCCTATGTAAACAAGGCAGAGCACCGTTCTGACAGTGGAAATGTGATGGGGGGTTATTTATTTATTTTTTTATAACTTTTGCACCACCCAGTCCATAGACAATTTTTGGGATTATTATTATTATTATTATTTTTTTTTTTTTTTACCAAAAGTATGTAGCTGAATACATATTTGGCCTAACTTTAATGAAGAAATTGAAATTCAATTTTTAAATATTTTTATTGGATACTTTTTATTTTTATTTTATTTTTTTATTTATTATATAGCAGAAAATATATATTAATTATTCTTCTATAGCGCAAAAAATAAACGCAGTGGTGATCAAATGCCACCAAAAGAAAGCTCTATTTGTGGGAACAAAAATGAATTTTATTTGGGTACAATGTTGCATGAGCATGCAATTGTTAGTTACCCAGTGCCGTATCACAAAAAATGGCCTAATCGTGAAAGAGGGTAAACCTTCTGGAGGATAAGTGGTTAAAGATATGTGCTGGTACACCCATGTGTACTACAGGCACGTTCGTACGGTAAAACCTGTTGTGATCTAGAAAGTGCCACAAATCCTATATTTTACTACAACTCTATCACTGCACCATGCTGTAGCTAGGCAAAATAATTTGATGTATTTTTAGATTTTTTTTTATTTTTTTTATTCTTGATCATTGGACGTGTCTACAGGCTATTGCAGAAATGCAAGTACAAAAGCTTATTTCTCTTATAATGCTTCGGAGTAGTTTGTATTTCTGGTCCTGTTTTAAGCAGCCATAATATAGGTGCCCCTCTTTTTTGGTGTTTATTAGTTGGTGGTAAATTATGGACAATTGTTTCTGGTAGTGGGTATCTGTCATTTAGGTTTGTAATGGCCACAGCTTTTGGAAATATTATATCTGACTAATTTCTTCTTGCTATAGGAATGATACCGATGCAACAGCAAACAGCACGATTTCCTATGGTACCCATGATGCAATCAAATGTTCAAAATATGATGGCAGTTGGATATAATCCTCAGATTCCCCAAGCCACGATGGCCATGCAGGTAATTCTCTGAGTGATGTTAATGGAATTGTGGAATGTGTGACTTTGATTTCTTTCCACACATTGCTAATTTTATGGTTTAGCATCGCTATTTCCTTGTCACTTCCCTGATCACTGGGCAAATTGAGGTTAAAATGGAAGTTCATGCTAAAACTAAAATCCCTACATCTATAGACACCACCGATCTAACACTAACCTCTCTAGCCCTGTAAAGAAAAAATGAGTATACATACCCCTTTTGAATCTGACCTGATCTCCAGTGGCAGAAGCTCTGCAAAGGACACTGCCGACAATGGCTGTGAAATAAATGGGAAGTGACGTCACCCATAGACTTACTATGGGGCTTCCATTGTCGTCCGTGTCTTCTGCACGCGCCTCCGCAGCGAGGCCATGGCTGACAGCTCAGCGCGGGATCCGATTTGGGTCGGAGCAGCTTCAAGAACGGTGTGTATTCTCGTGTGTTGTTTTTTTTTTTTTTTTTTTTTTTTTCTTTACAGGGCTAGATAGATTAGTGTTAAGCCCCATACACACTATCAGTTTTTTTGCTGCGTTTTTCCTTCAGGTTTACCAAAACCATGTAGTGCAAGGGCCTGCCTGATTGCATACACATTGAAACTCCTAAGATTTGACCTCATATTATATGGTTTTGGTAAATCTGAAGGAAAAACTTATCAGAAAAACTGATAGTGTGTATGGGGCTTTAGAATGCTGGTGGCTATAGATGCAAGGATTTTAGTTTTTGCATGGATTTCCACTTGAAATCATTGCCTAGTTAGCCAGCTGGAAGTGGAGAGGCTACATTTCTGAACCAGAAGCAGTGTGTCACTTTCCTCACTGTTCAGTGTGGCAGATATGTGTAAATTAGAGATGCACTGATACCAGTTTTTTGAAGACCAAGTACAAGCTCTGATACTTTTTCTCAAAAACTCACCGATGCCAATTACAAATGCCTATTTTAAGTGTCATGTGACCATTATTTTAGGGCTCATTCACACCATATGAGAATGAAAACCGCACAGATTTCACTTGCAGAGACAGTTTCATCAGTTTTCATGTGAGTTTTTACAGCCTAGTGTAACTCCCAAAACTAGCTGTGCAGAGTAACATCTTCAGACAAAGCAGTAACTAACATTGAAGACTTTTTAAAATCAATAAAGAAAATTGAAACAGAAAACTGTAAAATATCTAAAGTGTTTTTTTGTATCTTCCATTAAAGCTGATCATACAATTTTATTTTGTTTTTTTTATTCAGTTTAAATTTACCATCAATTATGCAGTGCAAGGGCCTGCCTGATTGCATACAAATTGAAGTTGTTAAGGTTTGACCTTTTTATATTGTATAGTTTTGGTAAATCTAAAGGATAATTGTATAATGTATGCCCAGCCTAACCCTATGACGATGTGTACTTGTCTTCTATAACATGCACATGTGTAATCAGTTACTGCAATCCTAGTACACCACTTTATTCCAGCTTACAAATACAATGATCCACATAACACCTTAGCCACTTGCATCACACTTCTGCCTCCTGCTCTGGCATCCCTCAGTCTATTCTCCCTTTTTTTTTCTCCTTTTTTTTTTTTTTTTTTTCTCTTTGTGTTTTTCCTCTTCTGTGGTGAGAAAAGGTACACCTTTCCTGTTTACTGTACTTTTCTATATACACCAACAACATAATGTTATGCGTTTTCATATGCCTCTCAAACTGATGCATCTGTCTTTTTGCAGGGTGGATTACCTATGGGCCCCATGCAAGCAACACCAATTACTTTTATGGGTCAAACTGGTTACATAGGAATGGCTCCTGCAGCCTCTGCATACACTCAAGACATGCAGAAGCAGTATGTTGAAGAACAACAGTAAGTGACTATTCTAGTACCATTTATTACCTAAAGAAATTTTTAGTTCACCAGATTTGTGCAATCCTATTAATGAGAGGATCTTCAATGGAAAAGCTTTTACACATTGGTGATCCCAGCTCAGTGGCTATGACGCTTGGCTTTATACAAAGCTGTGTTGATGAATTCTGCTTTAACTTTTCACATTCGTTGGTGAAACCACCGAGGTACTCTTTACTACTTGGCATTATAGCTGTGGTGAAGGTTCAAAGTTGTGAGTCTTTTAGGGACAAAGGTGATCTCCCTTCCAGTATCCTGGAATGTTTAAAGGAGTTTTAAAGTCCAGAAGTTTTTTTTTATCTTAATGCAGTCTATGCATTAAGATAAAAAAAAGGCTTCTGTGTGTGTAGCAGCCTTTCCAGCACCCTCTAACACTTACCCTCCCTCTCTGTCCAGCGATGTCCACAAGTACCAGTCTGAGACTCACTCCTGATTGGCTGAGACATGGCATCAGTGTCATTGGCTCCCGTGCCTATCAATCAAAGTCAGCTGATCGGGAGAGGGGGCGGGCTAAACGGCACCTCTGTGTCTGAATGGACACACAGAGCTTCGGCTCAGCTCGGGTGCCCCCATAGCAGACTGCTTGCTGTGAGGGCACTCAACAGGAGTGAAGTGCCAGGAGCAGCGACGAGGGACCCTAGAAGAGGAGGATCTAGGCTGCTCTGTGAAAATCCAGTGCACAGCAGTTCAGTATAACGTGTTTATTTCTATAGGGGGAAAAAATAGACTTTACAATCACTTTAAAGTAAGTCTGTCAAAAATAAAGCAGCTGCCATAGAAGAATTCATCTTCTGAAAATGATGGTTGACTGGTCACCCACTGGTTTTACAACTTTTAAAGCCCTCATCCGCAAAAGCCCCCAACCCCCCCACCCCCGAAAGCTACCTTGCTTCACATCTACCCGACCCGTCTCTAGTGCCTTCTGGCAGTGTAGGCATCTCTGCCTCTCTCACTTTCAGGGAGATCATTGGTTGGTATCTGTGCACCTGGGGATCACAGTGCAGCTTACCATGTGATGCCCCTGTCCTCATAAACACAGAAGGCTTCATGTTTACAAGGGTGAGCGGGGAGTGGAGAGTGAGAGCCATGTTTCGGCTGAAGAAAAGCCCTCCTGGGTGTGAGGGATGGATTCAGCCTGCAAGCCTTGTGTTTGTCACGTGTGCAGTAGGTGATCTGTTGGTGAGCACTAAAAACTATGTAATCCTTCTTGTGTGGGCTTTTCTGCTGTCCACTGTACAGATCCCTATCTCTGGTTATTTAGCTTAGACTGTGGTACATAACATTCATAATATTACCCAAGTCAACACAGCTGTGACAGTCATATTTTTTGGTTGTACCATGGACAAAAGTAAAAGCTAGGATGTGATCTGTGATGTCACGTTTTTTTCTGCAGCCATATTTGTATCCTTCTGTGTGTGGGAGAGGGGAGGATCTAGTGAAGTTTGCTTAGATTTATATACAGTAATATTGATTGTATAGTGTCCATGATTTCCAAATACGTTGCCTCCTCATATATTACTTTTGCCTATTTTATTATTTAGAAAGCGATTTGAACAGCAGCAAAAAATGTTAGAGGAAGATAGAAAAAGAAGGCAGTTTGAAGAACAAAAGCAGAAGTTACGATTGCTAAGCAGCGTAAAGCCCAAAGTAAGTGAAACATTTATAGAAATTTCTTGGTGGTTTTATGGTTTATTTCCTCATAGTTTCGGTTCATTCTTTGTTCTTGTGTTCTGCATCTTTCACTCTTAGCCCTGTGCTTTCTGCTGAGGATAAATTTATATTTTTTTTTTTTTGTTCGTTGCTAAGGGGTGGTATTATCTGAAAAAATAATTGCGGAAACGTGTTGAAACTTTAAAATAACTTTTTGTTGTCTAAATAACCTTGGTTAATAATTCAGTGTATGTTGGTAAATATTTTATATAGAATTGAAATTTTAGACCCCCTGTATATTGAGTACTGTTTGAATTAATAGAGGTGATATTTTGCCAACCTGTCCTTTACTTTTAATTCCACAAGAGATCAAAACGAGAACAAGCCACAGAGGGGAGTTGCACGATATGCGATGTCTTTTAAACTATTTTGTACTTGGCTGAAGACACATTTTTAGAATGTATCCTTGAGTGTCATAAGCACAGCAAGTAATCTTTGAGAGACAAATCATATTCATGACAAAGTAGATCTTCAATGCAAATGCTGTGTGCCTTGAGCTAACTGGTATGCATTAAAGTATATAAAAGCGCATCTTCCATTTAGAGTTCTGCATGCAAAAACAATGCTTTAATCAAAACCCCTCAAAAATATAACTTTGTATGTCATGCAGTGTCCCAAAACCGCATTACAATCATGAAATCCTCTTGCCTCTTTATTTCAGCATTTTAAAGGTGAGGTTAACCTCAATAAATTTTAATGTAGCATTGTGATCTGGTTTGGATATGACTTGCCATTTTTCTTGTATATAGTTCAGCTGTTCACCGTTGATTATGAGTAAATTATATTTGAACCACTTGCTGCATGATATTGCAGGCACCTTCTGGTAAATGCCATACTTGCCTTAAAGCTGAAATCTAGGCTGAACAAGGAATGTCTAAATATAAGAGCCACTTGTATTCTGATGTGAGTTTTGGTGTCCTGTGTCTATATTTATTCCAGATACGTATAGAATTTTCCTGTAATAAAGACCAGTCACTGCTGTGATTGTCCCTTTTGTGCAGAGCGGTCTTCTATCAACCCCTCCTGTAGTTTTCTGCAGGCAGCCTTTTTAGTGAGTGGAACTGCTGGTTCATACCCATGGCTCTGCTCCCTTACAGGCTACATGCAGCAGTAATGATATATCTGGGTTTGTAAAATAATTTCTTGCAAACAAAGTATATTTTATATTCTTTGCAGCCCTTGAGGAATATATTTAGATAAAATATTTGTTCCAAAATTTCAGCTGTAAAGAGAACTTTTCCTTTAAAAAAAAACAAAGAATAAATAAACAGGGATGCTTTCCTAACTAATCACTTTACTAATGAGCCACCCCCATCAAATAATTCTCTGCAGCTATTACCTTTTGTACCACCACCCCCTCCCTTTTTAGAATGTAAGCTCCTATGAGCAGGGCCCTCCTGTACCTTTTGTGTTGTCCCCCTATACATTGTAAAGCGCTGCGTAAACTGTTGGCGCTATATAAATCAATAATAATAATAATAATAGTTGCTTGACTGTCATGCTTTAACTCTTTAAAGGGTAACTCGACTTTTGTGGGGAAAAAAATAGCAAATATAAAATATAGCAGAGCTGCACGATTAATCTTTAAAGAATCAAACTTGATTTTGACAGAGCATTTTCCCGATTCAGTGATGACAGCTGTCAAAAAAATAATAAAAAAATAAAAAAAGTTTATCACAGCATCACTTAGACGGCGATAATTATAAACATTGTAACATTTAGTCCTTTTAGATCAAAGGAATGAACTTCGGTATGAAAGGCCCTTTTCACACGGGCGGATCCACTCAGCAGACTCCACTAGCTCAGCAGGGGGATCGCTCCATTGATCCCCTGCTGAGCAGGCGGATGACAGGTCTGTTTCTGCTCACTGTGCAGGGAAGGACCTGTCAGAGCCCCGCTTTTCTCTATGGGAAGATTGGTTGAAAACAGACAGCATATTCGTTCTGATACGATCCACTCGTAGACGGATGTCAAACGTATCCGTCTGTTTTCAGGGGATCTTGTTGGATCGGGTGGCAGGCGGGTGTAAGTGGACACATCTCCGCTGCCAACTGCCTGCCCATACAAGTCAATGGGTAGCCCGCTCGGATCCGCCTGAAAAACAGGCGGGCAGGCCGATCGTGTGAAAGGGGGTTTAATGAGGGAAGTTTAACCAGTTAAAGACTAAACTTTTTTTTGACACTTGTTGCTTACAAGTTCAAATTAGTGTTTTTTGCTAGAAAATTACTTAAAACCCCCAAACATAAAATATATATATATATATATATATATATATATATATATATATAATTTATATTATTATACATTTTTTTTTTTTTTTTTTTTTTTTAAGCAGTGACTCTAGAGCAGTCATGGTGAACCTTGGCACCCCAGATGTTTTGGAACTACATTTTCCATAATGTTCATGCACTCTGCAGTGCAGTTGGGCATCATGGGGTGCCAAGGTTCGCCATCACTGCCCTAGAGCATAAAATGGCAGTTGTTGCAATATTTTATGGCGCACTGTATTTGCGCAGCAGTCTATCAAACGCAATTTATTTATTTTTTTGGAAGAAATCCACTTTAATGAATAAAAAAAAAAACGAAACCATAAACGAAATTGGAGTTACTCTTTAAATGCTTTGAGCCACTAACTTAAATATGCACTTTTTTAGTTTAAATCGGCTATATACGTTCCAAGTATATACGTTCCAGGTGCATTATTGCACACCTTTTTTCTAAGTCTTAGTTTGTTTTCTAAATATAAAAGCCTGTGTCCTGAGAGAATACTGCAGGTAAGGACCCTTGGTCTTTGTGCAGAAGCAGTGATCTCTTTGCTAAGATCTGATAAGACCTCTGCTGTTTTCTCCAATCGGTGGGGAGTATGAGATTTGATTGCAGAGATATAGATTTGGCTCATCACAGAGGAGTTGGATCTCTGCAGCACAGCTGTAGGCAGGGGACATGCTTTTCTACTCAGCCTGTGGCTGCTTTAGAAAGGAAAATCTACTTTCTATGATGCAGCTGGAATGTACTGAGCTGATTTAAACTTAAGGTTTAAATGAATGGTTTGAGTTTCATTGTATGAATGAATATTTAGAATCTTGCATAATCCAAAGCTAAATGCTATATGTATTTTTTATACTTTAAAAATATGTTGCAGTAAAATAATCTAAAAAGTTGTGAAATGTCCCAGCATTTAAATTTTTTTTTTTCCTCAGACTGCTGAAAAAAATAGAGATGATGCACTGGAAGCCATTAAAGGAAACTTGGACGGATTTTCCAGAGATGCCAGAATGCATCCAACTCCTATAATGCATGCCAGGAAACCAGGCAATGCTGGTGAGAAATTATTATTATGTTTAAGTTGGGTGAGAAAATATAAAATTTAGTCGCATTGGGCAAAGGGGGAAAAACAGCATCTCCTTTGGCTGTATTGTGCCCTGGGAGGGCTGGATTGAACCATGTAGGGAAGGGTCCACAGACTTATTAACGTAAATGGTAGTGTTTTGTTTTGTCGTTTCATGTTAAGAAAGGGGTTGTAAAGTCTCAAGGTTTTTCACCTTAGCCCCCCCCCCCCCCCCTTTTTCTTACCCGAGCCCAATCGTTCCAGCGCCGAGCATGATCCCAGCGGCTTCAGCCGCTTTCTTCGTCCTCATTGGATAGATTGATAGCAGTGGGAACCATCGGCTCCTGCTGCTGTCAATCAAATCCAGTGCCATGGGAGCAGGGGACGGGGCCGTGTCCTACTGTCTGTGTCAATGGATGCAGCTGCGGGTCTCTGTGGGGGAGCCTGTTAAAGAGGAAGAGCCAGAAGTGCAGAGAGGGCAGCCCAGAAGAGGAGGCTCGAGCCCTTGCACAGAGCAGGTAAGTATAACATGCTTGTTATTTTAAAAAAACAAACCTTTGCAAACGCTTTAACCACTTCAGCCCCAGACGGTTCACCCCCTTCCTGACGAGGCCATTTTTTGCGATATGGCACTGCGTTACTTTGACTATTGCGCGGTCGTGCGACACTGTACCCAAATAAAATTGATGTCCTTTTTATCCCACAGCTTCCGTTTCTGCAGTTTTTATTTTTTGCGCCATAAACAAAAATAAAACTGACCATTTTGAGAAAAAAAAGTTTTTTTTTTTTTTTTTTAACTTTCTGCTATAAAACCTACCAATTTTATTTATTTTTAAATCTAATTTCTTAATCAGTTTAGGTCAATATGTATTCTGCTACAATCCCAATGAGCGTATATTGATTGCTTGCCTCCCAAGTGTATACAATCTATGGGATATTTTTATAGAATTAGACCAGTGACACTAATACAGTGATCAGTGCTTAAAAAAAAAGTGCACTGTTAGTGTACTAATGACACTGGCAGAGAAGGGGTTAACATCAGGGCGATCAACTGGTTAAGTGTGTCCCTAAGGGGTATTTTCTAACTGGGGGGATGCTTTGACTGGGGGAAAACGGAGATCTGTGTTTCTCTGCTTAGCAGAAACACAAGATCTCCATTTTTCCCTCTGGCAGAACGGTGATCTGCCTTGTTAACGTAGGCAAACCACCATTCTGCCTTTCCTCAGAACAATCGGCTGCTTGCCAGCACACCCCAGACCCTGTGCACGAAGTCGCGTACAGATACATGATTTTGCACAGGAGGGCCGCCCTGCTGCAGTATATCTGCGTGGGGTGGTCGTAAAGTGGTTAAGAAGTATGTCGCTTTCACAAGGCATCCATGCTTGGCAAACGCTTCCATTGATTGCAATGGTGCTGCCCAATACCCGCGTCTTAACAGAACCTAGAGCATTTACGGCATGTTAGTGAAGCATATATGAAGCATTAGCTGGGCATTGGAAGAGAGACATTGGAGGTTTCTGTATCCTGGAATGCGCTGGGAAATAGAGAACAGAGCAGCTCCATTCACTTCCTATTTGAACAGTAACAGTTGTGTGGTAACACTATTTGCTTTTGTGTGCTGGCAAAATCATCAGTCCAGCCAGAAATACTGCCAATGCCAGGTAGGAGCAGAGTGGCAAAGCATTTTTGTCGGCAAAAGACCTCATCAGCAAGTGTCGTAAGGGCTGATTATAATGTATCAGTACTCAGAAGAGGTGGAACAGCAGCTGGAATTCTACATCCCAAGTATCCCAGCTATTTTGACACAAACAAAAATAAAACAAGACCAATCTGCCAACGAGTCACCGAGCGGGTATTATCCTGAGACTGGGAAAAACTGTCCTCCAGTGAGCAGGAGAGCAGTAATGAGTGATTACATGTCTGCTGTTTTTCATTTGATATAATTATTGTACTATATCCTAAAGCAACATATCAAATTGGATAATTTCCTCATTCCATCATTTTTCCCTTTTTAATCACTATCCACTAGAAAAGCGAGCTTCCATGAACATTTATTGAGCATACGTGAAGCGTTTTCAACTCTTTTTATAAGCTCAATGAAAACGCATCATAAACACATTATAAATGCCACAGGAGCTTTAATGTGCTTTGCTTTATTCTTCATTATCATCACGCATGTGAACGAGACCAAAATAGTCCTGCTTTTATTTTTATTTTTTTTAATGAATTGACACATTTAGATATCTGTGCACAGAGATTCAACAAAATACAGCCTGTTTGAGCACAGTCTACCCCATTACAGTTAGATTCCTGCACAGACTGACCTTGCACCATCTGCCTTTTCATAGCTTTGGATATACTGTACATGTAGGATAATGTTTCTTTCCTGATGACATAACATGTCATTTCAGCAATGGTGTAACCCTCTGGCACTAAGAAGTGAACAAGATACACCTATACTATATAAAATCTTCTATCACTAGGAAGTTAGAAAATACTATACTGTATACCAAGGGTGGCCAACCTCTGATGTGACCTGCCAACTCCCGCTCTTGCATGGCGGGTCGGCAAGCCCAGATTGTGGGACCCACCATCTCTGAGCATTAGTGTAAAGAACAAAGCTGGCACTAGTGGAAGCAGAGCCGATGCTTCCTGTATAACACCAACTCCTGTGACAGGTGGAGTGATGCCACATGTACTCCGCCTGTAACAGTTTCTGGCGTGATCCAGTTAGGCTCGGCTCTGCTGTCTACTGCCATTGTATGCTTCTGTCACACTGATGCTCGAATGGCGGGTCGTCAACCCGCGATCTGGGACAGCAGGGATGCCCCCAGCCGTACCCCCCATGTTGGCAGTATCGGCCCACAATATTGGCCCACAATACCCAATACCCATGCACAGTTTAATGTGTATTAAGTTTTTTTTTGTTTTTGTTTTTTTCTTTGGCCCTGTGTTGATCACATGCACCCTCCCATCAGCACTGTCCAGACAGAGGGTCAGGGGTCCTGCAGCCTCATAGAACAGTCTGAGTAGAATGAAAACACCTCCTACAAGCTTTAACCAGATACTCATAGAAGTCATAAGACTGCTATGTACTGTGGATGAGGAAATGTATTTAGCAGTTTATATTTTCTAAAATAATTGCATATCCTTGTTCTGTGTACTGTGGGAGACCAGATATAGAGCATGCATGGTCCTGGGCTTAGTAACACTTTTTGATATAGTCTGTTCCAACCCCTTTCACAATCTCTTTTCCTTTATCGGCTTGGTATGCATTTTAATGTGAAGAAGATCACTCCAAAGACATGCAGGTAGGTTAATTGGCTTCTGTCTAAAATTGGCCCTAGTATACAACTGGGGATCTTGGATTGTGGCTCCTTGAGGGTAGGGACCAATGTGAGTGTGCAATGTAAAGGGATAGGGACAATTGTAGACACTCACTCAGGTTGAACTGGATGGACTGATGTCTTTATTCAACCTTACTACTTACTTAACTACTAACTAAGAATGAATGAAATAACAAGGGAATTTGTTTACAGAATACTATTTTTATATACATTAAATGGGTTCAGTTATCACAGTACAATACATATCACAATAGTGGTTGTTTAAAGCAGATCTTCAATGTATCTGAGCACCACAAACCAAAATCCATATTTAATTCATTTTTAATACTTAAAACAAACTCACCCATCCATCCATGTCTCTATGCTTTTTATGTTGTTGAGAAATCACTTTAAAAAACACCCCTCTAGCATATCTGTTCATGTCCATTTTGAGTAACGGCAGATTCATGTAGCCTTTACTTCCTGGAATCCAACTGTCCTTACCTCAGACATGCGAACAGGAAATTTGTGCTTGGATGCGAAAAACCCTCCTCCTCCCCTCCTCCCCTCCTGAAGACTCCTGGGATGTAGGATCATTTGCCTAGGCAAGAAATCAAGAAGTAGTACCTGAAGAAATCTAAAAAAAAAAAAAAAAAAAAAAAAGTTTAAAACCAGTAAATGTTTCCCAGGGCTCAAAATGTCAAGTCCTGAGCTACTAGCCAGGCCTTAAGGGTTACTCACCACCAGTTGCCCCACCCAACCCTGACCATACCATACCATGCCACTAAACACACCCTCATAAATCCTCTCCTGAAATGACACTTAAATGTTTTATGCAGAATTAAGTTCCAAAAACAAATATTAACAACTTTATCAGTGCATCGGTACAGCCTCACCAGTGCCCATCAGTGCAGCCTCACCAGCACAGCCTGACCTGTGCCCATCAGCACCACTTTACCTGTGCCCATCAATACAGCCTCACCTCTGCAGAGGAAGAGGCGAGCCGGCCGGATCATCAGAGAATGGGGATTGCCCGCTTTAACAGCTTTCATTTGAATCGCTTGGTGTTCTCGGAGCTCACCATCACACTTTCCCACCTCCTGGCCCGACACCTTTTGAGGATGTCACACGACCGCATTGGACCGGTGCTCTGTCTATCAAAGACGACAGGCCAGGAGGCTCTGAGAACACCCTGCAATTCAAATAAAAGCTGTTACAGCGGGCAATCCCCACTCTCCGATCATCCGGCTGGCTTGCATCAGGAAAACGTGTCAAAGATGATTCATGCTGATGGCTAAGGAACGAAGCAGCAGACAGAAATGACACTTGGTGCTCTGGACTGAGACAAGTACACAATATAGAGGGTTTATGTTGTATTTGTTCATATTTCATGTCTGAGGTTTACAACCACTTTAAGTTCAAATGAGTAAAACAGCCTTTATCCAGTAATTCTGGTTTCTTAAGGTAAAGATAACGTACTGCAATTTTAATGCCCGTGTGAGAAGATAATTTTGTTTCTATAAATTTACATAATTGGGGACACTACAGAATTTTTAATTTTCAGCTACACAGAATCATTTAAATATTTGTATTGTGATTTGCAATGTGTGAATATAGATATTTATTCATTTTTCACTGCACAGTTGGCGTTAGGATGTTCTCAAGTGAAACAACTGAAACGATTCTGCCCTCGTGGATTTACAATGACAGTCTTGTTCCAGGTATTTCATCTTCATTTTTTATTGCAGTTTTGTTTCCAAACAAACTGGAATATAAAACCGCTTTTAAAAATAGTGTTTTGTTTTGGCAGCAATATCTATTACAATGCTGCAGCCTCAGCCCTTCTTAAAAGGACAGCTTTCTTTCACGCTTTCACTCTTTCAGCTTCAGCATGAAATGTCACACCTGCTATAGTGGCTTTATCTCTGTTTGGTCAGTTACTGTCGCTGTCCCTTATTTTATCCTTGCCACAGTTTTCAGTGCAGCTGCTCGAATGTCTAACAAAATGTAATCTCGGGGATGTTCTATAAAGGTGATTGAATGTACTTAAATTAACCACAACTGGAACATGGCTCTTTGCCATGTACAATATCTAAGGTCTTTGCTAGTACCAGGTTAAGTGGCAGTGTCCTTTTTCTATTGGCATATGACAAACCTTGTGTCTTTACTTGCTATCTCCTGCCCTGAATGCTAAGACAATGTAGAATTTGTAGCCTAACACCAATTCCTAAATGAATGTTGTTGCAGTATTGGATCATGAATAGGCAGGTGTAATTTTGTGGTCTTGTGGAAAAAAAATTCAAAAATTTGTGGCCAGGGAGCATTTTTTGTTTCTTAATTGTACATTACAGGACAAAGGCTTGGTTTTCATGAGTTATAGGCTGGAACCTTTAGGTGAATGGACACTGGCAAAGCTTTTGAGGACATGTCCACTGGCTGTTCTCCTATACACCACTCCATGAGTCCTTTGTTTTTGCCTAGTGTCTGTAGGTAATGGACCTCTTCTCCCTGCAGCGGCGCTTTGCCTCTTTCGGCCGCTAGCGGCCGCATATCGCTGCTAAAACGACGGTAAAGCGCCGCTAAAAATTGCGGCGCTTTACCGCCGACGCCCCCACCGCCCCAGTGTGAAAGGGGCCTAATACTCGCCTGAGCCTGATCTTGATACAGCAATGTGCACGAGAGCTGATGCTCTTCTGAGCCTCTCCCTCCTCATTGACTAAGCTGCAGCAGTGGGAACCATCCCACTGCTGTCAATTACAGCCACGGGGGGGGGGGGGGGGGGGGCAGAGCTGCGCTCTGTGTCTTGTGGACACACCTCTGAAGCGAGCAGGCAGTTGCAAAGGGACAGGGGCTCAGACTGCCAGTGGGGGACCCAGGAAGAACCATTACACAGAGCAGATACAGTGCCTTGAAAAGTATTCATACCCTTGAAAATGTTCCACATTTTGTCATCTTGCAACCAAAAAGTACATTTATTTCATGTTCTAGACCAACATAAAGTGGTATATAATTGTGAAGTTGAAGGAAAATTATACTTTGTATAAAAAAATTAAAATAAAATTTAAAAATATCTGAAAAGCGTGGCATGCATTTGTATTCAGTCAACTTTACTCTGATACCTTTAACATCTGGTAGAACCAATTGCCTTCAGAAGTCACCTAATTGGTAAATAGAGTTCACCTGTGTCTCAGTATAAATACAGCTGTTCTGTGAAGCCCTCAGAGGTTTCCTAGAGATCCATGGTGAACAAACGGCATTATGAAAGCCAAGGAACACACCAGACAGGTCAGGGATAAGTTGAGAAGTTTAAAGCAGGGTTCGGCTATAAAAAAAAAATAATTGCTCAAGCTTTAAAGAGGAAGTAAACCCTGATGGGTTTACTTCCTCTTTCATTCCCTGCAAAGGTAAAGCATAATGGACAACTATGCATTGCATAGTAGTCCATTATGTGTCACTTACCTGACACAGGAGCCAGCAAAGTCACCGCTGTCCCCTGTAGTCCGGCGCATCCATCTTCTTGGTGGGTCTAGCCGCTCTGCTGCTGTCATTCGGCGAAGCCGCGTGACGTCACTCCCGTGCATGCACACGGGAGCCGCCACGCGTGGCATATCGCCGTTGATGGGTGTGGCGCTCAATGCGCCTGCACGCCGCTGTCTGTGGCGCATGCGCCGTAGACAGCGGTGCCAGTCTTTTGGCAAATATCTCCTAAACCGTGTAGGTTTAGGAGATATTTCTTGGACCTACAGGTAAGCCTTAATCTAGGCTTACCTGTAGGTCAAAGTGTGTTGTAAGGGTTTACAACCACTTTAAACATCTCATGGAGCACTATTCAATCCATCATACGAAAATGGAAATGTTCCATCTAAAATGAATCATGACCTATCACCCTTATGTTGGAGAGAATGTGGGAAGGAGGGAACTCATGCCCATATATGGTGGCAATGTAGCTTAATTCAGTCATACTGGGAAGAAGTGCTGGGCCTAATTAACCACTTGGGATCCGCGCTATTGCAAAATGACGGCAATAGCGCGGACCCACATTTTCGGGACTACGTCTATTGACGTAGTCCCGGTTACGAGCGGCCTTCGCGCCCCCTGAGGGGCGCGCGCGGCGCGCTCTGTGATCGGCGAGTCCGTGAGACTCGCCTGATCACCGATCCGTGTAAGGGGTCGATCCCGACCCCTTATCACGTGATCAGCTGTCAGCCAATGACAGCTGATCATGTGATAAAACGGAGCCGGTAATCGGCTAGTATTCCTCCTCGCGCTGACAGCGCGAGGAGAAAAAAAAAAAGCCGATCACCGGCGGCCGTGTTCGGGACATCAGTCCCGATCACGGCCAGCAATATAAAAGGACACCTGCCCCCTGCCAGTGCCCACCTGCCACCCGCAGTGCCATCCTGAATAAAGTAAGTGCCCCCCTGTCAGTGCCACCCAGCAGTGCCCATAGTGCCCACAGTGCCACCCAGCAGTGCCCACAGTGCCACCCAGCAGTGCCCACAGTGCCACCCAGCAGTGCCACCCACAGTGCCACCCAAAATCTGCCTCAGGTGCTGCACCCCAGTGCCGCCCATCAGTGCCCAGCAGTGCCGCCCATCAGTGCCCAGCAGTGCCGCCCATCAGTGCCCAGCAGTGCCACCTATCAGAGCCACCTATCAGTGCCACCTATCAGTGCCCATCAGTCCCATCTATCTGTGGTACCTATCAGTGCCCATCCGTGCCACCCATCCGTGCCACTTATCCGTGCCACCCATCCGTGCCATCTTATCTGTGCCCATCTTTGCCCATCAGTGCCGCCTTATCTGTGCCCATCGGTGCCGCCTTATCTGTGCCTATTAGTGCCGCCTTAACTATGCCTATCAGTGCCCACCAGTGCAGCCTATCAGTGCCCACCAATGCAGCCCATCAGTGCCCACCAATGCAGCCCATCAGTGCCCACCAATGCAGCCTATCAGTGCCGCCTAATCAGCGCACTTCAATGAAGGAGAAAAATGACCCGTTTGCAAAATTTTATAACAAACTATTAGAACATGATTTTTTTTTTTTTTTTTTTTTGCATCTTTTTTTGTTTGTTTAGCAAAAAATAAAACTCCGAGCTGTGACTAAATACCACCAAAAGAAAGCTCTATTTGTGGGAAAAAAATGATAAAAATTTCATTTGGGTACAGTGTTGTATGACCGCGCAATTGTCACTCAAAGTGCATCAGCGCTGAAAGCTGAAAATTGGTCTGGGAC
This sequence comes from Lithobates pipiens, assembly GCF_037356315.1. Taxonomy (NCBI): domain Eukaryota; kingdom Metazoa; phylum Chordata; class Amphibia; order Anura; family Ranidae; genus Lithobates; species Lithobates pipiens. The sequence continues at coordinate 270,118,026 of NW_027507748.1, read as the reverse complement.
TGAGGGGGGTTTAAGTGCCCAGTAAGCAAGTGGTTAAAGAGATTGATGGGACGGAAATAGAACTGGATCCCTGGAAATGCTTGTTCCATGCGACTGAGGGTCCTAGGGAAAAATATAGGACAGCGCTTACCCCATTTTTACTGAATGCAGCGAAAGCATTGGTTCCGAGACATTGGAAAGTAAAGGAAATACCAGGGGTAGGAGAATGGTTCAGGGAAATAGATAGAATGAGGATTATGGAAGAACTAATACATCTTCAAAGGGGGGTAGGAACAAGATTCCAGGATACTTGGAGGAACTGGCTGGAATTTAGAAAGTCCTCAACTTACTTGGGAATTATGGGGAATGGGGGGAGCGTCTAGGGGTCTGTTGCTGGATACACTCTTTTTTTTTTTTTTTTTTTTTTTGTCGACACCTATATAAATTCACGTAAGGAGGGAGTGGGGACAGAGGGAGAGGAATCTCGACCTTATATATGTATGTATATGTATGTGTGTGTGTGTGTGTGTATATGTATATGTGTGTGTGTGTGTGTATGTGTATGTGTATGTGTATATATATATATATATATATGTGTGTGTGTGTGTGTGTGTGTGTGTGTGTGTGTGTGTGTGTGTGTGTGTGTGTGTATATATATCACATAATGAAATTAAGAAAAGGAGTCATGGGGGAGAGGAAACAGTAAGGGTAAGATAAGATCACAAGAGGAAAAAAGGGATCACTGGGGTGAAGAAAGCTCTCCTTTTTTTTTTTTTTTTTTTTTTGAAGGATCGATCCGGCCGGGTACCCAATGTGAACTTTCTTGTCCCTTATTTCTTTATGAATGTTGATAATGTGGAAATAACATGAATGCTAAACAAAGTGATTTGTAATAGTATGTGTAAGAAATATTTTTTACAGTTTTTTGTAAATGTGGAAAACTAAATAAAAATACTTAAACATACGAAAATGGAAAGAGTATGGCACAACTGGAAACCTACCAAGACATGGCCGCCCACCTAAACTGACAGGCTGGGCAAGGAGAGCATTAACCACTTAAGGACAGAGCCTCTTTTTGAGATGTGTTGTTTACAAGTTAAAAACAGTTTGTTTGTTTTTTTGCTAGAAAATTACTTAGAACCCCCAAACGTTATACATTTTTTTTTTTTTCTAACGCCCTACAGAATAAAATTGCGGTCGTTGCAATACTTTCTGTCACACTGTATTTGCGCAGTGTCACTTTTTTTTTCCTATTATTATAAGGAATGTAAGCATCCCTTGTAATAGAAAAAAAAGCATGACAAGACCTCTTAAATATGAGATCTGGGGTCAAAAAGACCTTAGATCTCATATTTACACTAAAATGCAATAAAAAAAAAAGTCCCTCTTTAAGAGGCAGAAGTGACGCTTTGACGTTGCTTCTGCCCTGCAATGTTACGGAGACGGGTGGGGGCCATCTTCCCCTCCCTCATCTCCATACCCAGCAAGGGTGAAGATCCGATCGCCTCCGCTGCTGCCGACGGCTCCGTTGGGAGGGGGCCCTCTCCCGTCGCCGATAAATGTGATCTTGCAGCGAAACCGCCGCAGAGACCACTCTTAGCAGAAAGCTGTCCACCGGCCGAAGAAGATAATACTGGGGTTATGGCAGCCAGCTGCTGCCATAACAATGATATTCCTCTTCAAAGTAAGGACGTATATCGGCTTGACAGTCTGGAAGTGGTTAATCGGAGAACCAGCCAAGAGGCCCATGGTAACTCTGGAGGAGTAGCAGAGATGCACAGCTCAGGTGGGAGAATCTGTACACAGGACAACTATTAGTTGTGCACTCCACAAATCTGGCCTTTATGGAAGAGTAACAAGAAGAAAGCCATTTTTTTGATAGAAAGCAATAAAAAGTCCTGTTTTCAAGAAGCCATATGGGGGACACCGCAAACTTGTGGAAGATGCTCTGGTCAGATGACTTTGGCCCAAAACAAAACTCTGTGTGTGGCTGAAAACACTGCACATCACCCAGAACAAACCATCCCCAGCATGGCGGCATCATGTTGTGGGGATGCTACAGGGCAATCTTAGAAGAAAACATGTTAGAGTCTGCAAAATATTTGATACTGGGGTGGAGGTTCACCTTCCAGCAGGACAACAACCCAAAACATACAGCCAGAGCTACAATGGAATGGTTTAGATCAAAGCATATTCATGTACTGTAATGGCCTAGTCAAATTCCACATCTAAGGCCAATTGAGAATCTGTGAAAGACTTGAAAATTGCTGTTCAGACGCTCTCCATCCAATCTGACAAAGCTTGAGCTATTTTGCAGGAAAATGTCACTCTCCAGTCATACCCAAAGAAGACTTGCATCTGTAATTTCAGCGAAAAATGGAAAGTGGCTCTACAAAGTATTGACTCGGGGCCAGAATACAAATGCATGCCACACTTTCAGATATTTATTTGTAAAAAAAAATGAAAACCATTTATATAATTTTTCTTCCACTTCACAATTATGTGACACTTCAATTAACTTAGACTTAAATCCCAATAAAATACATTTTTACGTTTTTGGTTGTAACATGACAAAATGTGGAAATTTTCAAGGGGTATGATTACTTTTTCAAGGCATTGCAAGTGTGTATGTATGTATGTGTGTGTGTGTGTGTGTGTATATATGTATATATATGTGTGTGTGTGTGTGTGTGTGTATATATATATATATATATATATATATATATATATATACATACCAGCAGACCATTTATTTTAGTGAATAATGATGTGTTATAATACGCAAGGCATGCCGATATGTTTTGTTTCTTTAGATCTTTACAAAAGTATTTTGGAAACAACCCTTACGCCATCTGGAATTGATACAGCCAAGCTCTATCCAATTCTTTTGTCCTCTGGACTTCCTCGGGAAACACTGGGTCAAATTTGGGCAACAGCAAACCAAACTACTCCAGGAAAGCTGACAAAAGAAGAATTATATATTGTCCTTTCCATGATTGGTATTGCTCAGGTAAGACTGGCTTTTCAAACCAGTGTTAGGATTCAGTAGAATGCATTACTTTTATTGTTTTGACTTTTTTTTTTTTGTGTAGTCTATTATATTTTGTAATGCATATTACATAACCAAATTATTAAACCATTGTTGAAGCAACTGTGCTGTCATTTGTGGCTTTCAGTTACAAAGAACTATAAAGAAATTTCATGAAGTACTTCTTTTTTTTGTCCTTTTTTAGTTGTTCAAATTCTTCTGCCCTCTATTGCCTATCACATGACTAGCGTCTAAGCATTGGTGATTTGGTCTGTGCAAAAGGGACTCTAAAGACTTATTAAGGCAGACGTCTTCTGTCAAGTGCTGTTATGAAAATATAGTAACACTTTTAGGCCTGCATATTTCCTCTGCCTAGACAGCCCAGTTGCAGGGTACAACCTGCCATTGACGTGGATAGCGGTTTATGACATAACTGTTGAAAACAGTTAGAGCATCTGGGAAAAAAATAAAATTTTCTATATTTTGCATATGCCTGTATGTTGTACAGGCATACCCCACTTTTAAGTACACAATGGGGTTTATTTACTAAAGCTGGAAAGTGCAAAATCAGGTTCACTTCTGCATAGAAACCAATGAGCTTCCAGGTTTTATTACCAAAGCTTAATTGAACAATCTGGTATTAGTATTGTATTGGAATTAGAATTAGTATTGGTATTGATATTGGAACTTCCTGCCCCAGTCTGTCTGCTCAGCCCCTACCCTGTCCACCTTTTAAGAGTTTCCTGAAAACTCATTTATTCAGGGAAGCCTTTCCCACACCCAGCTAACTGTCCCCAAGCCACCCCCATCAAATCATTCTCTGCAGCTATAAACTTTTGTACCACCACCCCCTCCCTTTAGAATGTAAGCTCTACGAGCATGGCCCTCCTGTACCTTTTTGTATTGTACTGTAATTGTGTTGTCCCTCCTATACATTGTAAAGTGCTGCGTAAACTGTTGGCGCTATATAAATCGTTAATAATAATAGAAGCTGATTGGTTTCTATGCAGAAGTGAGCCTGATTTTACACTTTCCATCTTTAGTAAATAAACCCCATTGTGTACTTAAAAGTGGGGTATGCCTGTACTTGTTTTTATGATAGCACCGTACAGCCATTCATGTCAATAACAGGCTGTACTCTGCCCCTGGGTAGAGGAAATAAATTGCCAATTATGCTGAATGGTCTCAGCTGATCCATGTAGAAGAGCCCATATAACGTTGTCTATTTAATTTTTTTAATTTTTTTTCCACCAGTCTATACTGTATACAGGTGCGATTTATAATACATTGCACCTCTGTAAAGATGTTAGATTGATAAATGTGCCTCTCTATTAGTTTCTCTGTGTAACACACATACATATTTCTTTTTTTTCATTGAAACAGAGAGGAGAATGTTCCTTGAATGTGGATATACTGAATCAGTTTTCCTCAGCACCTATACCAACTTTAAGTGGCTTTCCAGTAAAGTTTCCCTCGGCTGTAGATCCTTTGCATGGTGTACATCCAAGGCCTGCTGCCTCTAAGCCTCTGGATGTAAGCCAGCCAGTGGTCAAGATGAAGAGCACGCCAGCTGCTGCAGGAAATGTCACAATGCCGACTTTCATGCCATCCACCTTTACTCAGCCGGTAAGAACAGCCATTGTATCTGAAAGTCAGCCCTGCTTGATAAAATACAAAATTTATTTAAATACTTAACAATTGTAAATCGAATAGCATAAACCTGTAAACAAACACGTTCTAGGGTATGTCTTCAAATTAAATTTTAGCCCGGTGCATTACTATCGAGATACTGTGATTTGTTAGCACAGTGCTAACATACAGTCAGTACAATAGGCATTTACTAGCTTAATTTCTTAATAACATTTAAAACAATTGCACTTAAAAGTGTTTGATTATCTTGTTAACTTGGGACCAGTCAGCCCAGTTGTTTTTTAGCTCTGTTTTGACTATACAGTATGTTTTGATTACGCTTCTTAAACAACTAGACCTAAATGCTGTGATTAGAACTAATAGAATGTGATACTTGGTTGCCTTACTGGACAGCTATGTGTACAGGGTCATGTCGTCTAATTTTATTTTTTTTCATCAGAATCAACAGAAATAAATAATCAGAATCTTTCCTATATTTCTCAGGAACCCTGAGATCTTTGTTTGGGTTTCTGGGTCTTTCATATCTGCTGTGGCCAGATGGGCAGGAACAAGTTAAACTCCCCAGTGGACAAGAGCAGAATGGGAGTTATGTTATAGCTAGGGATGCACCAAAATTTTGGCCGCCAAAACATATCGGCCGAAAATGCCCTTTTCGGCAATTTGCCGAAAGAGAAAAACGGCCGATAATGGAGCCAAAAATGGGGCGTGGCCTGGTTGGGGGGCGGTGCAGAGCCGCCCATCATGGGGGTGTCCTATAGCGCAGGAGAGCCGCCTCCGCCGCCTGTTTGATCACAGCGTCGGGAACATCACAGCTTTCATTTCAATAGCTGTGTGTTCCCAGTGTCCTATCATATACTGTCCCCCATCGGATAGTGTCTGCTGTGTACTGCACATGCGCAGTACACAGCACACACAGTTTCTGAAAATAGCTGAAGATGAACAGCGCCTGCGCCGTGAGTCCAGGTTCTATCCCCACCATCCAAGTGGACATAGAGTTGGAATATAAAAGAGCCAAGCGCAGCAAAGCCGAGCCCGAAGCGTGGCGAGCGGCCCTCTAATTTTCACAACCCTATGTCCGCTTGGATGGTGGGGCTACCACCTCCACTCCCGGCGCAGGTGCCTTTCATCTTCGGAGATTTTCCGAAGCTTCTTCGGGGCGGACACTATATGATGGCAGGACACTATCTGCCAGAACAACGGCGAGGCCGGGAACACACAGCTATTGAAATGAAAGCTGTGATGTTCCCGAAGCTGTGATCAAACAGGCGGCGGAGGCAGCTCTTCTCTCTTCCCTGCACAGGCTGGCTGCAATATGGGGCACTCTGGCTGCAAAATGGGGCACAGGCACACTGGCTGCAATGGGACACACTGGCTGCAATAGGGGACACCTCCTGTACCACGTCCTCTGTCTCTGACCATCTCCTGTACCACGTCCTCTGTCTCTGACCATCTCCTGTACCACGTCCTCTGTCTCTAACCATCTCCTGTACCACGTCCTCTGTCTCTGACCATCTCCTGTACCACGTCCTCTGTCTCTGACCATGTCCTGTACCACGTCCCCAGTCTCTGACCATGTCCTTTACCACGTCCCCAGTCTCTGACCATGTCCTGTACCACGTCCCCAGTCTCTGACTGTGTCCTGTACCATGTCCCCAGTCTCTGACCATCTCCTGTATAAAAATATATTTTTTTAAATATGTTTCGGTATCGGTTTTGGTTTTCGGCCTAGTGTATTTTTCATTTTCAGTATCGGTTTCGGCACCAAAAAAACCCATTCAGTGCACCCTAGTTATAGCTGGGAGATCTCTCTCTAAAGGTATCCATAATATATAAGCTGGCCAAATGGGCATGCTGGAAAACAAGCATCTGATCAGCTATGGCCGACAATGACTGAGCGGTGACCAGTGTGTTCTGGTGTCCTGCTGTCGGAACAAAGTACCTCAGTGGGGAAGTTCGCTGCACTAACATCGGATTGTTAGTACAGCGGCTCCTCCCAAGCTTGTCCAATTATTATTTTTTCTTTTTTTTTTTTTTTCATTCAGTCTGCTGAATGAAAAATAAAAATGGGATAGTGTATAAAAGGCTTTAGTCACCTCCAGCTATTTGACCTTCACCTGCTACTAGCTGTCTGGGTATCATGACTACTTGAGGCCTTAACTTGTACTCTGAGCCAACCTTTTGTCTTACAGCCATGAAGTAGTAATTTTAAAACAAGGTAAGGGTGTGATGCGCTAATTTACAACCGTACATATGGGACAATAGTGAATAAACAAACTGAACCTTCAAAGTAGGCAAAAAATTAATGAAGTGCAGATATAAAATGACAAAAAAATATTTATAAAATATTTTTAAAAGTGCAGACGTGCATTAATGCATCTAAAAGTGCAGACATGCATTAATGCATCTAAAAGTGATCCAGTGCATAATATTTATACAATATATAAGAATAGCTCAAAAAGTGACTAGGTGCATATATTATGCTGCAAACGCCAAAATGCATAAACAGGGGTATAGTGTAAAGGTGATTAAGTACAAAAGAATAATTTTTTATAACAAAAAGTGACAGACGATGATATAGAACGAAAAAACAGAACCAAATCTACGTGATCGCAGTGAAGCACATTAAAGTGTCCCATACTTAATCAGATGGTGCGACTTGATAAACACACTAAATTAAAGTGCAACGTGCCGAGCCAACAATCCTTCTGTGATGATCCGTGCAAGTGATGCTAATATAATGCAATTACCTCAACGCTGTGAGGTAAACAGCGGAATTAATACAGGGCAACCAGGTAACCAGGGATGATCACGGGGATGGCTGTGCAGCAAGTTCTTAGACTCCTCCAACTTCCTCATGTGTAGTAAATGGTACACTCAAAGGGATAAATCAAAGAGGACTGCCATAGTGTAGTATTTAAAACGTATGGTGTTTATTTAAAAAAGATAAATACTACTCACAAACGAAGTTTAAGAAAATGCACAATGACACAGCAGCAGACCGGATATGGACGTCACTTCCGGGTTCCTACGCGTTACGTCGTGAAGACTTCATCCCAGTTGAAGTCTTCACGACGTAACGCGTAGGAACCCGGAAGTGACGTCCATATCCGGTCTGCTGCTGTGTCATTGTGCATTTTCTTAAACTTCGTTTGTGAGTAGTATTTATCTTTTTTAAATAAACACCATACGTTTTAAATACTACACTATGGCAGTCCTCTTTGATTTATCCCTTTGAGTGTACCATTTACTACACATGAGGAAGTTGGAGGAGTCTCTAAGAACTTGCTGCACAGCCATCCCCGTGATCATCCCTGGTTACCTGGTTGCCCTGTATTAATTCCGCTGTTTACCTCACAGCGTTGAGGTAATTGCATTATATTAGCATCACTTGCACGGATCATCACAGAAGGATTGTTGGCTCGGCACGTTGCACTTTAATTTAGTGTGTTTATCAAGTCGCACCATCTGATTATACATGGGACACTTTAATGTGCTTCACTGCAATCACGTAGATTTGGTTCTGTTTTTTCGTTCTATATCATCGTCTGTCACTTTTTGTTATAAAAAATTATTCTTTTGAACTTAATTAATCACCTTTACACTATACCCCTGTTTATGCATTTTGGTGTTTGCAGCATAATATATGCACCTAGTCACTTTTTGAGCTATTCTTATATATTGTATAAATATTATGCACTGGATCACTTTTAGATGCATTAATGCATGTCTGCACTTTTAGATGCATTAATGCACGTCTGCACTTTTAAAAATATTTTATAAATATTTTTTTGTCATTTTATATCTGCACTTCATTAATTTTTTGCCTACTTTGAAGGTTCAGTTTGTTTGTTCACTATTGTCCCATATGTACGGTTGTAAATTAGCGCATCACACCCTTACCTTGTTTTAAATTTACACTAGTGAGAGCCAACTCGTATAGTGACTGCTGCTTTTTTTTTCCGCGGTGTTTGCTTGCTTCTATTTTCCATAGAGCGCAGAAGTCTCTAGATATACACATGAAGTAGTAATGTTGAGGGGGGGGGGAGGGCAGTCCCACTGAATTGGGTGCCTCCAGCTGACTCACCACTAACAGCTCCAGTTTGAGTACTGATGTTACCAATATCTTCAGTCTGTCGTCATGTTGCCCTCCGCCTTTTGAGTCCATGCAATCCACATTGTTCTTTTTAGCTCTCTTAGGTGTAGCTGGATCTTCGGTCCTTTTGGCAAGAATATTTGACCAAAATCACCTAGTTATTTGCTTACTATGATCATAAAGTTCCCATAGGTTTCCCGCTCCAATAGATTTTATATCCAGTTTTGCCTGCACAGCACTAGATGGTTGTGAGCCTCAAAGACTCTTGCCTGTTCCTTAGTCTCTCCTTGCCGCTGAGAAGCTGCATTCTGTTACTCCCAAATTAAAGGAGACTGTTTTGGGTCTTATTGATGCAATGCACTCCACTCTGAAACAAGAGAATCAGCCTATTGCTGCTACCAGCGCTGTTTCCAATCTTGGGTCATTTTAAATCCATATTAAATTCAAAATCAAACTCATGTTATGTTGCAGCTTAGCAATTCTTAGGTGTGATGGCTGCATTTGTTTTCTTTTTTGTATTTTTATCTGGTGATTCAGCCAGTAAGTCATCTGTTTTTTCAAAAAGGGCAAGCTTTCTTCCTGATGTATCAGTTTGGGGACGAGTCAAACCATCTAACACTGGAAGGGGTGCTTACAATGATCAGTTTTTATTTATTCATGTAGAAGCTTTATCCCAAAAGGAGAAAAACTGTTTGTTATAACTGATTATAAATTGTAATCTGCAGTTTGGCTTCAAGTTGCTAGATGTACTAGCAGACATAAATATACTAACATAGTTACATAGTTAGTCAGGTTGAAAAAAAGACACAAGTCCATCCAGTTCAACCTTAAAAACAAATAAAATAAAAAATAATCGTACAATCCAAATACCCAATTTTATGCCCACAATTGATCCAGAGAAAGGCGAAAAAAAACCCCAGCAGAGCAATTTCCAATTTTCTACAGCAGGGGAAAAAAATTCCTTCCTGATCCCCCCAAGAGGCGATCGGATTTTCCTTGGATCAACTTTACCTATGTTAGTACCTAGTTATATTATGTACCATCAGGAAAGTATCCAGGCCTTTCTTAAAGCAATCTACTGAGCTGGCCAGAACCACCTCTGGCGGGAGTCTATTCCACATTTTCACAGCTGTGAAGAAACCTTTCCGTACTTGAAGATGAAATCTCTTTTCCTCTAGACGTAAAGAGTGCCCCCGTGTCCTCTGGGTTGACCGTACAGAGAACAACTCAACACCAAGTTCACTATATGGACCCCTAATATATTTGAACATGTTGATCATATCCCCCCTTATTCTCCTCTTCTCAAGAGTGAATACATTTAGTTCCTCTAATCTCTCCTCATAGCTGAGCTCCTCCATGCCTCTTATCAGTTTGGTTGCCCTTCTCTGCACTTTCTCCAGTTCCCCGATTTATCCTTTTTGAGAACTGGTGCCCAAAACTGAACTGCATATTCCAGATGAGGTCATACTAATGATTTGAACAGGGGCAAAATGATATCTCTCTCTCTGGAGTCCATACCTCTCTTAATGCAAGAAAGGACTTTGTTCGCTTTGGAAACAGCAGCTTGGCATTGCATATTGTTATTAAGCTTATGGTCTACCAAAACCCCCAGATCCTTCTCCACTATAGATTCCCCCAGTTGTACTCCCCCTAGCATGTATGATGCATGCATATTCTTAGCCCCCAAGTGCATAACTTTACATTTATCAACATTAAACCTCATCTGCCACATAGTCGCCCAATCTCCTTCTCCCCAAGACGGAAAGTGTTGCTGTGCTGCCTGTGTTTGGGGGTACTATAATACAGGAGGTGTGACTGACCAGATCACCAGGTGAAAACTGAGGAAAACAAGCCAAAAAAAATAAAATAATGCAACTACTACACTATGAAGATTGGAAGCACCCTGATTATTTTTTTTGTTTTCCTTTGCCCTTATTCTCTTTTCTTCCATTCATCTGTTTTGTGAAGATTTTGTACAGAAGTGGTCTATTCTTTTGACCTTTCCCCACCTTAATGAGTCCCTGTTTTTAAAGATGCAGCTCGGGGGCGTGGCCAAGAGCGGCATGTGAGCGAACATGTCTCACAGAGCTCCCTGTAGATATCCTGTCAACGATCCTTCTCCCGACAGACCCGGGGCTTATACTGGGCACTGGAACACACTGACGCCTCCGGGAACCCAGCAGGCACCATCCGGACCCTCCGCTTGATACGGACTCGCAATGCCGGCCCGAAAACAGCAGAAGGGAGATGAGAGCCTCTCACAAGATACCCAAGATGGCGCCGCGTTGCCCCAGCATGCACGAGGGGACAGGAAAGATCAGGGTAAGATGCTCCCAAAAACACCCAAAGCCCAGGGGAAGGATATGGTGTATTATGCACAAAAACTGAATGGCGTGGAGGGACCCCGGGCGAATGAAGCGCTGGATGCTACTCCTGCTATCTTTAATACACAGCAGACGGGGGAATCCTCTAGTCGGGCACAGCAGTCAGTGGTGGAGCAACCTGCCCCAGAGACGGATGTGGTGGAGGAAGGGAACGCCGCTGAGCAACCCGCTCTTGCTGACATACTGCGAGCGGTGCAAAAATGTACTGCCTCGGTGCAGACACTGCAGGAGCACTTTGGTAGCTTAAAGGAGGAGGTGGAACTGATTAGACATGACATGCAGAAAATCAGAGCGCGTACGACAGCGGTGGAGGGACGGATCAGTGAGGTGGAGGATAGGATGGTGCCCATGGTAAGGGAACTGCAGATCACTGCCAGAATTGCAAACGCTAATGAACTCAAACATGAGGACATTGAGAATCGCCTGAGAAGGAGTAACCTCCGTATTGTAGGATTGCCAGAAAAGACGGAAGGCGGAGACCCTACTGAATTTGTGGAGAACTGGCTGCTGGAGGTTTTCGGCCGTTAGGCGTTTTCTCCTTTTTACTCAATTGAGAGAGCGCACCGGGTCCCTCCCAGGCCCTTACCACGGGGCAATCCGCCACGCACCATTCTGGCTAAACTACTCAATTATAAGGACAAAGAGATCATACTGCGTTTGGTCAGGGAGAAGAGAAATGTTCAGTATAATGGTGCGAGAGTCTCCTTTTACCCCGATTTCTCGGGGGAAGTTCAGAGGCGCAGAGCGAAATCTGTGGATGTGAAAAGAAGGCTGCAACGTTTGGGAGCCAAATACGCCATGTTATACCCTGCCAAGCTCCGTGTGATAGCGGGGGGTCGGGCACAATTCTTTGAATCTGCTGCAGAAGCTTCTGCGTGGTTGGAGGCCAATGAACATCATCTTCACCAGGAAGGAAGAAATGAGGAGTAGGCAGACTGACCCTACGAAGCATCTGGCTGTGACCCCTAATGGAACCCTGTGGATTACAAAAAATTCCTGTTTAAGGGCTCTCAGGACTATTGGCTGCTTTGAGGCCATAAGCATGTTCGGTCGGGAGACATATTTACCGTATTGGCAGACTATGAGCACACACCAAGTTTTCAATGCGATTAGCCCTGCGGTTGGAGCACAACCTATGTGGGGAGACATTGGTCACTGTATGCATGTTGCAACAGAGGCCGGTGTGGGTTTTTGTTTACACCCAAAGGTTCTTTTTTGTTCAGTTTCTGAAGGTTATTTTTCTCTCCTATACTGAAATTTTCGCTCCTGCGGGGAGCAAGGAGCCATCAAAACAGCATCACAAAGATGAGTGCAACGGGTCAAGCCCAGCAGAGGGACTACCACACAGCATTTGGGCGGGAGGGCTCGGGTCCAGCTATTATTTACAGTTGGGGGTACTATCTGATCTCTGAGACATTCTGGGACTGTTCCTCATGGTATCCCCTACAAGGGGATGGGAGGGGGTCCTGGGTGTGTAAGAACTGGGTATATCGAGTAAAGTATAATATGTTTCTAAGGGATAGTGGTTTATTCTGTAATACTCATTCTGTTGATATGACGTGATGGCGTGTATTCCCATAATTTCATGGAACGTGAGGGGCCTTGGGGATCCCCTCAAGCGTACTATGGTCTCCACAGCCATTAGAAAACATATTCTGGGTATTTGTGTGCTGCAGGAGACCCACCTGACACCGGACACTGTGTCGTGTTTGGAGTTTGCATGGGTGGGGTGGGCGTACCATTCCACTCACACCTCCTATTCTAGGGGGGTGAGTGTGATGGTGCATCGTACCCTCGACTTTCAGATGATTGATTTGATCATTGATCAGGAGGGGAGATATGTATTTTTGCTGTGTAGAGTTTCGCAGTTACAATTTATTCTTGCAGCAGTGTATATACACCCCCCCCCCCCCATTCAGTCCCATGGTTTTACGTGCCCTGTTAACATTCCAATTGGCTAACTCGGGGACTCCATTGGTGGTGGTGGTGGGTGATCTTAATGGTATTATAGATCCTAGTTTGGATAAACACCCTCCTCCAGGGGGTTGCAATAAGAAAATTACGGCCTTGGCGAGGTTTATGGGGGAGGTGGGGTGGACAGACCCGTGGAGACCTAGGAATCCAACCGAACGCCAATTTTCATGCTTCTCTGACACATTCTTCTTTATCTAGAATTGACCTGTGCCTGTGCTCGGTCTCAGCGTCTCAGTATGTAGAATAGGGTACAGTACCTAACTAGAAGTATCTCTGATCACTCCCCTTTGTTGGTTCACGTAACGGTTAAACCAGCCTCCACTTTGCAGAGAGCTCCATGGAAGCTTAATGCCTTCTGGAGGCATGCAGAGTATCCTGATTCGAACGCCGCCTGGGACGCTTTTAAAGCTTTCCTGCGGGGGCTGTTCATAACTGAGGTCAATGCCATTAAGCACAATACGTCTGCCCAGAGGGAACAAGCAGACCGGTCAGTAAGACGCCTGGAGACGGAGTATATTGCTGACTCGGGTGGGACCACCCGGTAAGCCTGGATAGCTGCACAGGATGCCATTAATAGAATGGATGCTTCCAAAGCGAATCAAAACGTTTTTTTTATAAATTGGCTTTTTATGAGGAGGGTGAGCAGACCGCAAGCTCTTGGCCACGATAGTGCACTCCCAGCGGTCTTCCCCATCTATTGGGGCCTTGTGCAACAAATCAGGTAGGTTGGTTAATACCCCTGATCTGGTGGTGCAGGAGTTGGTGGACTTCTACTCTGAGCTTTATGAATCCAAGATGACATGTACTATAGAGGAGGTTTGGGATTTTCTACAGGGGATAGAGCTACCGTGCTTAACGGAGCCCCAGGTGGAATTTCTTGAGACGCCCATTACGATGGAGGAGATGTTGATAGCTACCAACTCGTTCCCCAATTCCAAAGCCCCGGGGGATGACGGCATTCCGATCGAGGTGTATAAACAGTTTGGAGATGTAATACTGCCTCAATTACTCCGCTCTCTAAACTTGGTGAGGGAGTCGCATTGCCTCCCGGAGTCTGAGAAGAGCCAGCATTGTATTGCTTCTCAAACCAGGGAAAGACCCGCTAGACCCCGGTTCGTATAGGCCAATCTCGCTCTTACAGAATGATATTAAAATTCTTGCCAAAGTGCTAGCCCGGAGACTAAATACTGTGATATCCTCTATCATCCATCCGGATCAATCGGGTTTTATACCTGAAAGGTCTACGGCAATTAACCTCCGCCGGTTATTTCTTAATATGCATTCCAGCGCAGATAATGTGGGAGAAAGGGCGCTGCTTTCGCTAGACGCCCATAAGGCATCGAATGGAGGTACCTATGGGTGACTCTTGAAAAATTTGGGTTTGTCCTGGCTTTTTATCATGGGTACAACTATTATATAACTCTCCCTCTGCGGTAATAAGGGAAGCTGGAAGGGTGTCCGCTCCTTTTCCTTTATTTAGAGGGACTAGACAGGGATGTCCCCTGTCCCCTTTACTTTTTGCCATTGCCATTGAGCCCATGGCAGCTTTGGTGAGATGTAACCCCTTGATAACGGGTTTTAAATATGGGCAGCTGCACGAAAAATTAATGTTATATGCTGATGATGCCATGCTGCTATTGGGGGATACATCGGGGTCCCTGGATGAGGCCATGAAAGTGGTTAAGAACTTTGGGTCTTTCTCAGGTCTAGTGATTAATTGGACCAAATCACATATCATGTTATTCGATTCTAACTCTCCGCAAGATCCTACACTGCACGACATCCCGGTAGCTATAAAATTTAAGTACTTTGGGATATGGGTCACCCCACGGCCATGCGACTACATACCACTGAATCTCTCCCTGTTATTGAGTAGGATCAGAGATAAAACGAAAGTTTGGGCTAAATTAAAAATGTCGCTGATAGGCAGAGTAAACCTTATCAAAATGATTTTTATGCCACAATTATTGTATATTTTACATAACACTCCAATGGTAATTCCACTTAAAATGTTTAGCATTATTAACTCCTTATTTAGAGCATTCATTTGGGTTAACAAACCTCCCAGAATAAGATTGGAACAGCTTCAGAAACCCAAAGAGGCAGGAAGGCTGGCCCTTCCCAACCCGTGGCTTTATTATTTAGCTGCACAGCTTCAACATATTGCCCGTGCCGTAGCAAACGGATGGGAGACTGGGGAAGGGGAGGGAGATCCCGCCACTGTTCTCCTGAAACACATCACGGGCTCGGGCGGGGTAGTAGCCGGCTTAGAAACCTTAGACTTGGCGAACGATAACAGGCAGTTCCCAACGTATGCCCTAATTCAGAAAATTTGGAACTAAACACGTCAATTACAAAATGTGGAGGGCTTCACGGAGTACAGTCCGATATGGAATAATGGGTATTATGGGGAGCTGCTTGGTCTGACCTGTGCTGAACGGTGGAGACGATACGGAGTGACCCTCCTGACTCACATTTTCTCAGGGGATAAACTGTTCTCATTTGCAGAGTTGAGAGAAAGATATGGTATCCCCCAGGGTATGTATTTCTATTATTTGCAACTGCGACATGCCGTTAAGGCACAGGCAGGAAATAATCCCTGGATACAGTCTCCCACCCCAATCTTTCGCTATGTGATAGAAGTCACCAGGTACAAGGGTTTTATATCCAGTTCATACAATGTTACTTAATGCATTTGTACCTGGTTTCCCCGCACGGGTAACCGCCTCTTGGGAGAGTGATGTGGGAGCATTTTGAAGAGGACCAATGAGCTGAGGCCCTACAGGCAATACAGGGTTGCTCGCTGAATACGGCACAACGATTATCACAACTGTACATTGTAATGAGGGTGCACCGCACGCCGGCCAGACTGTACAAGATGGGGATTGGGGAGGGGGGCCAATGCACCAGGTGCGCCAGGGACCGGGGAGATCTCATTCATTTGCTATGGCGTTGCCCTAAATTGCATATCTATTGGTCGGGGGTCATTGATACTCTCAATGGGGCCTTCAGGGTAAAGGTGCCACAAGATCCAAAGGTTTGTCTCTTGGGTATTATGGATGACCTTCCATTGGAGGTGTTCTCTAAGGAGGCCATAGGTAGAGCCCTCTTTCAGGCACGTAAACTTATCCTTCAACACTGGAGAGCGAGCGACCCCCCCCCCCCCCCCCCCCGAGGTTGAAGGAATGGATATCTCAGATGGGGAACATGTTAAGCATGGAAAAGTACATTTATCAACACAGGGGTCGGGCGGGAAGATTTGAACGGCTATGGGGTCCCTGGCTTGATACCCCCGGGCTGTCCCCCCTGGAGCTGGTTATGGGTAGGCTGTTTATTTAGGAAGTGTAAGGAGAGATCTACTGGGGAATATAGAGTTATAGAGAAATAAGAACTGACATGGTAAGGGCAGGCCAGGTTGCTAAGGGGCTGAGGCCCGAATGGACCATACTATTTCTTTAATTTGGTATGCTGTTAGTATAGGAGATTATCTATACCAATAGAGGTACATGACATTGCTAAGTAAAAAGTGCCTTTCTGTGTATGCTGCATGAACATGTATGTTATGCTGATTCTGTGATTGTCATTTGTGTATTTTTTTTGTACCAATAAAATCCGTTTTGAGTTAAAAAAAAAAAAAAAAAAGATACAGCTGATAAGCCTTTGGAAGCCCTTTCTAGAACGCTTTTCTCACTGGCAGATCCTGCCCTTCACGTGAGCTTTGACCTTACTTTATCAAACCATTTCTTTTCAAAATCTCTGTAACCATTGCAAAGGGTTGATCCTTTGCTCATTAAAAGTGTAGAGCAGATGGCTGTAGTATTGTTTTTCAGCTGCGATAGTTTTCTGGAATCCTCCCATGTCACCTATTGCATATGCCTCATGTTAGCACATGTATAGGGCATTTTGGCTTAAAGTGATATTAAACACACTGTTTAATTCCCCTTATCCCTTCTCTTTGCGTATATGGATGATGGCACTGTATTCTATTTTAATAAAAAAAAAAAAAAATCTAAGTACCCTTTTTCATTCAATATAAAGCTGTCATGTGACCCAGCTTTTTCCCAGCCTGTCTGCAGGTAAATATCGGTGGGGGGAGCTTCTAGCCCTCTACTGCCTGGTACTTGTTCCAACAAAAAAAAACTGCCTTTGGAATACAATTATTTTAAATTCTTTTTTTTAATTTTATACAAATTTGTATTTGAACTCAAATGTTTGTTTTTTGTGTAAAAACATTCTGTAAGCTATGTAGGAGGCAGTTCTGCCAATCGCAGCCTGTTTCACTCGCCTCCAGCCTGTGCCTATTCTTTGCATGTGCTTAGAATTACAAGGATGTGTGAAGCCTCCATCAATTAGCATTTAATATTCCATCCCCATAGTATTTAGCTGTTTAGTGGGCATGCAGGAGGAGGGAGGGAAGTAAGGGACTGTCATTAATCAGAGTGCATACACCCATATGTGTGACTCGATAGTCACATGGGCTGCACAGATGAGAAAAAGGAAATTAACAGCTTAGAAGGGAACTGAAACTGGAGCATGCTCAGTAGATGTCTCAACGGCTGGTCTAGAGGATCTCAGGCTGCAACGGGGGCACTAATTTGGAGGGAGGTACAGCGAACAGCAGGATCAATCGGGGTTTTTTTTTTGTATAATACAAAAAACGAATCCCAGATTGAGTATGAACAGCGTGTAATACAGCATGCATTGACAGTTTTTAATGATGTGAGTTTAATGACACTTTCCTGGACAGCGGAACCCTTGTGCAAAAACAACTTATCCATGGCCTTCGAAGGATAAAATCCTCTTCAAACTGGCTCTTGAGAATATGCAGGGTACCACTGATTTTCTAGAACGAGAGAAGCCAAAAAAATAAACCTGTGAAGTTTTGTCCCTCTCTGAATGTTAATAAATATCACATTTTGATTTTCTACTTTTTTTATCTTCTCTAAGCTTTGCTCACCATCCACAGGCAAGACCTGGCCCTCTGAGCCACATCTCCAGACTAATCCTCTACATGCACCCACTTTCCCCACTTTCCAGAATGGAGGGCCATCCTTTTACCATTGTGAATACTTAAACAGCTTGCATCTCAGATGTCGTACGTAAGAGGTGCTATCCCAGAGTCAGACTTGAGTTTTGCTCCCTGACCACTCCTCCGTTTTCTTGCTAAAAACCTTCCGGTGTCACTGTACAGAACAGAGGATGTCCATCGAACCTTACTGGGTCTTCTGGATCAAGGTGTCAATGCCCCAGAATGGTTTCAGGATCTTTACTTTAATCTGTTCACTTTTTTTAAACTCAAAGCAGGCATTTACTCCATCTTAAATCTCAAGGTTTTGAATATGTCTTCAGTCAGGTCCTAAAATTCAAAATTAAATTTAGCAGGTCTGTTATCACCTCCCTTTTATTAGGTATACTTTTTGGCTTCTATGAACATCAACGATGCTTGCTTACATGTCTATCTTTCCAGTGCAACAGCAATTCCCAAACTTTGTTGTGGTGTCTCTTCAGTAATTCATTTGGTCTGAGTCTCAGGGCTTCCACCCTAGGCGTTTCTCAGTGGGACAACTCCTCTCTTTCCTACTTAGGAACTCAGCCAATTAAGGGAGGAATTCATTGCTCCCCCAACCTGGAGCAAATGAAATCTTGCTTTATTGGGGCATTTTTGCCTTCCTCTGGATCAACTAGATGTATAGGATTGTGTAAACGGAGGCTTTCTATTTGTTTTTTTGTTTTCTATTCGTTGAACTAGATGGACTTGTCTTTTTTCAAACTGACTATATGTGAAGTGGGATACAAAAAGGGCAGAAACACACATAGTTAGAGACCATTGCGTACTCGCTCCCTGATTAAGACCATGTACAGGGGTCTCCCATTTTAAGCGAGTGTTTGTGCTGATAGTCATGCCTTAGAAAGAACCCTTTTTGGTTTTTCATAGGGACAAGATGGTGTTCAGCCCAGGACTCCTTTCCTGCTTAAGGTGGCTCCTTCTTTTTACCCCAACCAAGACACTGTTGTGCAGCTCCTCTGTCTGGCTCCATTTCACCAGAAGGAAATGTCCCCTCCATTGTTTGGATGTGGTATGGGCTATGCAAGTCTGGGGTCTGCAAGTCTTTTTTTTTTTTTTCTCAGCCACTGCTTCTTTCTGAAAGACTGATTCCCTCTTTGTCATCCCAGGAGGACCCAGTAAGGGTGCCCCAGGCTTCTTGTCCCACCAACTCTGTGACTTAGATAGACCATTCAAGGCTATGGTCTCAAGGATTGGGTTCTACCCTTTCCTGTTAAAGGGTAACCTAGCAGTAGATCCATGAATGCTTCTTTGGCTTTTCTATTTCAAGTATAGTTTTCTCAGACTTTCAAGACTGACACCTAATTTTCCCTTCACAAGTTATATAAATTCTACTAGGTGGATATTTCTGTCTCATTTCAACTTTGTGTGTAAGGCCCTTCAGACAGCCATTTAAACTGCAGACAGTTTCCAATTCAATCCCAAATTGTGTTATTTTTTTTTATTTTTTTTTGGCTTGTTAGTGGTTTGTTTGCTGTGTTGTCCATTTCTCAGTCGTACTGCTTTTGGATGTCCCAAAGGATACAGTCATCTTGTGTCCCGCAATGGATAAGAAATTAAAATAAGATTTTTGTTCTTGCTTTAACATCCTATTCTTTGTCTTCTGACGGACACAGATAAAACAGTTATGCTAGTAGTAAGAGAAGTTATGGTCTGGCCTAGAGGTGTTTTTATTTATTTATTTATTTTTTCTTGTTTTTTTATTTGCCAGTGTCCAATACACCTGTAGGCGAAAGTGGGACCATAAAACTTTGACCATCAAGAATAAGAATTTTTTTAAAGAATAAACCATTTAAACATTTATGCCTTCATTACATTCTTATAGCGACAGATTTTTCCAAATCCATGGCCATTTCTTTCTGAATTCTACAATGCAGCGTTTGTTAGAGATTCTTCCTGCCCAGTTTGGTGCTTATGTTTATTCGAATCTACCTTGATCATGTGACCACAGTGAGTTGTGTGCATGTGCTGCACTCGCACACTGCACTTGCGATCTGCAGCGGGTGTCACTGTTCACGTAATATCATCTTAAATGCAGATTGCAAATGCAGTTAGTTTGGGATCGCATGGTACAGTAGTATCATGCGGTTTGTTGTGCGTTTTTTTTTTTTTTTTTTTTTTAAAGTGGCATATGCACTACTTTTTCTGCTGTCCAGCATGATTCATTTTGAATGAGCTGAAATCACACTACATCCGTGCCGCTTATGAATCGCACATGAACGCACATCGCATTCCTGTGCAATTCATGGTGTGAACTGGCACTCAGTGGGGATCAAAGCAATTGCATGATTTGCATGGTGTTTAACGTGCAGTATATTGCACATTAAACATTCTTATGTATTATCCATTGTCAATTGAACTCCAACACACATTTTAGGGCTGATTCATGCCACAAAAACGCACTTCAGGTCTGTTCCACTGTGTTTTTGTTGCATTATATTTGCGTTTTTGAAACCTCCTCAGATGCATTTGAGATGCTTTCTATGCATTTTTGATGCAGAATAAAAACGCACTGGACTGCATGGGGTGTGAATTGGCGTTTACAGTATGCTGCAACACAACTGAGCTATAGATCTTCAAAACAAACAGATGTTAATGCTCTGTGCATTGCGGTGCTTTAAGAGATGCTGTGGTTTAAAAAATAGTGCAAGGCCTTTTTTTTTTTTTTTTTTTTTTTTTTTTTTTGGTGTCGTCAGGCCATTTAAAATTAACTTCCACGGATGAAAAAAATATGTTGTAGCTCACTGCTTAATAATTTCAGTCCCTAAATGGCATTCCATTCCTCCTGGCAGAAGGAATGTGAACAGCCTTGCTTACCTAGGGGTTCTACAGAATTCCTTTTTGGCTTTTAGGCCCAGAGTATTTGGTGGTGTTTGGTTCTATGTATAAATTTGCTGTAAAATTGTGGTTCTCATCAATGCTTTCAAGGAAAAGTTATAAGCGAGCAATAGGCAGGATTTTATAGATCAGTGCTTCTGTAATTTTACTGAATTAAAAAAAAAAGATTTTGTTGGTCTAGTGAACAAAGCTTAAGTGGACTGAGACCTAAATGGGTCTTGTCTAGGTACGGTCTTCATTAACTCCTCTCATCATTTATTCCTTGTTCAGCTTTTCAAGCCAGAAGAAGATGATTTCCAAGACTTTCAAGAGGCATCCAAATCTGGACCCATTGATGACTCTTTTCCTGATTTCCAAAGTGATATGTCTAAAATGTCATCGTCATTGTTGAAGAGCAGGTAGTAAAATGTTTCTGTTATATACTGCATTTCATAGAAACATTACCCTGTGCACAGAGTATTCACGGCGCATTTTTTTTCTACATTTTGTTATGTTACAGCATTCTTCCAAAATGGATTAAGTTAATTATTTTCCTCAAAATTCTACAAACAATACACCATAATGACGATGTGAAAGAAATTGAAATCTTTGCCATTTTTTTTTTTTTTAAAACTCGCATGTACACAAGTATGAACAGCCTTTGCCATGACAGTCAAAATTATGCATCCTGCTTCCACTGATCATCCTTGAGGTATTTTTACAACTTGATTGAAGTCCACTTGTGGTAAATTCAGTTGATTTGACATGATTTGGAAAGGCACACACCTGTCTATATGATGTCCCACAGTTAACAATGCATGACAGAGCACAAACCAAGCCATTAGGCTGGGTTCACACCGCTGCGGGTGGGAGACCCGCATGTGATTCGCACCGCAGTGCAAATCACATCCGATCTGTCTGTGCGATGCGAGTTCAGCCATACAGATAGTATGGCTGAATTCGCATCGCACCCTCCGCAAACTCGCACAGGACCCTTTTTTGGTCCGCAGCAGAATCGGATTGCATGGGTGTTCACACCATGCGATCCGATTCCTGTCCGAGTTTGCAGATCGCACTGCGATATGCGGACTGGTCTGGGGGTGTCATTAAGATTTCAATGACACTCCCAGCAGTCCGCATAGGGCAGTGTGAACTGCCGGCGGGAGGCATGCGATGCGGGAAAACGCAGCGGATTCGCGGCATTCCCGCATCGCTATGGTGTGAACCTAGCCGAAAGTACAAGGAATTGCCTGTAGACCTCCAAGACAAGATTGCATTGAGGCACAGATCTGGAGAAGGCACAGAAAAAATTCTGCAACGTTGAAGGTCACAGTGAGCACAGTGGCCTCCATCATACCTAAACAGAAGAAGTTTGTAACCGCCAGGACTCTTCCTACAGCGGGCCGCCCACCCAAATTGAGCAATCGCGCGTGAAGGGCCTTAGTCAGAGAGGTGACCAAGAACCCGATAGTCATTCTGACGGAGCTGCAGTGTTTCTCTGTGGAGAGCAGAGAACTTTCCAAAAGAACAACCATTTGCAGCACTCCACCAATCAGGCCTCTATGGTAGAATTGCCGGGCGGAAGCCACTCCTCAGTAAAAGGCACATGACAGCCCACATGGAGTTTGCCAAAAGGCAGCTGAAGGACTCTCAGACCATGAGAAACCAAAATCTCTGGCCTGAGGAAATAAAGATTGAACTCTTTGACCTGAATGGCAAGCGTCCTGTCTGGAGGAAACCTGACCAATACCATCCCTACAGTGAAGCATGGTGGTGGCAGCATCATGCTTTGGGGATGTTTTTTAGTGGCAGGAACTGGGAGACTAGTCAGGATTGATGGAAAGATAAATGTAGCAATGTACAGAGACATCCTTGATGAAAATCTGCTCCAGAGGGCTCTGGACCTCAGACTGGGATGAAAGTTCATCTTCCAACAGGACAACGACCCTAAGCACACAGCCAAGACAACAAAGGAGTGGCTATGGGACAACTCTGTGAATGTCCTTGATTGACCCAGACTTGAACCCAATTGAACATCTCCAGAGAGATCTGAAAATGGCCCTGTGCAGACACTCCCCAACCAACCTTGATGGAGCTTGAGAGGTCCTGCAAAGAAGAGTGGAAGAAACTGCCAAAAAATAGGTGTGCCAAGCTTGTAGCATCATATTCCAAAAGATTTGAGGCTGTAATTGGGGCCAAAGGTTCTTTAATAAAGTATTAAGCAAAGGCTGTGAATGTATGTGTGATTTATACAAATTTATAACAAAAACATTTTTCAAACAAACTTCTTTCACATTTTCACTATGGGATATTGTTTGTAGAATTTTGAAGAAAATAATGAATTTAATCCATTTTGGAATAATGCTGTAACAACAAAATGTGGAAAAGCGATGTGAATAATTTCCGGATGCACTGTATTAAATTGATAAACATTTTTTCCTACAGGCAGTATTGCGTTTGTTCCAGATTTATTTGTATCTCTGTGACATGTGTGAAGAAATCATTTTCCATGCTGGTAAAGTGGATATACCAGCATGTAGGGTGTTGTAACCCCCTGAAAGTCGATACACCCCTAGTGATGCACTTTAAAGTGTTGGGTCTCCAGAATTCTGTGCATTTGGCACAAAAATAGTATGGGGCCTGGTGCAGTTGAATGGGTGCATACTTGCAAACTTCAGAATAATGTGCATTTTGGTCTGCAGGAGCTTACTTTAAGGCTGAAGCAGGAAAGGGCATGCACATGTGCTAAGGGCCAAGTACAGCATAGTATACATACATGCTTGCAAGCTTGTTGCCTAAATGCAAGCTTCAATAAACACATGTTATGCATAGATGTTGCTTTCATACATGTGACAGAAGCACATGTTTGGAAGACCATGGGCATTGGTGCATTTGAAGGAGTTGTGTCTCCAGAATAGCATGCATTTGGGTTTGCAGGAGCTTAGTTTTGGGATCCCTTTTCACACTTTTTTATTTTTTTTTTATTTTATAAATGTGGTGTTTACAAGTTAAAAACAGTTTTTTTTTTTTAATTTATTTTTTTTTTTTGCTAGAAAATTACTTAGAACCCCCAAACATTATACTTTTATTTTTATTTTTTCCTAACACCCTAGAGAATAGAATGGTGGTCGTTGCAATACTTTTTGTCACACCGTATTTGCGCAGCGGTCTTGCAAGCGCACTTTAAAAAAAAAAAATACAGTTTGTTGAATTAAAAAAATAAGACAACAGTAAAGTTAGCCCATTTTATTTTATTTTATTTTATTTTTTTTTATTTATATATAATGTTATGCTGAGTAAATTGATACCCAACATGTGACACTTAAAATTTGCGCCCACTCGTGGAATGGCGACAAACTTTTACCCTTAATCTCCAAAAAAAAAAATTCTTCAGGTTGCATGTTTCGCGTTACAGAGGAGATATAGGGCTAGAATTATTGCTCTCGCTCTACTGATTGCTGCGATACCTCACATATGTTGTTTGAACAACGTTTTCATATGCGGGTGCTACTCACGTATGCATTCTCTTCTACACGCGTGCTTGGTGGGACGGGGCACGTTTAAAATTTAAATTTTTACACTGTTTAAAAAAAAAAAAAAAAAGTCACTTTTATTCCTATTACAAGGAATGTAAACATCCCCTGTAATAGGAAAAAAGCATGACAGGACCTCTTAAATGATCTGGGGTCAAAAAGACCTCAGATCTCATGTTTACACAAAAATGCAAAAAAATAAAATGGCCCTTTTTAAGAGCTAATGGGTGGAAGTGATGTTATGACATCGCTTCTGCCCTGCAGTGTCATGGAGACGGGTGGGAGCCACCTTCCCCTCACTCGTCTCCATGTACAGCACTGTGAAGGATCTGCTCCGCCGTTGCCGATGGCTCTGGTAAGCGGCGGAGGGCACCAGATCACAGCGGGAGGGGGGGCTCCCCTCTCTCACCACCGATAAAAGTGATCTCGTGGCGAATCCACCACAGATACCACTTTTATCATGTACCGGACCACTGCTACCATAACAACAATATCCGTCCCCAAAGTAGGGACGTAAATTGGCGTGCGGCGATCCGGATGTTGTTAAATGGTTCTAGAAAGGAGAGGCAGCCGGGGGGAGTCAGGTGCACTGCCCTCAGGTTCAGTGATCTGGCGGTGTCCACATTGCCCCCCCCCCCCCCCCCATGGACAGTGGTGTCAGATGCATCTGAGCCACTGTGGTATTTGGCATTGCAGCATTTTCTTGACACATTCATTTTTCATTGCGTGGACTGCTGCCACATCACCTTGATCATTCCTGATCTCTGTTGATCGAAGACTAAGCAGGATCAAGCCTGGTTAGTATGGCCTATCAAGCCTGCCTGAGAATACCACATGCTGTATGCTTTCCCCACCTGTGTGAGGGAGGCACCTGAGGCTGCTGTGTTTTGAGAGTATCTCAGGCCAGAAGATAGGACAGTCTCTGAGGTGGTTTTTGCTCCATCTTTAGCCAGCAAAAGCTTGGTAGGTAAGTACACCTCTTTTGGCCTTTGGGGTCTGCCATAGTCATCAGTCTTTTTTTGCCTTGCATTTCACTCCTGAAGCAGAAGGTATGGGCTCATTATTTAAAAAACAAACCCTCAAACGTTAACCAACATAAGGCCTAGCTTTAGATCTTAAGCCACTGGACATCCTTCTGTTTCAAACGGTTCTACCCATTTAGTGTTGACCTCCTACGAGAGGTAGATTTCGGGGTCTATAGTCATCAATAAAACAATATCTTCATGTGCCGTTTTTTTTTTTTTTTTTCCTAGGCTCATCAAGGGTTTTTGCAAATTGCAGTGCAAAGTCATCTTTTGTTTTATTTTTGTGACTCTGCTCTTCGGGCTGGCCATAGCTCTGAAAGTTCACAAAGCTCCCAGCCCAGTACTGGACTTGCTGAAAATGCAGATGTGCCAATCTCAGTTTACATCAATAATCTTTGTTCAGGAAGCAGTCTGTTCCAGATTTTTCTTTGAGACATTTCTTCTGGAGGAAGTTGTATCTAGGTCAAGGCACATTCCCTATGTACAGTCCTACTCCAGGTCTTTAGTAGTAGATCATTCTCTCTGTCTGGAACATGAAGTTCCAGGCAATGGATTGCCAGAGGAATCTGTTCCCAGGATATTACAGAGCTAAGATTGCTGGTTGATGGTTCAAGAGCTGGAGATAGGCGATTGGCAAGATGACCACTGATGCCAGCTTCTCCAGTTGGTTTGAAGGTGGCTATAGTTTAGTGGACTTAGTATCCACAAGAGAAAGTACTGCCCATCGATATCTTGGATTGTTGGCAAGTACACCTTGCTCTGGATGTTGGAATGAACCAGTTGTAGGTGTAATCTAGTAATTCTTCTGCAGATAAAATATATATGTGTGTGTGTGTGTGTATGTATATATATATATATATATATATATATATATATGTGTGTGTATATATATATACACCGTATTTATCGGCGTATAACACGCACCCCAAATTTAGGAGGGAAGTTTAAGGGAAAAAAAAAAACTTACATTTTATATGCCCATCAGTGTCATCTGCAGCCTTGCCCACCATTGCAGCCTTGTCCACCATTGCAGCCTTGTCCACCATTGCAGCCTTATCCACCAGTGCAGCCTTGTCCACCAGTGCAGCCTTGTCCACCAGTGCAGCCTTGTCCACCAGTGCAGCCTTGTCCACCAGTGCAGCCTTGTCCACCAGTGCAGCCTTATGCAGCCTTGTCCACCAGTGCAGCCTTATGCAGCCTTGTCCACCAGTGCAGCCTTATGCAGCCTTGTCCACCAGTGCAGCCTTATGCAGCCTTGTCCACCAGTGCAGCCTTATGCAGGGTCATTCCATGTTGTGCATCATCACTGCTCTTTTTACTGATTTTCTTTATTTTTTAAAGTGAGCCTGTCGCTTTGGGGTCAAAACTGAAGTAAATAAATACAGCATGTAAAAGATGAAGGTAAATGCTAACCTTTCCGCCAGCTCATGTGTTAAAACTTCTCTGCGTTTCTCATATCTGGCCACTGCAGGTATTCAACATTTCTAAAGGTGAATACCTGCACCTCCACTGTACGCTGTAATGCCTACATTTTGTAGTGGCATTAGGAGCTGGTGCAGTGAAAAAGTCGGCGCGTCAAGTACCTATGTTCCACATAACTGCAGAGATTAGCTAAACTGAGCCGTCTTACATGCATTCCACTGGAAAGATAAGTGTTTACATTCTTCTCCTAAAAGCTGAGTTTACTTTAAGTTTTAACTCCTTATAAATGTTGTCACAGGATAAGTTCACTTTTTAACCAGTTGCCGACCGCCGCACGCCGATGTACGTCGGTACAATGGCACGGGCAGGCATAAGGACATACATGTACGTCCCTTGCCTCCCGCGGGTCGGGGGCCCGATCGGGCCCCCGCCCGGTGCCTGCGGCGGTCGGTATTCGTACGGGAGCGATCCCGGACGAGGGGACGGCCATTCATTCATGGCCACCCCCTCGCGATCGCTCCCGACGAATAGAAATCCCCGGTGACATCACTTCCTCTCCTGTAATGTAAACACAGGAGAGGAAGTGATGTATTCTCTCCTCCGTGTCGGTATTTTTCGTTCCGACACGGAGGAGAACGGATCAGTAAGTTGCACCAACACTCTACACACACAGTAGAACATGCCAGGCACACTCACACCCCCCCTTTACCCCCCGATCACCCCCCCAATTACCCCTGCCCCCCAGTCACAGTGACACCAATGTCATTTTTTTTTTTTTTTTTTTTTTTTTTGCATTGGTGTCATTTGTGACTGTAATAACTGTTAGGGCAGTTAGAGTTAGCCCCCTTTAGTTCTAATGTACCCCCCTAACCCCCCCAATAAAGGTTTAACCCCGTGATCACCCCCCGTCGCCAGTGTCACTAAGGCTGGGTTCACATTGCAGCGGTTTATGAGAACGAATGTGATTCGCACCGCACTGCAGTGCAAATCACATCCGATCTCTGTGCGATTCGAGTTCAGCCATTCGCCGCACCCGCCGCACCCGCCACACCCGCCGCACCCGCCGCAAATTCGCACGGGACCCTTTTTTTGGCCCGCAGCAGAATCGGATCGCATGGGTGTTCACACCATGCGATCCGAGTTTGCAGATCGCACTGCGATATGCGAACTGATCTGGGGGTGTCAGTAACATTTCACTGACACTCCCAGCAGTTCGCATAGGGCAGTGTGAACTGCCGCCGGGAGGCATGCGATGCGGGAACCCGCCGCGCATTCGTGGCGTTTCCGCATCGCTCCAGTGTGAACCCAGCCTAATAAGCGATCATTTTTCTGATCGCCGTATTAGTGTCACAGGTGACGCTAGTTAGGCAGGTAGGTATTTAGGTTCGCCGCAGCTTTTTATAGCGCCAGGGACCCCCATATACTACCGCATAAAGCCCCCTGATTGCCCCCTAGTTAACCCTTTCACCTGTGATCACCATATAACTGTTACAGGTGACGCTGGTTGGTTAGTTATTTTTTTATAGTTTCAGGGCACCCGCCATTTATTACCTAATAAAGGTTTAACCCCCTGATCACCCGGCGGGTGTCATTTGTGACTAATAACTGTTAGGGCAGTTAGGGTTAGCCCCCTTTAGTTCTAAGGTACCCCCCTAACCCCCCCAATAAAGGTTTAACCCCGTGATCACCCCCCGTCGCCAGTGTCACTAAGGCTGGGTTCACATTGCAGCGGTTTGAGAACGGATGTGATTCGCACCGCACTGCAGTGCAAATCACATCCGATCTCTGTGCGATTCGAGTTCAGCCATTCGCCGCACCCGCCACACCCGCCGCACCCGCCGCAAATTCGCACGGGACCCTTTTTTTGGCCCGCAGCAGAATCGGATCGCATGGGTGTTCACACCATGCGATCCGAGTTTGCAGATCGCACTGCGATATGCGAACTGATCTGGGGGTGTCAGTAACATTTCACTGACACTCCCAGCAGTTCGCATAGGGCAGTGTGAACTGCCGCCGGGAGGCATGCGATGCGGGAACCCGCCGCGCATTCGTGGCGTTCCCGCATCGCTCCAGTGTGAACCCAGCCTAATAAGCGATCGTTTTTCTGATCGCTGTATTAGTGTCACAGGTGACGCTAGTTAGGCAGGTAGGTATTTAGGTTCGCCGCAGCTTTTTATAGCGCCAGGGACCCCCATATACTACCGCATAAAGCCCCCTGATTGCCCCCTAGTTAACCCTTTCACCAGTGATCACCATATAACTGTTACAGGTGACGCTGATTGGTTAGTTATTTTTTTTATAGTTTCAGGGCACCCGCCATTTATTACCTAGTCTCACTAGTGTACCCCTAAATTTAGGGGTGTCTACTTTCCAAAATGGGGTCATTTGGGGGGGGTTTGTGCCATCTTGGCATTTTATGGCCTTCAAAACTGTAACGCCCTTAGAAAGCCTGAAGGCGGTGCTTGGTTTTCGGGGCCCCGTACGCGGCTAGGCTCCCAAAAAGTCCCACATATGTGGTATCCCCGTACTCAGGAGAAGCAGCAGAATTTATTTTGGGGTGTCATTTCACATATGCCCATGGCATGCGTGAGCAATATATCATTTAGTGACAACTTTGTGAAAAAAAAAAAAAAGTTTGTAATTTTCCCGCAACTTGTGGCAAAATATAAAATATTCCATGGACTCAACATGCCTCTCAGCAAATAGCTTGGGGTGTCTACTTTCTAAAATGGGGTCATTTGTGGGGGTTTTGTGCCATCTTGGCATTTTATGGCCTTCAAAACTGTAATAGGTAGTGAGAAGTGAACTCAAAAATTTACGCCCTTAGAAAGCCTGAAGGCGGTGCTTGGTTTTCGGGGCCCCGTACGCGGCTAGGCTCCCAAAAAGTCCCACATATGTGGTATCCCCGTACTCAGGAGAAGCAGCAGAATTTATTTTGGGGTGTCATTTCACATATGCCCATGGCATGTGTGAGCAATATATCATTTAGTGACAACTTTGTGAAAAAAAAAAAAAAAAAAAAAAGTTTGTAATTTTCCCGCAACTTGTGGCAAAATATAAAATATTCCATGAACTCAACATGCCTCTCAGCAAATAGCTTGGGGTGTCTACTTTCTAAAATGGGGTCATTTGTGGGGGTTTTGTGCCATCTTGGCATTTTATGGCCTTCAAAACTGTAATAGGTAGTGAGAAGTGAACTCAAAAATGTACGCCCTTAGAAAGCCTGAAGGCGGTGCTTGGTTTTCGGGGCCCCGTACGCGGCTAGGCTCCCAAAAAGTCCCACATATGTGGTATCCCCGTACTCAGGAGAAGCAGCAGAATTTATTTTGGGGTGTCATTTCACATACGCCCATAGCATGTGTGAGCAATATATCATTTAGTGACAACTTTGTGTAAAAAAAAAAAAAAAATTTTTTTTTTGTCATTATTCAATCGCTTGAGGCAAAAAAATAAAATATTCAATGGGCTCAACATGCCTCTTATCAATTTCCTTAGGGGGTCTACTTTCCAAAATGGGGTCATTTGGGGGGGTTTTGTACTGCCCTGCCATTTTAGCACCTCAAGAAATGAGATAGGCAGTCGTAAACTAAAAGCTGCGTAAATTCCAGAAAACGTACCTTAGTTTGTAGATGTGACAACTTTTGCGCAAACCAATAAATATACAATTATTGACTTTTTTTTTACCAAAGACATGTGGCTGAATACATTTTGGCCTAAATGTATGACTAAAATTGAGTTTATTGGATTTTTCTAATAACAAAAAGTAGAAAATATCATTTTTTTTCAAAATTTGCGGTCTTTTTACGTTTATATCGCAAAAAATAAAAATCGCAGAGGCAATCAAATACCATCAAAAGAAAGCTCTATTTGTGGGAAGAAAAGGACGCAAATTTTGTTTGGGTACAACATTGCATGACCGCGCAATTACCAGTTAAAGCAGCGCAGTGCCAAAGTGTAAAAAGACCTCTGGTCATTTACCAGCAAAATGGTCCGGTCTGAAAGTGGTTAAAGGGAAAAAAAAAAAAATGAATGTACATTTTTTTTTTTTTTTTTGGAGCCTTGAAAGCATTGAACCCACGATCACCCGATCATTGGTGCCATGCAGGACTCCTACAGATAAAGACAGGCACACTCGATGAACTACTCAATGAACTACCAGGGCGCTGTTGAGCACTGGAGAACTACAAGCCAGCAGCCACAAAGGGATCTGTGAATCAATGAGTCGGCCATGTAGGCGCTCTTTTTAAATAGTGACAACAGGTACGGAGAGAAGATCCCCGGGCCTGCTGTCACAGGTAGGGGGATGAGAGAGTGAGTGCAGTATCGGGAATATGTTACATGTTCCACCGTAAAAACGGGTGGAACATGTAACGTGTTCCTGAAGGTGAACTTATCCTTTAAATATGACCAATGTTTTAATAATGATTATATCAATAGATTACATAGTTTAGATATGTTACATTAAGAAGAGATTTGAAATTTGTAATCTTTCTTTGCAGGCAGTATTTTGGAGATGTAAAAATATTGTGACATTGAGGGGTTTTTTTTGTTTTTATTGCACAGTGCTCCACCCTTGCTTATGCCGGTGTCTGGGAAACAAGCACCTATAGCTCCTGTGGTTGATAAATATGCTGCATTTAAAACAATCAATGTGGGCAGCAAACTGGAAAACACAAGTCCCTTCTCAGGTAAGGCCCATGTTTAAAAAAATAAACTGCATAAGTATAACATTTTGCTTAAAGGGGTTTTTCAGGATTATTAACATATTACAACTGCTTCTTACCGTAGTCATAAGCTCTTCTGTATCTCCTGCTAACAGATTGCTGTTGGTGCTGCCCGCTGAACGTTTACCCAACTACAGACTCTTAAGACTTTTATGAACTAGAATATCTTCAAAAATTGCCTTTTGTCAGATTAGGAAATGGTTCTTCCAGTTGTAGATTGATTCAGGACACGCATCAAATGTGTAAAGTATTAATTTCCATGGAAAATCCCTTTTAAAGTGGAATTCCAACTTAACTCTAACTACCCTTTAAACTACCTCCTAACATCTTTGCCTTCTAACATGTGTAAATAAGATGTATACACTACCACTAAGACATAACACTGCCTATTTTCAGCTTGCTCCAGTCCAGTCACGTGATCGCCCCCGTGTTAGCAAACGGAGGCTGCAGGGGAGAGGAGCGAGCGCTCAGACAATGGCTAGTAAAGCCTGGAGTGGTGACCTTACCCAAAGGCTTCAATTGCCCATCTGTTGTCAGCATTCCCTGCTCTCCCTTGAAGCCACGCTGGCTGACACATGACCATATCAGAGCAACCTGAAAGTAGGTAAGTATATACATCTTTCTTACACAGCTTAGTTAGCCTAGGTGTTGGAGAAGGGAGGCAGTTTTAAAAGTAGTTGGGGTTAAACTCAAATTGTATACTAAAGCCCAACATTTAGGTTCTGTGTTGACAGGCTTTCGGGCTTTTGGCTTTTGTTGATGGTATCTATTTGAAATCGGGTTGAGATGATTCTAATAACTTTAAGAATACAATGATGGGGGCATTTGACCTGCAGTTGATTACTGTCTGACATGCATTTGACCGGCTTTTAACGGGTTTTGCATTCCTGTATGGAAATGCAAAACCCATATTATGTGAACAAAAGACTATCAACACAGGCCCTTTTAGTCTGCTTTTATATTGTATAGAGTTTAAGAGTTAAGACCTGTGTCGGCACGATTTCATTTGCATCAGATGGGTTTTGCTTTCCAATTATGGGAATGCAAAACCGGCTTGAAGGAGGTCAGCTGCAGGTTGAATGTACCTAACAAATTAAAGAGTGTGCTGTCCCCTTAAATGGCAACAGATGCATATCATAAACGCCAACAAAGGTGCATGTGGAAAAATACAAATTCATCATGCACAATGTGTCAAAAATGAATGAATATATAACTCGATAATAAAAAATATAGCGCAATATAAAAAATGGCATATCAAAAATATGGAACTGTACAAATAAGTCAATTTATAGATCACTCATAGTGGATGGAGTGCGGGCTGAGTTTTCGATTACATGACAAGGACTTGGCTGTTAATTCTGGCTGTTGGGATCACTGAGCTGTGTGGAGATCCGAGGATGAGAGCGTCGGCTCCTCTAAGCTATGCAAACGATTTTAATAATCTCTATAATTTGAGATCATTGTGGTCTGGTAAGAGGCCCCATTGTCTTACAAGCACCTTAAGCACTGGAGCACTTTTTGAACTTTGAGCACAGAGCACTTTGTTTGGCACATTGAATACTTTATAAGATTAAAGTGTTCTGTCCTCCGGTGCTTGTAAGACAATGGGGCCTCTTACCAGACCTCAATGATCTCAAATTATAGAGATTAATATCTCCCAGGGAGAAGACAATGGCCTGGCAGAAGGGATCCCCGCATCAACACTGGTTGCAAGAAAGAAAATCACTCCGCGTATGGCTGGCCTTAGTAGTTCATTTTTAAAAGGTATTGCCCTGCTGTGTTCGTAGCTCCAAATGAAAGGTAAACCTTTTTTAATTTCTGGCTAAAAGTATATGCAAGCTTGTGCTTTTCAAGTCTGTAGCCACCTTGCTAGGTTTGAACTGAACACAGGTTAACTTTTTAAGGTGCACATACTGCCTGTCTTCAGGGGTTGGTTTTTGTTTTCGGGGACACATGCCCTAATGCAGTCTTCTAATTTTTAAAAGCAAAGGCCCAGCCGAGGCGTAGGCACCACAACATGTATGATACTTTTGTTAGCCAGTAAAAACCTCTGATTTAGTTGTATCTTATTACTAGGGCCTAAGTTTCCTTACATTTCTTGATAAACTCCACCAACTACCATCCCTCTGCACAATGTTTTTTTTAGTCACCAAGTTAGTCTTGCTGTAAAAATTAAGTAGAACTACACTGCATCTGAGCACAGCAAACCAAAAAACTTTAATTAAATCATTTTTAATATTCAACGCGAATTCCCCCTTCCATCCATGTCTCAAAGCTTTAATTTGCTAAGAAATCAGTTTGAAAAACACCTCCCTATCATTTCTGGCTGTGACTGTCTTGAGTAAGGGCAGCAGATTCATGTAGCATTTACTTCCTGTAATTCATCTGCCCTTAGCTCAGGCAGGAGGGTGTACTTAGCTGTGAAAACCCCCTCCTCTCCACCTGAAGACTTCTGGGGTTTATGTATGATATCATTTACCTAGGCATGGAAACAAGTAACTGAAGAAATGTAAAATAAAAATGTAAAACAAGTAAATGCTTTCCTATCTATTTACTACTCCTAGCATAAGGATTAAAAATAGTCCATGTTGAGAGAGTGAAGTTCCACTTTAAGTTGGCAGTGCATGAAGTCATGGGAAGCCCGGCCCCCAGTAGTAAAGTGAAATTAAATGATGGGGAAGAGAAGATGCCTTTCTGGCTAATGAAGGAACTTGGTGCTCTCTGCTAATAGGCAGGACTTTTAGCTTTAAAATCCTGTGTTGCTGGACTTATATTTGCATTCATACATGTCCATGGAAATGTAAAACCCCCTGAAGTAGGTCAATTGCAAGTCAAACAGGAGGTCACATGCACTTGTCAATGAAATCTGAATGATCTCAGAAGTGTGTCAAATGAATGCCATTGACACAAGCCCAAAGTTCATTGGCAAATAGGGGGGAAGGACTTTTTTTAGTGTTTCTTTTTATTTTTTATTTTTTCTTTCATTTATATTTTTCTAGCCACATGCTTAAGGCCCATACACACGATCAGATTTTTTTGACCACAAACATGCAAATTAGCTGTTTTAAGGCAACATCAAACCATGTGTACGCTCCATCGGACAAAAGTTTTTGGTTTTCATCAGACAAAAGTTCGCTCTGCAAACAGACAAACTTTTCCACAAAATAAGTCAGATGGAGCAAAGTCCGATCATGTGTACAGAAAACCATCAGACTTTACAAACACGCATGCTCAGAACCAATGCAAAAGATCAGACAACAATACAGAAGTTGGCCAAAGGTGGAGGTAAAGAGCAGAAAAACCACGTGATTTGGTGAAAGTTGGCTGAAAAAGTCAGCTCTTGTGTATGCTTAACAAGTTCAGGGTCAACGCCCTTTGTACAGAAATCCAAAGGAAAGTTTGTTTGAAGTCAGATCGTGTGTATGAGGCTTTACATTGATCAATTTCCCCTGTTTCTTTATGGCTTTCACACTGAGGAGCTTTACAGGCGTTACAGTGCTAAAAATAGCGCCTGTAAAGCACCTCTCCTGTGTCTCCGGGCTTTCACACTGAAGTGATGCGCTTGCAGGATGGTCAAAAAAGTCCTGTAAGCCGCATCTTTGCAGCGCTATAGGATAAGTGTATTCACTGCTCCTGAAGCACCTCTACCAATTGAAAACAATTGGGCATCGCCGCTTTGCGGGTGGTTTTAACCCCTTTTCGGCCACTAGTGGAGGTTAAAACCGCCCCGCTAGCGGCCAAATAGCGCCGCTTTACTGCTGGCGCCCGCCCACACTAGTGTGAAAGTAGCCTTACTGTCATTGGTGAGATTTAAGCGCTGTTCACTGAACTCCCCTCTTTGGCTCTCAGGTCTTTATGATGTTCCAGAGTTCATTGGCATAGGACCTAAAATGGATTATAGGTTCACTTGAAAGTGGTAGTCTCATTTTGCAGCTGCTACACTAGCAGATGGCTCTTATGAGTACTAACTTAAAATCCACTTTTTAAAGGTGGTCTTAAATGAAAGACCACCTCTCCACCCCTCATTTTTGGATATTAAAATTTTTTTTTTTTTATTATTATTTATTTGCGGTTGGAACACCGCTTTAAAGGGTGGAATTCGTTTCCTTAAAAAAAAGTGTGGTTTCCATCTTTTTCTTAATATAAGATAAAAGTAAAGAGCCACTTAGTAATTTCTTCTGAATATACCCATTGGTCTCAGTAAGTCCTCCTTAAAAAAAACAAAAAAAGGAAAAACAGATTAAGTTCATGTACATACAACCTATGTTTTACTATTCTTATTTATTTATTTTTATATGTTTTCATTGTGCAGGAGATGGCTTTGCAGACTTCAAATCTTCTTCAGCAGATGATGGATTCACAGACTTTAAAACAGCGGACAGCATATCTCCTTTAGACACTCCGTTAAGAGAAACTCAGATGTCTCTTGGATTTCATACTGGCCCTACCCAGAAATCGCCTACTCAACTGAAACCCTCATCTGATCTTTCATTTTGCTCTGTGACGAGCAATGCTTTTCCAAAAACATTCCATGCACCCAAGCCCGTGTCCTTGCCTGTGCCTACACTTTCATTAGCAGCATCTTCATTACCATTATCATCTTCATCATCATCCACATATGTTTCTGTCTCAGCTGTGCCTGCTAAAAGTTCCTCCTTATTTGATGATTTTGGAGACTTTACACTTTTTGGAGGGCCAGCCAGCACTATATCTGCTGGTAATCAAAATGACTTTACTGACTTCTTGACAAGTAATAGCATTTCTGCTGAACAAAAAACTGGAGACAGATATGAAGCTTTCAAGCAGGAATCAAATACGATGGACCCAGTACGCTCTACAGGTTTAAATCAAAACCTTCAAACCACTTCAGCATCCAGTAACAAATATGATTTGTTTGAGCAGCTTTCTCTGGACAGTTCTTGCACAGGGTATGATGAATCTAAAGATGCTGCCAGTCTCCCTAAAGACAATGACTTCACATTCCAGTATGACAAATTTGCCACCGCTGAGAGCAACTCTGAAAAATCTTTTGTGGACAAGTTTGCTGCTCTCAAGCAAACCAAAGAGGACTCGGTCTCTATTAAGTCCTTAGACCTTCCTTCAATCGGTGGCAGCAGCTTTGGGAAGGATGACTCTGAAGATGCACTTTCTATCCAGTTTGACATGAAGTTGTCAGATTTGGGCGGGGAATTGAAGCATGGTATGTCTGATAGTTCTCTGGATTTGCCAACGGTTAGTGGTCAGCATCCGCCTGCTGCAGGTGAGGAATTGGTTAGATTGCTTTGGTGAAGGTGACATGGCTGTAGACTAAACTAGATACCACATATTTGTGAGCTTTATGCGGTGGCAGTTTCTCTTTTTCCTTCTATATATCATACAGTGGAAGATATCCCATGTGCACAGTATTACAGTAACTCCGTTAGACATTTATTTAGCATGTATTATATAATTATTTACAATTGAGTTGGCAGAACAGGGTAGATCATTTATAGCTATAGAGGGAAGAGGAGTGAGAGTGTAATTTGTTTACATTTATTTTTGTGATGTGAAACACTTCAGTATTATATAGAAGCTGCATTTGTGCAATTGCTTCTGTTACATTCAGCGGAATGTGCAATACTTGCTTAGCTGTGGTAACCTTTTAACTGAATATGACCTGGCACAAAATATGGTGGCGCTTGCTTGTACTTGTTTTGGACTATAAATTGATTCTGCAGAGCACATTGAAATCTATGCTAATGTGGCAGGCGGCTTCAACTTCCAAAGTTGAACCTTTAAAGTGGTTGTAAACCCTCTCGTATACGCAGTTGAAGTGACTGACCTCAGGTGTTACACCACTATGAAACTAATCCTCCTATATACATTTTAATTGTGCATCTGCAGTCTTCTCTTTCCTACACCCCTTCAAAAGGGCAGAATCCTATTAAATCCTTCTCCATCTGTTGGTATTACAGAGGAGGAAGAGGAGAGCTGCAGTTTGTGAGAGCTGATTAGAGGAAAGGCACACACCCTCCTCCACACAGCAAACCAGAGTGAAGGAAGGATACAGAGCTATGTTCTGAATAGACAAGCTTCTGTGCTGTGCTCCCTCCCCATCACAAATAAATTTCATGTGTCTGGAAAACTTCTCAGACATTAGACATGTTGATAACAGAGAAACGAAGCACCAGAGAGAAATGACAGTTAGAGCTCTGGAAAGAGATAAGTAGACACTACAGATATACAGGATGAGCGTTTGTTGTAAGATTACATAACTGAGGTTTACAACTACTTTAAACTCTGCTCCCTCTTGGCACCAAGCCCCTCCTCATATAATTTACCTGTCAGATACCCAAACCCTAGTGGGCAAGAGGCGGACTCCCAGGAGGTGTAAGGCTTAATCTCAATTGACGCCTTATGTATACATTGGAGCGTAAAATTGTTAGAGCTCCATGGAAAAGTGTGGAACAATTTGAAGACGAACACTGGTACTTGCAGGTAGTTCCGTTTTTGTTACCCTTGAAATATTACAGGCCAGGTCAAGTTCACTTTTAATTACTTAATAGCTATCAAGAAGCAGTGTTTCTCTCTCTCTCTTTTTTTTTTTTTTTTTTTTTTTTTTTTTTGTGGGCCAGCTTTGGAAACATT
The DNA here is from genome assembly GCF_037356315.1 of Lithobates pipiens. Taxonomy (NCBI): domain Eukaryota; kingdom Metazoa; phylum Chordata; class Amphibia; order Anura; family Ranidae; genus Lithobates; species Lithobates pipiens. Next base: position 270,079,705 of record NW_027507748.1, on the reverse strand, counting down.
CCTTGCAACATCAGGGAGGACCTTTCCCGTTTGAGATCTAAGGACCCGCTAAGAACATTTTAGGAACAACTTTATGTGCTCAAGCTTTAAACGGAATAACAATGTGGGGGAAAAAAAATCAAACCCTAAAGGTGGCTAGAGGTTTTTTGCTCTCCCCAAAATTTCCATATTATCTGTCTATCTGATGTTTACTGGAGTATCTCTGTAAGATTTACAGATAAATGAAATTACATTAAATTAGTTCATAAATTATTTAAAAATGTATCCTAACAGATTTTAGTCAGTATTCATTTTTTTGTTGTTCAGATTTTTATTTTAAAAAGTGCCAAAATGCTTAGTGTCAAAAAGATAGCTCCTGCCAGGTGTTCTGTAAGCAACTGCACTTCTGAAAATGACAGCCGCAGCAGTATTCCAGATCTAATGTTTACAATAACTTATATTACATAATCTTTCAATAATTTTGTTTTCTGATCTGTCCCCCATAGGACAAAGTACATGGGGTACTTTGTCACATGTAGCTACTGTAGGCGCTTTCTATGTCTAGTTTTGAGGTCTGACCCCCGCCTCCCTTTCCTTTTCTGCAAATGCTGATCCAACAACAACTAGGAAGGAAATGGCTGCTTCTTAATAGAGGCTTATTTCAACTGGGAACACATTCCACAGACAAGTAACTGCAGACAAAAAAAAGGAAAGGCATGAGGAACATGTAGAATTTTGCCTCTGCATTCCCTCTGGTCATTGCTTGTCTGTGGAAAGTGCTGAAAACTGAGATAACCTGCCATTTTGAAGGAGCCATTTCCTTTCTAGCTGCTGTTAAATCGGCCATGGCAGGAGGAGAAGAGGGGCAAGGTGGCAAAAAAAAACAAAAAAAAACCCAACCTCCAAAAGCACTCTTGGTTGGGTTTCTTTGTTTTAACACCTTTCTTTGACACTTTACTTGTTACTAGACACTATGGTCTGCATGTAAAATGTACAGACAATATATAGACATGATGTGAAGGCAAGAAATGAAGGAATTCAGATGCTGAATACTATCTTCACATGTATTAACCAGATTTGGTGCCTATAAAAAGGTATTTGCCCACTTGGACATTTTTATGTTTTATTGTCATAAAACATTAACTCCCAGTGGATTTGAAGCCCGAACTCCATGTAGATATTGAAGACACAAACTAATGCTGTATTCATTAACGCAAGCATTGCAAGTACTACGGGTGGGGGATGCAGTATAAGAAGCCCATCATGAGCAAATAGCAGAGTGATGGAGGGTAAAATGTGTCAGTCTGCTGCTTTTCCTTCCACTCTCTGGCCACAGGCTGAGAAAAGGATGAGACCTATAAGTGGTGGCTCACACCAGATGTGTCCCACCTCTTGGTCTCCTATGTGCCCGGATTCTCCTTTTGTACCGCATTAGCCGTCAATTTAACTTTATGAGATGTCTGTGTGGCATCTCAATAAGGTTTGTTTTAAAAGAAAATTGAAATAATAAGCTGTGCGTTCCGCCGAGCTCTGCGCATCATCACTGCGCTAATCTCAGCTGGATCACAACACCCACCAGCCTCTGTGCTGCTTGAGTGAACCAGCCCTAAGGGTTACTGAACTGCAGGAAAGAAAAAAACCCAAAAGTCATTTTCCCCTTCAGACAGGACTGTGCTGTGTGTGGCAGTGTGTGAAAATCTTTTGATAAGTAAAGCTGCTTTCGTTTGAGTTTCATTTATGTATTTTTAGTCATTTGCCTATTTATTTATTATTTTACTAATCAGCAGAAACATTCTTTCATCTCAAAGTGAAAACCCATCTCTGCAAAGTAATGTAAATTAATTACAGAGAAAAAAGAAGAAAAAACCCAAATAACTGTCTGCATTAGTATACGTTCCCTTCAAGTAGTATTTTTTATTTTTTTTGCATTCACCTTTGGCAACAATTCTAGCCTTGAGTCTGTGTGGATAGATCTGTATCAGCTTTGAAGTGAACATCCATTTTTTAGTTCAGCCACATATTTTCTCTTGGATTGGCATATATACCCTGCCTTTACCATTCCAAGGCAATAAAATTTTTAAGAAATTCTTGAAGTTGTAGTTTGGGCACTTAAGCAGCCCATAGATTATGTAGTTGGGCACTTAAGCAGCCCATAGATTATCCGATTTTTTTTTTTTTTTTTTTTTTTTTTTTTTTTTCCTTTCACCAAGGAAAGAAAATCCCCAGCTTCCCCCAACAACACAGTCAGTGTTAATGAGGGAATCCCTCCTGCAGCACTATTGTGTTCTTCCCAGCCAGCGGAACACAATTACTGCTAGCATCTCTATAACCACCAGCAGTAATTGCATGTAAAAAATCCAACGGGCTGATTGTAAGCTAGTCTATGGATCCACTTGGGTACAATCAGCCTGCCCATAAATGGATGCATTTCTGCCAGTCCCTGCTGAACTGGCCAAGATTTGATCCATCTGTGGTCAGCTTTATACTTGAAGTCACCATCTTGCTAGAAGACCTATTAAGTATTTTTCTTTTCATATATTCTTTCTCACAAAGCTGTGACTGATGAAATGCCTAGCTTCTGCACAATCTTGAGGAACCCCATTCTAAAATGTAGAAATCTAAACTACTAGTTTTACCACGCACAGAGAACACTCAACATTAGATGTGATTGATTCCTGCAAAGCAATCTTTTCACATTGGTACTAACTAGTACATTCCTCACTCAGCTAATATGACCCCAGTGATGACAGAGAGGGGCAGGGGATGGGCAAACAAGGATGCAGTGCAGGCGATCCGTATCAACCAATAACAAAAAAAAAAAAAAAAAACCTTGCCTGCCTTTTTAAAAAACGTCTTTAGAATGTACACTCACTGCGCACCTCAGTGCTGGAATGATGAACCCTCATGCGCATGCATGAGAGTGACCTCATTCTCCCTGGCCAATCAAGACGGTTCTGGTTTAACCTAGAAAACTGTTTGGAAATTGCATCATTCTTTAAAGCAAACCACTTAAAAGCCATAAGTATAGCATGTACAGCTTTTTATCCTTGTGTATTATTTTGCTCCAAGTACCTTTTTTAATGACAATGTTTTTGTTAAAGTGGAAGTAAACCCGCCTATCCTTTTAATCCAAGGAAGCTGCCATCTTGGCCTCTGTTTAATTTTCAACTGCCATAATGATACACATGTGATCAGTTATGACACCAGCCATTGGATGGTTTGACAGTTTGGTTGAAAGCACAACCAATGTGACAGTTGGCATTCCTGGCATGCCAGGAATATACATGCTTTTTTAAACTGTTAAATTTTAAACTGGCGGAGCTACAAGTCCCATCATGCCTCTGCCTGTGGGATGCTTGTAACTGTCAGCCTTACAATGCCTCATGGGACTTGTAATTTCACAACAGCTGGAGGGCCACCAGTTTAAGACCCCTGAAGCTCTGTGCTGTACTATAAAGCTTTAGAAGTGTTCAGTCAAATTGGGCATGTGGGATTTTTTTTGTATAGCATCAATCACTTTCACAGAATAATCAAAAGCCCATCTCCCCAGCAGTGTAATTCAGATTATTGCATTGATCCAACATTCTGGAGTTTCTTCTGTCCTAAGAAGGGTATTTGGTTCTGTTATGATGGGCCCAGACTTGCTAACCCTTTATTTGCTGATATAGGAATTAAACTGTTTCTGTGGCTAGTTAACTACTTATAATGTATGAGTGAATCAAATCACAGATCATGGAGATAGAAATTGGCAGATAATGTGAGCTGCCAGATCCCAAGTTGCAATCTTTTGTGATGACTTTGATCCCGTTTTCAGGCTTTATTCATATGTACACTGCCAGCTCAACCATGAGTTCCTAAGCCCTCCTATTCTTTATAGCCAAGGAAGCTGCCTCAGTTTGATCTGTATTTGCCATGGTACTGCACATGTGATAAGTTATGATAATGGCCATTTGATGGTTTGGTTGAGAACATGCCTTCACTATACAGTATCCATTTTGGAAAACCGTTAAATTGATGGGTTTAGTTCCACTTTAATGTGATGTCAGCAGATCTGAATTTTAGTAGACTCTACACATTAAACTCATCTTTAAAATGGGGGCGGAAGCTGACAAGCTTGGCATTGTTTTCCAGACCATATACAGTATTGGTATTTTAATTGGCTCAAAATATATTTATACATTTCTTCTTTTTTTTTTTTTCCTTTTAAAATGCTGTGTCTTTAAAAGTTCTGCTACCATACTCAGACGATGATCATAATATCTTCGTGAGTTTGTATTTTGACATATAACCATATTCTAGACAAATCTGTATATTAGGCAATATATCTAAACATAGTTCTGTTAAATGTATGGCATATATGTTGCTCTCACTTATTGGGTATTTCTAGGGCTCTTGTGAATGTTTTCTTCCCTAGCTCTGTTCTAAACCGTAATCATGTCTGTCTTTTCATTTGTGTTCTGTAAGATCCTATTAACTTTTTTCTTGTTTTTGCATAACATACATTTGTGTGCAACTCATCCTATGTGACAGTAATGTTTATGTTTATTTTAATTTGGCTTTCATTGGTCTTTGTTTTCCCCTTCCACACCATGGTTTATCATGGGCTTATTGTATGAAGATCCCATCTCCTTTTAATATTCCAGTAATGTTCTACCTCATAATGGCAAGCAAGTCATTACCTACTCTACTGCATCCTTACCCCTACCTTGTGTTATTTGCAGCAGAAGTCACAAATACTATATTCAGTTAGACCCCTTTCACACTGAGGCGCTTTGCTAAAAATAGTGCCAGCAAAGCGCCCTGAAACAGCCGCTTCTGTCTCTCCAATGTGAAAGTCCGAGGGCTTTCATACTGGAGCGGTGCGCTGGCAGGACGCTACAAAAAGTCCTGATAGGAGCATCTTTGGAGCGGTGAAGGAGCGTTGTGTTTACTGTTCCTGCCCATTGAAATCAATGGGCAGCGTGGCTATACCACCAACAAAGCGCTGCTGCAGCAGTACTTTGGGGGTGGTTTTGACCCTTTCTTGCCCGCTAGCGGCATGGGGGGGTAAATCGCCCCGTTGGTGGCCGAATAGATCTGCAAAATTGACAGTAAAGCGCTGCTAAAAATAGCAGAGCTTTACCGCTGATGCACGCACTGTCCCAGTGTGAAAGGGGCCTTAAAGTGTTACTAAACCCATAACAGTTAAAACAGTCTGTATATGCAGTAAAGCATGCTTGTTATACTTGCTGTCGAACCTAAGGGGTTAATCCTCTGCATTGTGTAGAAAGGCTGTTTTTGATCCTGTTTTCTCTGACCCTCCTTCCACTGTCCCCAATCCATCCCCTGATAGTACAGAGCCTTTGGAGTCGCACTGCACATGCTCAGTTTGGTGTGTATTGCTAGAGAGATTGTTTTTTTTTTTTCTTGACAGGGTGCATGTGATCAGCACAGGGCCAATCAGCACTGTCCAGACAGAGGGTCAAGGGTTCTGCAGCCTCATAGGACGGTCAGAGTAGAATGAAAACTCCTACAAGCTTTAACCAGAGATTGATAGAAGTGATACAACTGCTGCTAATGAGGAAAGGTGTTTAGTCATTTAGATGTACTAAAATAATTGCATTTTCATGTTCCGTATACTGTGGGAGATCAGATATAGTGAATGCAGGGTCCTGGGTTTAGTAGCACTTTAAGTGGCATTAGTTGCCAGCATCAGGTGTATATTATAGCCAGAAAGGTATGTACCAGTGTGTTTCTACCCTGATAGTGGTTCAAACTAAAAAAGGTTCCCTTAGAACCCCATACACGCGATTAGATTTTCTGCAGATTTTTTGTCTTCAGATTTATCAAAACCATATAATATGAGGTCCTATCTTAAGAGTTTCAATTTGTATGCAATCAGGCATGCCCTTGCACTACACGGTTTTGGTAAATCTGAAGACCAAAATCTGCAGAACATCGAATATATGTGTATGGGGTCTCGGAGGTGATTCATAAGGTCAATAGTTTGATGCCGAATGAGGTTGGTGCCATCAGCCATAAACATGTACAGAAAAATTAGAAACCTTTCCCTGACCTTGCCATTTGCAGTTGACCAGAACACAAGGCACTTTAAGGTCCAACTCCAGAAAATCTTAAAGCCACAATGACATCACTCCCACACATGAGCCCTGAAGTCATAGTCGTGGCACAGAGCTCTGAAGGAATGGCACTGGTATATCATTCCTTCAGACCGCATGCGCTGGTGATGTCACCAACTGTTGCTCACAAGAGTATTTCCTAAACCGTGCACATTTAAAAGATATTAATTTAACCTACAGGTAAGCTTACTACCACTTTAGGTTCAACGAGGCATATGCCACCTCATGGACTTTGTTATCGTACCTAAAATGTACATTTTTTTATTTTTATTTTTACTAAGCACTGGGAGTACAGCCATCGCTATGATCCTGGCACTCTTGACAGGATCAATGCTTTTCTCACACATCAGCCACTCTGCCTGCTATCCATTCACAGAATACTTTGTATTCTGTGAACCCGTTTACAAAATACAAAGTGCTCTGTGATTAGGCAAGTGGAGAGGAAGGGTGGACAGAGTTTCTGCATATGGGACCCAAAGGTCCCTCATCAGAATGCTGGAAGTATGATGGCTGTACTCCCAGCACTGAGCAGAAATCTAAATTGTAAGAAAAAAAAAAGTCCACAAGAGAGCATACACCTCATTTGGACCTAACCCATTGTAAACTTTTTTTTTTTTTTTTTTAAGTGGATCGAGGTTTTCTTTAACATTGTGGTACAATGGTAGAGTACCCCAATCAATATTGGAGGCCACAATGCCTTACCCTTTTAGCTACATCAGTAAGTTTTTATTATTTTTGTTTTTTTTCTGTTGATTGGAAAGATGAGGTTCAGTGAATCCCTGCACAAGACTGCAGTACCAGGTAGAAAATTCCAGTACTTGGTGTAATGCAGTTCAGCATCCTTATAGCCTTGGGCACTTCTACCTGTGTTTCTGGCTTTAGCAATGGGCACGATAGAACCAATGCACTCATCACCCTTGGGTAGTTGTGTGACGCACTACTGCCTTTGTGGTTTGATTTAACAGAAATAACACAGAACGATGTGGTGCTGCACTTTTTTTTTCTTTTCTTTATACAATTAGTTGAATTTTTACGGTCAGCTGAAATCCTTCTAAAAACAAGCCCAGATTTTCTTTGTATCGTTGGTTTTTCTTTCGATTATGCCACGCTGTGTTTCTGCATTTAAAATATTTTGTTTCATTGTCTTGCCTTGGTAATATCAATGATTATGAAACAATCATTCCCATTTTTATCATTTTTTTTTCTTTCAAATGTAACATTTTATACAGATATTTAATATGCTCTAGTCTAGCCTGTGCTTTTATTCCTGCCTTCCATCATTTTAAGCTTTCTGTTACTCCACCTGCCTTCCGTCCAATGCTATTACACTATTGTTTGCCAATCCAGATCCATTCATTTCTCATTCATTACTTGTTGTTCTGCAATTTTTTTTTGCCGCAGTTACAGCTTTTTGTTACCAGTGTGGTTTTGTTTCTGCTTGCTGTCGGCCATGTTGTTTTTTATGGTGCCTTTTGGCTTTCCATACTGTTTGTGTGCTGTTCTTTTGGAACATTCCCTTGTTTTGCATTTTTTAAATGCCATGCCATGGTGTTTTTGTTTGTTGTGTTTTTTTTGTTTTGTTTTTTTGCATTGTATATTGTTTACTTTGAGTTATTTATAAAAGCCAATATTGGTGAAAATCCGTTTAATATGCACTGTATTTATGTATTTATTTAAGGAGGTTTTTGTAATATCTTAAGTTATTTAATGAGGATGCATATTTATTTATTCTGTTCTTTGGACCACACAGTATTACCTTTTTTGTTCCTGTTTACTCATAGAAGAGGGTCAGTTTATGTACTTGTTTGTTACCCAATTTAGGAGACAGTTCTTGCCTTGTCTCAGAGTTCATCTGTTTCATGATATCTTGAAGATTCTGATGTATTTTGAATTATGACAGAGCATGGAAGAATTTGCTCCGAAATAGCATAATTGTGTTGAAGGAGCCCTTGTTCCCAGATAGGTCACTATTGTTGAACCATGAATGCTGTTTAATGTGTTTTTCCTTTTTTCTGATCATAAATAAATTGCAATAGTTCTGAAGCTACTTGGCGTGTGCTGCTGTTTTTTTCTTCTTCACGCTGTTCCTCTAAATAACCAGTCATGGTTTTTATTCATTCTAATACCCTAAAACCACCTACAGTTTGCAACAATCTAACTATGAATAATGTGTCAATCAATGTGTATAATTCTGCACATCGACACTACAGACCAATTTTTTTGCTATACTTTTGTAAGCTGAATAAATAGCAAAATGATCATGTACATTCAACCTATAGAGCTTTGAACAACACTATTGTTGTATAGCTGAATACTGATGGTTTTAAAGGCTTCTTGCACTTCCAGTGGGAGGTATAGTTTGCTAACTGTGGAGGAGAGGATAGCAGCTGCCTTTCTTCTTTCTTTCTTCTTTCTTCTTTCTTCTTCCTTCTTCCTTCTTCTTCCTTCTTCTTCCTTCTTCTTTTTTTTTTTTTTCCCCCCAGCGGAGCCTGTACATTTATAGATTGGTAGAATGTTTTTCAACTTCTTTTTCTCCTCCTTCTCCTTCTCCTCCTCCTCCTCCTCCTTTTCCTCCTTTTCCTCCTTTTCCTCCTTTTCCTCCTTTTCCTCCTTTTCCTCCTTTTTCTCCTTCTTCTCCTTCTTCTCCTTCTTCTCCTTTTTCTTCTTCTTCTCATCTTTCTCCTTCTTCTCATCTTTCTCCTTCTTCTCATCTTTCTCCTTCTTCTCATCTTTCTCCTTCTTCTCATCTTTCTCCTTCTTCCTTTTTTGTTTACAGCTTTCTTTAATATTTTTAAAACGCAATCTAGAAAAAAATATTTAACAGGAGGTGCTTCCAAGCACGGAACAATGTGGGCTTTTTAATTATTCAGTCCAATAAAAGCTCACTTTTAGACTGCCCTCCTCTAATTGATCCTCCATACAGAGTCATAAAAAATATAGATAAAAAATGGGGGGGTATCACCCCCTGAGTCATTCAGCGAAATGTGTGTGTTTTGAAAAGGCAAGAGCTAGACCGTTTCTAGTAGATCGGTCGGACTGCCGATCTCCAGAAATTAATTGCTGGAGTAGCAATCAAATGCTATACAAATGGAACAAATTTCTTCCTGTGGTGTATGCTAGACAGGTAACACGTAGTAGAGATTTAGTTGCGTAGGATCACAAATACTACTCCTGTTTTTAGTGATTTAATATTACATGCAGTTTATTTAATCAGTTTGCACATGGTAAAGCTTTACCATTAAAACAAATCTTTAATAATTAGAGCGCTACATACCTGTCACACATCATACTTTTTTTTCTTTTTAACATGCAGTGTTCCCGTGCTCCAAAATATTAATAGCTGCATAAGCTGTCTGTCTTTTCCTGAAAGAGGACCCCATTTCCTGTAAAGGCAACCAATCACCACTGTTCTCTTATCAGCAGGGCAATCAGCAATTCAAATTAGCTTGCTGTAATATACAGGAGTTTTTATTATGCTCTCAGCTGCTGCTTACTATTCTTACTACTATTCTAATTCTTGGAGTTGGGTTTTCATATTGCTTCACCAACAAACCATCCACAATGCCTCCCCCACATGCCGCTCTGCTTCAGCCACATTGTCAAAAAGCACAGCACCCTGTGCCCATCAGTACAGTAAGTTTACAGCTCACCACTAGGCAACAAAGTAATGCAGTTGTCATTCTGCTTGCTGCAGCAATGATAGAAAACAGGGAGGGGTAAACCAGCAAGAGCGTAAAGCAGGGTAACCACGACCGAGAATTGGCTGGCTCAGTGAGAACTGTCCGACTTTAGATCTGTGTGTACCGCTGACTGTCTAATGGCTTCTGTCTGGTGGGGAGGGAACGTGACGAGTGTCTGGTGAGTATGGGAAGGGAACGTGACGAGTGTCTGGTGAGTATGGGAAGGGTGTCTTGTGGGGAGGGGATTTAGATTGCGTCGGATGGGCAGGGGATGTGGAGCATATCTGGTGAGGATGGGGAGGAAATGGGGTGTGTGTTGGGTGGGGAGGGAATGCTGCGAGTGTTGGATGGGGGAGGGAATGTGACGAGTGTCTGGTGGAAATGGGGAGGGAATGTGACGTGTCGGATGGGTAGAAAATAGAGGGTGTCCCATGGGGAGTGAATGTTGAGCATTCCAAATATAAAGTACAGACTGTTGAGCGTGTTGGATGGAGAGGGAATGCAAAGTGGTGGGAAGGGAACAAGTCACAGTGTCAGCTGAAAGAATTGTCTGGTTCAGTGAGAACTGTCCAACTTTAGATCTGTGTCTACTGCTGACTGTCTAATGACCGGCTTCTGTTTGGTGGGGAGGGAATGTGACGAGTGTCTGGTGAGGATGGGGAGGAAACGTGACGAGTGTCTGGTGGGGAGGAAACGTGACGAGTGTCTGGTGGGGAGGAAACGTGACGAGTGTCTGGTGGGGAGGGAACGTGAGGAGTGTCTGGTGGGGATGGGACGTGAGGAGTGTCTGGTGGGGATGGGACGTGAGGAGTGTCTGGTGGGGATGGGACGTGAGGAGTGTCTGGTGGGGATGGGACGTGAGGAGTGTCTGGTGGGCATGGGACGTGAGGAGTGTCTGGTGGGCATGGGACGTGAGGAGTGTCTGGTGGGCATGGGACGTGAGGAGTGTCTGGTGGGCATGGGACGTGAGGAGTGTCTGGTGGGCATGGGACGTGAGGAGTGTCTGGTGGGCATGGGACGTGAGGAGTGTCTGGTGGGCATGGGACGTGAGGAGTGTCTGGTGGGCATGGGACGTGAGGAGTGTCTGGTGGGCATGGGACGTGAGGAGTGTCTGGTGGGCATGGGACGTGAGGGGAGTCTGGTGGGCATGGGACGTGAGGAGTGTCTGGTGGGCATGGGACGTGAGGAGTGTCTGGTGGGCATGGGACGTGAGGAGTGTCTGGTGGGCATGGGACGTGAGGAGTGTCTGGTGGGCATGGGACGGGAGGAGTGTCTGGTGGGCATGGGACGGGAGGAGTGTCTGGTGGGCATGGGACGGGAGGAGTGTCTGGTGGGCATGGGACGGGAGGAGTGTCTGGTGGGCATGGGACGGGAGGAGTGTCTGGTGGGCATGGGACGGGAGGAGTGTCTGGTGGGCATGGGACGGGAGGAGTGTCTGGTGGGCATGGGACGGGAGGAGTGTCTGGTGGGCATGGGACGGGAGGAGTGTCTGGTGGGCATGGGACGGGAGGAGTGTCTGGTGGGCATGGGACGGGAGGAGTGTCTGGTGGGCATGGGACGTGAGGAGTGTCTGGTGGGCATGGGACGTGAGGAGTGTCTGGTGGGCATGGGACGTGAGGAGTGTCTGGTGGGCATGGGACGTGAGGAGTGTCTGGTGGGCATGGGACGTGAGGAGTGTCTGGTGGGCATGGGACGTGAGGAGTGTCTGGTGGGCATGGGACGTGAGGAGTGTCTGGTGGGCATGGGACGTGAGGAGTGTCTGGTGGGCATGGGACGTGAGGAGTGTCTGGTAGGGAGGGGACGTGACGAGTGTCTGGTGGGGAGGAGATTTACAGCATCCTGTGCCCAGCAGTACAGTAAGTTTACAGCTCACCACTAGGCAACAAAGTATTAGAGTTGTCATTCTGCTTGCTGCAGCAATGATGGAAAACAGGGAGGGGTGAACCAGCAAGAGCGTAAAGCAGGGTAACCACGACCGAGAATTGGCTGGCTCAGTGAGAACTGTCCGACTTTAGATCTGTGTGTACCGCTGACTGTCTAATGACCGGCTTCTGTCTGGTGGGGAGGGAACGTGACGAGTGTCTGGTGAGGATGGGAAGGTAATGTGATGGGTGTCTGGTGGGGAGGGGATTTAGATGGCGTCAGATGGGCAGGGGATGTGGAGCATATCTGGTGAGGATGGGGAGGAAATGGGGTGTGTGTCGAGTGGGGAGGGAATGCTGTGAGTGTTGGATGGGGGAGGGAATGTGACGTGCCGGATGGGTAGAAAATAGAGGGTGTCCCATGGGGAGTGAATGTTGAGCATTCCCAATATAAAGTACAGACTGTTGAGCATGTTGGATGGAGAGGGAATGCAAAGTGGTGGGAAGGGAACAAGCCACAGTGTCAGCTGAAAGAATGAGTACAGTGTCAGGCCAGGACTTTTGTGGGTGGTGACACAGGAGGGTGGGAGTACCTGGAATGACAGATCAACGTGCATTTCTTTCTTCTTTTTTTTTTTTTTTTTATACTGTGCCTGGCGTTAAGAATATGAAATATGGCCTAAATACACAAGGCATGCATTCTTGAATTTGTGTGTGTTCTGCGTATTTCTTTCAGACCTTTGCAGTAAACCAGCATAGAATTTTGTACAGGAACATCCTTTGATAAAGACCAATCACTGCTGTTCTCTCTCCTTAGCAGTGTGTCTTTGACCCCCTGTTGTTTTCTGCCTGTAATGGGTGGAGCAGTGGGTCCCTCCCACAGCTCTGCTCTCTGCACAGGTCAGCAATTTCTTATGTCACACAATGTTTGCACAGCTGTTTGAGTTACAGGATCTACGTAACTGAGATCAGTTTGATCGGGGTCAACACAAAACCGAAACTGGAGGTTACAAAATCCTCATTGCATCTGCCTTCATGCATCACAGAAGAGAGGTGGGATGTATGTTCCTCCCCTCCTCTGTGGGCAGCCGGCCTCAGAGCTTGTAGCTGTCCTAGACTCCCTTGTGGAGTGGGAGGACTGGGAACAGTGGTGGTTGATGGTGGGAGGGGGGTGGCCCTTCCAAGCCCTGTAAAAGTGATTGGGTGGTTGTAGAGCCACTCAAATCGCTTTTACAGGAAAGCACATGGCCAGATGAAGAATTTGACATCGGGATGCAGCCATGATCATCGTATAACCATGTGTTCCCAAGGTCAAATGTACAGTGGATGAAAAAAGTCTACACATCCCTGTTAAAATGTCAAGTTTCTGTGATGTGTAAAAAAAAAAAAAAAAAGAGAGACAAAGATAAATCGTTTCAGAACTTTTTCCACTTTTTTAATGTGACGTATAAACTGTACAACTCAGTTGAAATCTTTTTTAGGTGGAGGGAAGTAAAAATAAAAAAATATAGTTGAATAAGTGTGCACACCCTTAAACCAATACTTTGTTGAAGCACATTTTCATTTTATTACAGTACTCAGTCTTTTTGGGTTATGAGTCTATCAGCATGGCACATCTTGATTTGCCCACTCTTCTATGCAAAAGCCACTCCAAATCGGTCAGATTGCAAGGGCATTCCCTGTGCACAGCCCTCTTCAGATAACCCCACAGATTTTCAATTGGATTTAGATCTGGGCTCTGTCTGGGCCATTCCAAAAACTTTAATCTTCTTCTGGTGAAGCCATTCCTTTGTTTTGGATGTATGCTTTGGGTCTTTGTCATGCTGAAAGATGAAGTTCCTTGTCAAATTCAGCTTTCTAGCAGAAGCATGAAGGTTTTGTGCCAATATTGACTAGTATTTGGAACTGTTCATAATGTCCTCTACCTTGACTAAGGCCCCTGTTCCAGCTAAAGAAAAACAGCCCCAAAGCATGATACTGCCACCACCATGCTTCACTGTGGGTATGGTGTTCTTTTGGTGATGTGCAGTGTTGTTTGTGTGCCAAAAATATCTTTTGGAATTATGGCCAAAAAGTTCAACCTTGGTTTCATCAGACCATATCAGACCATAACACATTTTCCCAAATGCTTTTGGGAGACTTCAGATGTGCTTTTTCAAAATTTAGACAGGCTTGGATGTTTCTCTTTGTAAGAAAAGGCTTCTGCCTTGCCAATCTACCCCATAGCCCAGACATATGAAGAATACAGGAGATTGTTGTCACATGTACCACACAGCCAGTACTTGCGAGATATTCCTACAGCTCCTTTAATGTTGTTGTAGGCCTCTTGGCAGTCTCCCTGACCAGTTTTCTTCTCAAATTTTCATCAATTTTGAAGGGATGTCAAGTTCTTGGTAATGTCCACTGTTTTGGAAATGCATTTTGTACCCTTCTCCTGACCTGATACCTTGTAACAATGAGATCCGTCTGATGCTTTGCAAGCTCTGTGCGGGGCATGGCTTTTGCTGTAGGATGCGACTATCAAAATGTCAGGAAAGACCTGCTAGAACAGCTGAACTTGGAGTTAATCAGAGGCACTTTAAAGAATGGCAGGTGTGTGCTGACTATTTAACATGAGTCTGAATGTGATTACTTAATTCTGAACACGGCTACATCCCCAGTTATAAGAGTGCACACTTATGCAACCACATTTTTTCTTTTAATTTTTTTTTCTTCACAGAAACCTGACATTTTAACGGGTATGTAGACTTTTTATATCCACTGTATATGGCCTAAGGACGACAAGTGGTTAAGAATGTTTGCTTCTTAAAATGTCATGCATTTTCCACTGGTATCTAATTTCCACAAAATAGTTACATGCAAAGTTAATGGCATTTTTAGTTAGAAGGAAGAAAGCAAGAATATTGCAGTTGACACGTCTCCCAAAATGAATAATAGAATTGAGATGACATGGCTTTTTTCTAGGTGCTTTAGTTATGATTTATGATCAACTTTATATGCAGACCTATAAAGCAAACTTTGAATTCACTTATTTCTTTATTGTGATGGATCACATTGGGTAATAGTGTGCAGATAGCTAAAATACGAAGCTTCTCTACCCTTTTTCATTTTATATCACCTTTGTCAAGACCACAGTTGCATAGTCAGATCTTCCAAAACCTTGGATTATGCTAGCATAGTGAAAATGATATGGCAGCAGTCCCCAATATAACGCATACAGCAAAGAAATGTGGTAACCACAGTAGTATCTGAGTACAAACTACAGCATTCCAATATAAAAGGAGTTTTGTCATATGCTGTACAGTCACTCATCTAGTGCCCATAGAGCGATTAAACAGGGCTGCCAACAATACCGAGGCATGCAATGGCGTTCAAATGATATAAAGAGACCTAAGGTGGGCCAAGAAAACATTCTATACAATATAAAGCTACCAATGATTTTAGACAGGATGGATATATACCTCCCAACATTTTGAGATAGGAATGAGGGACACCTACTAACAAACGTATGTAGGCATAGGACACGCCCCTGCCACACTCCCAGGAGAATTATAGCGGTAGTAATCCCGCTGAAAATGTTTGAATGTTGCTTACCTTAGAACGAGGCCCCGTCATCTCAGCCGATACACGCCGAGGAAGCTGACATGTTCCCTCAGCGTGTCTTCTGGATATCGCGGCTCCGGCGCTGTGATTGGCCGAAGCAGCGATATCGTCACTCCCTTGCATGCGCGCAGGAGTTTTTTTTCCGGTAGGGTCTGGTGTCTGCCGGGCTTCCAGCCGAGAATTCCCTGTGCGCATACGCTGCTGCAGTCAGCGGCTCATTGCAAGGGGAATATCTCCTAAACCATACAGGTTTAGGAGATTTTTTTACCTACAGGTAAGCCTTATTATAGACTTACCTGTAGGTAAAAGTAAAAAAAAGAAGAAAAAAAAAAGACTATACAACCGCTTTAACCAAAAAAAAGGTTAAATTGCTATTCCTTTATATTGGCTTTTAAAATGTATAAATGCAGCAATTTAGAAATTGAAAGAATGGTTTAGCACTGGGAAACCCTTTTTGAAAGATAAAAAGTACATTTTATATACAACTATGTAGATCAGAGCAAAATCAGGGACAAATGAGGAGGACAGAGGTACAGAGGGACATTGCTTGAAATTGTGGACAGTCCCTCAAAATCAGGGACAGCTGGGAGCTATGTAGATAATTAGATTCACACAGTATACAGCAGATTCTAAACTTGCAATCTGCATATCTTGCAAGAAATCTGTTAATCAGACAACAAAATATTTTTCTGGTCTTCAGTTGCTCTGGTTTGATGACTCAATGCTCACTGTATCTTCATTTTTCTGTTCCTAGCTAACAGGAATGGGCCAGCTATGGTGTCTGCTGTAGCCCATCCTCTTCATGTGCTATGCATATCAGAGAAGTCCTTCAGACCAATACTTCTAGTGGTTGTATGTGCCACTGTGAACTTTTTGCGGTCATTCTTTTCTGACCTTTTTAGATCTAATCATAAAAATACTACTTGTTTGATACTTTGATATTTTATATTTTTTGCACCACCCTTTGTAGAAGGGGGTGTAGTTTGGCATAATTATGGGAGGTCAGCAACCTCCAAGCTGCTCAGTCATTTCACTTTCAAGGTTGCTTAGATCCTTTGACCTACCTTTTCTAATATTTGGCCCAACAACTAAATCTTCTGACAATGCTTGTGTTCCTTATTTGTTAAGGTATAGCCAACTGATTTGTTTTACATTGTCTCTTCTATTTCTGTATGTGGATGAGGGCACTGTAATTATTTTATTAAAACAATCTAAATACCTTATTCCTAATCAATATACAGCTGTCACATGACCTAGCTCTTTCCCAGTCTGTCTGCAGGGAAACATAAGCAGGAGGTGCTTGTAATCCTCTGCAGCTGGTCACATGTTCAAAATAAAATATAAAAAACAAACGTTGGGATACAGAGTAAAAATATAAAATAACCCTTTTAAATTACCAAAATTATCAAATCTTTACTATATTTGGCAGTAACATGGTGTGGGTGGATTTCTGCCCATCACAGGTTGTCACGCCCACCCAACTTGGAATAACAGGGAGGAGAAGCCTCCATCAATAAAGATGTAATATCCCACCCCATTGGAGGGAGTGGGCTGTAATTTACCACTGTGTATATGCCCACATGTGTGCCTCTATAGTCACATGGGCTGTTTAGATGTGATAAGGAAAACATGCTCAGAATAGAAACTTGCTGAAAACTGGGCATTTGCAGTAGCTACCAACACACCTCTGCAAAATCCCCAACTGCAGTGGGGACATGAACAGAAGGTGGAAATGGAGAACAGCAGGATCAACCAGGTTTATTGTACAATACAGAAAATGAATCTCATAGTGACTGATTGAGTATGAACAACATGTAATACAGCATTTATTAATAGTTGTTTTTTTTTTTTTTATGATGTGGGTTAAGCCCCTGTTCACACTGCTGCTTTAAAATCACACTACTTCAGCAATATTTCATGCACAGATATCAATGCAAGTCGCTAATGAAATTGCCAAAATAGTGCAGGAACCTTTTTCAAATTGGTACTAGTTGGAAGCACACCAAGTTGAATGGTTCCATAAGCACAAATGGGGTGCGACTTGTCATGCGACCTTAAACTGTCAAATCATATGACAAATCGCACCAGTGTGATTGGGGGCTCTGGGACACTTTATGGAACAGATTTATGTAATGAAGGGACCACTTATTCTACAGTGAGGAGAAAAAAGTATTTGATCCCCCTGCTGATTTTGCACGTTTGCCCACTGACAAATGATCAGTCTATAATTTTAATGGTGGTTTTTTTTTTTTTTTTTTTTTTTAACAGCGAGAGACAGAATAACAAAAATATCCAGAAATTTCAAAAAGTTATAAATTGATTTGCATTTTAATCCATCAAATAAGTATTTGACCCCTTCTCAAAACATGATACTTGATGGTAAGACCCTTGGTAGCAATCACAGAGGTCAGATGTTCCTTGTAGTTGGCCACCAGGCACACATCTCAGGAGGGATTTTGTCCCACTCCTCTTTGCAGATCCTCTTCAAGTCATTAAGGTTTCGAGGCTGACGTTTGGTAACGCAAACCTTCAGCTCCGTCCACATTTTCTATGGGATTAAGGTCTGGAGACTGACCACAACACTTTCACCAAGTTCTCCTCTGAATCATTCACATGTTCATTAGCAAACTTCAGACTGGCCTGTATATGTGCTTTCTTGAGCAGACGCTGCAGGATTTTAGTCCTTTATGGCGTAGTGTGTTACCGATTGTTTTCTTGGTGACTATGGTCCCAGCTGCCTTGAGATCATTGACAAGATTCTCCTGTGTAGTTCTGGGCTGATTCTTCACTGTTCTTATGATCATTGAAACTCAATGGGGTGAGATCTTGCATAGAGCCCCAGACCGAGGGAGATTGACAGTTATTTTGTGTTTATTCCATTTGCAAATAATCACACCAACTGTTGTCACCCTCTCACCAAACTGCTTGGTGATGGTCATGTAGCCCATTCCAGCCTTGTGTAGGGCTACGATCTTATCCCTGACATCCTTGGACAGCTCTTTGGTCTTGGCCATGGTGGAGAGATTGGAATCTCATTGGTTGCTTCTGTGAACAGGTGTCTTTTATACGGGTAACAAGCTGAGATTAGGAGAACTCTCTTTAAGAGAGTGCTCATAACCTCAGCTTGTTGCCTGTATAGAAGACACCTGGGAGCCAGAAATCTTGCTGATTGATAGGGCAGGGCTTGACAAATTTGCTTAGAATCTAGGAGCCAGCTGAAAAAATTAGGAGCCAGTTATTTAAATCCTCTGCCCAGCACCCAGAACTGCATGTCTGGGGCATCGGACAAGAAGAATTGCTCATGCCTGATGCCAAGAGAAAGAGACCATATTTAAAAAAAAAAAAAAATCAACTTTTGTTTTGTTATAAGATTTTGCAAATAATTTTTTTTTCTCCTTCACTGATGTGCTTTGATAGGCTGCACTAATGGGCACTGATGGGGTGGCATTGAGGTTGGAACTGATGGGCACTGGCAGGTGGCATTGATGGCCACCAATAGGCAGCACTGAGGTGCCATTAATGGTAATTGGCAGGTGGCATTGATGGGCAGCATTGGCAGGTGACACTAACTGGCATTGGCAGGCGGCACTAACTAGCAGGTGGCACTGGATTGCACTGGCAGGTTGCACTGCTTGGGACTGGCAGGTGGCACTGGCATTGGCAGGTGGCATCAACTGGCATTGGCAGGTGGCACTGGCAGGTGGCACTGATTGGCACTGGCAGGTGGCACTAACTGGCAGATGGCATTGGCAGGTGGCCCTGGATTGCACTGGCAGGTGGCACAGATTGGCAAGTGGCACTGGATTGCACTGGCATGTGGCACTAACTGGCACTGGCAGGTGGCACTGGATTGTACTGGCAGGTGGCACTGATTGGCACTGGCAGGTGGCACTAACTGGCAAGTGGCACTAACTGGCATTGGCAGGTGGCACTGGATTTGCACTGGCAGGTAGCACTGCTTGGCACTGGTAGGTGGCACTGGCAGATGGCATTAGCATGTGGCACTAACTGGCATTGGCAGGTGGCAATAACTGGCAGGTGGCACTGGATGGCACGTGGCACTGACAGATGGCATTGGCAGGTGCCACTAACTGGCATTGGCAGGGGGCACTGGATTACACTGGCAGGTGGCACTGGATGGCACTGATTGGCACTGGCAGGTAGCACCAACTGGCAGGTGGCACTGGCAGATGGCACTAACTGGCATTGGCAAGTGGCACTGGATTGCACTGGCAGGTGGCAATGGTTTACACGTGGCACAGGTTGGCACTGATTGGCAAGGGGCACTGGATTTCACTGGTTGGCACTGGCAGGTGGCACTAACTGGCATTGGCAGGTGGCACTGTATTGCACTGGCATGTGGCACTAACTGGTATTGGCAGGTGGCACTGGCAGGTAGCACTGGCAGGTTTCACAGCCGATAGTGTAACACTGAAACTGAATGCTCCCTGCAGTGCTGCACTGTGTGAAACTGTATGGAGAGAGAGGAGCTGACACATTCAGCGTGGTCAGAGGTAGGCGGGGCCAGGGGTGGGCGGGACCCGGCAGCTAGTCAGCCAATGATTGGGCTGCTTAAGAAAGGGGAGGGACCACATACACATATCGGCCCGCCCACATCCCATCCCATTGGCTGATGTTGGAAAGCTGGGTCCCGCCCACCCCGACATTCAGCCTCAATTTTGACAGCTCCTCTCCACACACAGTTTCACACACTATGGCGCTGCTCTGCCAACAGTGTGTGGAGAAGGAGGAGGATGTCAGAGGCTGCTGAGCCGTTCTCTAACTGCTCCATCCCGACTACCAGACAGTGCTCTGCGTCTGGAGGCACCAGACACAGAGTAACAGAGGCACCTGTCAGTGACAAAAACCCAGGCGACCTGGCGCCTGGGATTTGTCGAGCCCTGTGATAGGGGATCAAATAACTTATTTCACTCCTTAAAATTCGAATAAATTACTTTTTTTGTAGTGCGTTTCCCTAGATATTTTTGTTATTCTGTCTCACTGTTAAAATAAACCTACCATTAAAATTTATAGACTGAGTATTTCTTTTTCAGTGGGAAAAGGTAATAAATCAGCAGGGGATCAAATACTCCCCCCCCCCCCCCCCCACTGTATATATGGCGTTGTTTCTATAAAACAATAATAATAATAATAATTTACTCTATTATGCCGCGTACACACGAGCAGACTTTTCGACGGACTAGGTCCAACGGACTTTCGGCGGAGTTCCGACAGACTTTCTGAATGAACGGACTTGGCCACACACAATCACACCAAAGTCCGACGAATTTGAACGTGATGACGTACAACCGAACTAGAATAAGGAAGTTCATAGCCAGTAGCCAATAGCTGCCCTCGCGTCGGTTTTCATCTGTCGGACTAGCATACACACGAGCGGATTTCTCGATATGAACTGGGTCCGGCGGAGCTCTGGCGAAAAAAATTGTTCTATTTCTAAAGTCCGTCAGATTTTTGGACAGCAATGGTCCGATGGAGCCCACACACGATCGAATTGTCTGACGGATTCACTCTGTCGGACCTTTGCTGTCAAAGTCTGGTCGTGTGTACGTGGCATTACTTTTTCAATAGATGGAATGAATTTTCATCAAATCCAAAATATATTAGAATTATTTCCAGGTGACCATATGCACATAAATGATAATATACAACAAATAAGGCAGCAAATAACATGATTAAAATATTATGACATTTTTTTTTCATTGGGCTACTGCCTAGCAATTGTTTGCATTTTTTAATGTGGCTACAATTTTGATTATCCATTGCCCCAATTCAGTGGTATATTGGATGGATAAGGTGAAAATTGTTCCATTTGTTGCCATCTAAAAATTGTTAATAGAGTAGAGGAAGGTCTAGAACTTTGAGCAGGTTTGTACTCCTCAAACTCCACAAGGGTGCTTCACTTTTTATTTTTGACACTAGACCAAGAAATAAGTGGAACGGAGGGCATTAAGACAGGAAGGGTCAAACAACAAAAATTAAATCCTCATAAGGCCCCTTTCACACTGAGGCTAGGTTCACATTGCAGCGATGCGGGAACACCGCGAATCCGCGGCGGGTTCCCGCATCGCATAGCTCCGGCGGCAGTTCACACTGCCCTATGCGAACTGCTGGGAGTGTCAGTGAAACGTTAATGACACCCCCAGATCAGTTCACATATCGCAGTGCGATCTGCAAACTCGGACAGGAATCGGATCGCATGGTGTGAACACCCATGCGATCCGATTCTGCTGCGGACCAAAAAAAGGGTCCTGTGCGAGTTTGGGCGGGGTGCGATGCGAATTCAGCCATACTATCTGTATGGCTGAACTCGCATCGCACAGAGATCGGATGTGATTTGCACTGCAGTGCGGTGCGAATCACATCCGGTTCCCGTAACCGCTGCAGTGTGAACCCAGACTGATGGACTGATTAGACCATCCATTACTCTATCGGCATCCAGTCTGCTAAAAGCAGACGGATGAGGATCTGTTCTCCATTTGTCTGGCAGATCGGTATGGATGGCAGTAGGGTGTAAACAGACAGGTAGCCAGTTTCCATCCGACCGCCCCATAAAAAACATCGGACTGTGTCCGCTCTGCATATCGGACCTGTCATCTGTCTGCTCATCAGAGATCCTGCTGGGTTGAGCAGGTGGATCCACTTGGACGGAGTCTGCCCCATCTGAAAGGGGTCTAAATGTGCTTACCTTTTTCCTTACCTTTTTCTTCTGTACCAGTGGTTCTTTGTTACTGCTTGCGTTCCTATTGGAGAGATTTCCTTTTCTACGGTTACTAGGCAGTAGAATGAGGATCTAATAAAGTGTTATTAAATTCTGATTTTTTTTTTTTATTATTATAAAAACAAATATGTTCTTTACCAGCTCTGTGCAGTGGTATTGCACAGAGCGCCCTGATCCTCCTCTTCTTGGGTCCCCAGTGGTGATCTTGGCTCCTCTTGTTTGTGTGTCTCCATGGCAAGCCGTTTGCTATGGGGACACACGGTGCATGCTAGTTTCTGACCTGTGTGTCTTTGGAGCCATGCTCCATAGAATTACACAGCATGGCTTAGGCCTGCCTCCACCTCCTCTTTACTGCATTTGATTGACAGAAGAGCCAATGTCTCCTGCTCTAATGCTGAGTGAAGAGGAAGAGAGGGGAGAATAGATGCAGCTATGCACAGCATTGATCTCTTCTCCCCTCTCTTCCCCTTCACGCAGGGAAAGGGGAGCTCAGGAAAACTGAAAACCTTTTTTTTTTACCTTACTGTAAGCAATTAATTAAGGTAAAGAACATGTTAAGGTTTAGTATCACTTTAAACATTGGAAATTTGTTTTATTTGCTATACATATATTGTCAGTTCAATATTACGCAATTTTTTTTCTCCCGTTCTAACACCTATTCTGACTAACCCATGTAAGAAAGATCTGTATACTTGGCTTTTTGCATCCCACTCCGGTCTTGATCTCCCCTTTGTCAGTCAGTGGCAGCTGCAGGGGTGAGGAGAGGAGAAAGTGCTCAACGATGACTGGTTAGGCCTGGAACAGTGATGTCCTCTATAGGCTCCTACGAGCCTTCTATTGGCGCTTCCTCCTTTCCCCTGCAGCCTCCACTGGCTGACCGGGGGGAGCCAGATCACATGACCAGACCAGAGCGCGCAGAAAATAGTTTAGTATATACATCTTTTTTATATGGGTTAGTTAGCATAGGTGTTAGAACAGGGCTCGACAAACCCCAGGCGCCAGGTCGCCAATGCGACCAGAAATCGCAACCTGGCGCCTAAGCTGCCACCAGCCCACTCACTATCGATGCGCCAGGCATGCAGCAGCATTAACACTGACTGCCGTCGTCCTCCCTCCTCCACACTCAAGTGTGTGAAACTGACAAGCAATGGAGAGAGGAGGATCTGTCAGATTTCAGCTTGATGTTGGGGTGGACAGGACCCGGCCGGAGTGGGCGGGACCCGGCAGCTATCAAACACCAGCCAATGGGATCTGGGCGGGCCGCTTTGTGTATGTGGCCCTGCCCCTTAAGCAGCCCAATCGTTGGCTGGTGTTTGATAGCTGCTGAGTCCCGCCCACCCCGACATCAAGCTCAAATCTGACAGATCCGCCTCTCTGTTACTTGTAAGTTTCACACCCTGGCCGGGTCCCGCCCATTCCGACATTAAGCTAAATTCTGAGAGCTCCTCTGTTACATTTCAGTAACAGAGTGCTCTGTGTGAAACCTGTCAGTGCCGCCACCAATCAGTGCCACCTGCTAGTGCCAACCAATGCCACCACCATCAGTGCTACTGAACATGTAGTCTATTTTAAACCTTCGGAAGTAAAGCTCTAGCCTTAGAGCAGACAGAACAAGAAACCTGTTTTTACTTTTTATTAGACAGAGAAACACCTTCTGTGTCCCTTTGCTTAATTTTCACTTCGTTCCTGGGGCATGACTTTTTCTTACCTCTTGGCCAAGCTCCATCAAAGGCTGTCCTTCTGGATATTAAAGCAGTCTCATTGAGCGGTGGAATGGAAATTGACATGCCGTATCTATGAAGTCAGGGAATGTCAGGTCTCAGTAATGCAATTCAATTAAAACACAAAAAGGCACAATAAAGGTTTGACTTTAGTAAATAATTTTACAGCGCTGGAAGCGTAAACAGTACGCTTATCTAATGATTTTCCATATTTCAAGGAGCTGCACTTAATTTTAAGTCAGGCGTTCGGCACAGTTCTGGAAGAGAGGTAATTGGCCAACTAGAGGATACTACAAGCGGATTTAGTTTTGCTTTGGCAGTTGAAGGAAAGAATGGCTGCAGCATGGAAAGGAACATTTTAATAACATGACTTGTATAACATTTGATAACTGTGTGAGGGATTCATACTGCTGTGATTAAATCTGTTTTTGCATGGTGGTGGTTTTTACAATGTTTCCAGATTCCTACATATGGGTTGTTCTTTTTCATTTTGCATGTAGATGATTTTAAAGGCACGAATGACAATTCCTCCCTACTAAGCAGTTTGACAATATCTGACTGGTCAGAGAAGGACAACGCACACACGGACAAAAAACAGGCAGACTTTTTTTTCAGCACCGACTACGCTGCTGGCTCTTCAACATCCATGTTCTCCAAGAAGGAAACATCATTTGGAAGTACTGAAAACCTTACTATGACCACTGTATCAAAAATAACGACCTTCTCCAGTAACATCTATGCTCCGGAGGACAACTCGACATTTGGTGCAAGCACTAAAGGACATGTTGAAAAAACAAGTGGCATGTTCTCAGGTGGCCTTGAAGATATTTCTTCTCTTGCTTTGGGGAACAGTGAAGAAAGCCATGACCTGCCTTCCTCTAGTGTCGCTTCAGAACTAAAGAATATAGATGATTTTGGTGAATTTCAAAGTGAGAAGCCCAAAATCAGTAAATTTGACTTTCTTTTGGCCAATGCTCAAGGAAAAATGAAATCAAGTGAAGAAATGATTAAGACAGAACTTGAAACATTAGATCTTTGTGCTCAAGGTAAGCCTGTCTTTGTATTTGCGATCTTGGCGCACCTTGCTGGAAAAAAAAATCACATATCTCATATGACACACTGGAGTTGATTTTACTACACATGGAGAGTACAATATTTGGTGCAACTTGGGCCAATCAGCTTCTAACTTCAGCTTGTTTAATAACAGGGTTTGTAAAGGTTTGTGTTGTTTTTTTCACCTTGATGCATCTTATGCATTAAGGTGAAAAAACACCGGTCAGTGACCGGCCCCCAGCCCGTTTTACTTGCCTGACCCCTCGAACTTGACCCACGGGACTGCCTCTCTGCCTATGATTCTTGGCTGTTGATTGGATAAATTGATAGCAGCGCAGCCATTGGCTCCTGCATTTGGCCTCTATATACGCCGAATGCTGGACTGGAGCGCACCCACATGGTAACCCCCCAGGAGAGCGCTTCTCCCAGGGGGTTATCTGCTGTGGGGAGGAGCTGCCGAAGGACCCCAGAAGTCAAGGATCGGGTCCACTCTGTGCAAAACGAGCTGCATAGTGGAGGTAAGTATGACATGTTTGTTATTTTATAAAAAAAAAACACCTTTAGTGTCACTTTAAGCTTTGACAAAAACTATAAATAAACCGGACTGATTGGTTTCTGTGCAGAGCTGTGCAAGATTTTGCATCTTCCAGTTTTAGTAAATCAACCCCACGATTTGAAGTGTGGTTTGTCCATATACAAACTTTTTCCTGTGTTCATATTTCATCAACAGAACACACACTCTGCATACCTACTTACAAGAATCCATATCTCTGCTGATCTGGGTGACATTACTACCCCCTGTAGGCAATTGCCACACCCGAGTCACAGCTATAAAAAACCAACAGGATGTCCCACTGTACTTCACCACAGTCCACTTTAATTTAGACCCATTTTAAAATATTAAGCATGAATTTACAGTAAGATTTTCAGTACTGTACACTGGAGCACATTGAGGATTATTCTTTATTTCACCATTCACCACCTGGACACGGCCCCAGTTCATATGTCATTTCAGTAAAGACCACCTTTATAAGCAATGAATTGATCTAATAATCATCTAAAACCCATGCCTACAGAAGGTAGATGTAAAAAGGTAGTTCTAGTAAGGAAGTGCCACTGTGCCGGAAGTCATATCACCCAAGATTCCCCCAGTGGGAACATTTTAAATTCAGTTCATTGTACATATAGTTTGAATATGAGATATTTGTATAGACTTGATGTTACGGTGAACACTTCACAAGGGCCTTTTTTTCTACTCTTTTAATACTGTCAGTCTTTGCAAAAGTAATATTGTATCATTATGGTAGAGCATTCCATTGTCTTGTCTTCAATCTTTCCTGGCTCTCCTCTTGATTTGGAGTTTTGAATATTAAAACTGAACTCTAGGCAAATATAAAAGGCACAAATAATTAACCTACTGATGGATTGTTAAAAGTATATTCTGGCAGGAGGAGTTGGCAGAAAGATGAGCTCATCAGTCTGCTGCTTTTCCTTTTACTGTCCAGCCACGGTGTGGGGGAGGGACAAAACCTGTAACTATAATTTTAGAAGTCCTTCGTCAGAAAAGTGTAGTTTTCTTCTGGCATCCTATATCTCTGGGGGTTACCAGTGGTGGGATCATCTTTCCTTCCTTAGTGTTGTAGACACTTTCATTCATTCATGACATGATTCCTGAAAATTGTGTTTCCACAGGATCCCATAAGAGAAGCCTTAGCCTTGGGGATAAAGAAATCTCTAAAACTCCACCTGCTGTAGAGCCAGCATTCAGAGACAGGTCTCACACTGTTACGGAGAAGCCCGCCTTACCTGTGATTAGAGACAAGTACAAAGATCTCACAGGTGAAGTTGAGGTAAGGTTATATGTTGACTGATGCAGTAAAATGGTATGCATCTTTGGGATTGATCACCAGTACTCATTTTGCAGGTTGTTATATGGATCTAAAGCAGGGTTTCTCAAACAAGGTTCCATGGGACCCTAGGGTTCCTCCAAAGGTTTCTAGGGGTTACTTGAGCAGTAAGGAATTTCTGCTTCTTAGATAAGTTCCCACTGATACCATTGATCCTTTTCGCTATCTGTAAGGGGGAATTTTTCCCAGTGACCACAAGTGTAAGGAACATTCTTCCCAATGACCATCACACTAACATATCATGAGTTGTAGATATAGTAATTTTTAGCAGGCGTTCCCTGAGACCAGAACATTATTTCAAGGGTTCCTCTGTGTTGAAAAGGTTGAGAAACGTTTTTACATTTTGTGCATCTTTGGGAACCCATGTTATAATATTTTAGTTCCCACACATTTTGAATTTGAAACCTATATACCATGTTGGTGCACATTTCTAATGTATGCTATGATGACCAGTGTAATATAGCTGAACTGTATAGAAAATAAAACTCTGCTGCACTTCATATAGTACTATACCAGCTTTGTATTAACCAGTTCTGCACTAGATCAATTTTTTTCCTTTTTATTTTATTTATTTATTTTTTTCGCACGCATGTAAGAATCTGTATTTTTGGCTTTAAAATCCTTAAAACTCCCAGGAACAAAAAAAAAATAAAATGCATTTTAGTGCAGACACGCACAATGTTATACCTATGTTTTGGTAAAATATAAAAAATGAGGTTGCTTTGAGTAAATAGATACCAAACATACCAAGACTTACAATTACTTTCACCCATGATATCACAAAAACTATGGTACTGAAATATTTTCATAGGTGACTCTTTTTAAAAGAATTTACAGAATAATAGTTTAGAATTAACTGCAAGCTCTGGTGCAAGAATTATTGGACATTTGTGGTGATACTTCACGTGTGGTGCAATCGCGGTTTACATACACTTGCACACCATGTCCATGTGTTTGCATGTACTGGTTTGTGGAGGACAGTTGTTGAGTACTTTTTTTTTTTTTTTTGCTATCACAAAGGGCTAACAAACCTCCATGTGATCACATTGGGCAGGTGACAGGCACTCTTCGTGGAGATATTAAAACACAATGTTCCAGGCACTGGCCCTATGGGAGAACTCGCAGTCCACTGCCCCCAGAGCCAATCCGATGCAGCCATCATAAAAACACATGAAGTGACTGAATTGGGAAGGAGAGATAGACATTGCTAGCCAGAACACAATGAAGCTGTGAAGCCTCCAGTCAAACAATGCCGAGCCGATTTAAAGGCTAAACAGTTTATTGGAAATAGTTTACAATACTTGCGATACCAGGCCAGTGTAGATGGATGAATTTGGACAGAAGGATTGAAATGATCCGCCGTTACCATACAACACACCTATGGTGTGTGATTTTGGACACTGAGAGCCAACCTGAACAATAAACTGTTTAGCCTTTACAGCAACTCGGCACTCTTTGACTGGAGGCTCCACACCCTCATTGAGTTCCAGATAGCGCTGTCTTTATCTCTGCTGCCCAATTCATAGAAATATTGGGGGGTCTAATACCCATATGTCTCTCCTGCACTCCAAAGCATGTAACCATTTAGGGTTTCTTTCCAGGCAGAGGAGATCAAGGAAGGAAGCCAAGCTGTCCACACCTTGAAAAGGATAGGCAGCTATACAGCCATATAACATTTTTTTTACAGTCCGTGCCAGCTTGTGCTTTACTCTTCACTTTTTGGACATACTGTATGTAATACATCCAAAGAGCTGAACTAGTTAAATTATAACTAAAGATACAATTTTATTTTAGTTTTCAATAGAGTGGAGAGGGATTAGGACACACCGTCTGATTTACCTTTCTCACCAAGAAGTAAAGTAAAAGAAAATGCCTAGTTTTGAATTGTCACCAGAATAGGAATAGGTGGGAATTCTTTGAATGGAGAAACAAGTTCTGGTGACAGCCGGGGGATTCTTTCATTTTAGAAGGATTTCCTCTCACTTTTTTAGCTATTGGACAAAAAGCAAAATCTTCCCAACAGCACACAGATGGCAAAATAAAAATGGGAGACATTATAACTCTTCTGTACTCTATCCAAATAAAGACTTTAAAGCTTGCTTCTAACATTGAGGTTAACGTAGGGTTAGTGTGCATCCTCAGGGCTGTATTTTACATTATACATCACTTTTGCACATCATTTTTTTTATACCAAAGTGGGAAAGAGTCCAAAGAGTCCAAAGTGGGAATTATAATTATATAGAGTTGAAAATCGTAATGTTAACATATAAGACTTCAGATGGAAATTCATGATATTTGGCATTTGACCTTATTGCGTATTCTATCTCTGATGACTACCTAATAATTCTGGTACTTTACTTTTAGGAGAGTGAAAGGTATGCATATGAATGGCAGCGTTGTTTGGAAAGTGCTCTGCAGGTAAGGAGAGTTTATTATGTCTTTTATATATATATATGGGGCTGATAAATAAATAAAAAAAGGACCAGAAAAGCACTTGTTCACAGCAGCCAGTTGAACAACTGCTTTTACACCACAAAAAACATAAACAGGTGATCGCTAAACAAACAAACATAATTGTCTTGGTGTCTATGCATGCATGTGTACAGTATATAAAATATGTAGAAGGATATATAAACTGTCCCTAACACCGAAACTAGGGGATGTGGGCTTTGCTCCGAGAATACTTTCGGATCACACTCCATACTGGATTGCGCTCCAGCTCGTGAGCGTCTCACCTGCTCCTCCTTGGCGGCTCAACCCCTTTTGGCTGACAGCCCTAAGGGACCAGGAAGACATCCCCACTGAACTACAATATTACTTCACGGCTAACGGGCTCTCAGCTGCTTATGACATGGTCTGGGAGATGTTTAAACTGCATGCCCGCTCCCTCCTTTCCACGCGCATCAATAGAGTCAAAAGGTCATCTAAACTTATTCTGCAACAGGCTGCAGAACATCTACAGGTGCTGGAGGAGGCGTTCCATCGGGACCCTTCGCCCAGCACAGCCAATAATCTTAGGGTACAGACGCGACAGGTTTCCCAGTTGCACATTGAGAAAGCTAAGCAGCGCATCTTCTTTTGTAGACAGGGTGTTTGAGTACGGTGAACGATCTGGCAAACTACTTGCATACCTGGCCTATCTGGATGCGCGTCCCCCTGTGGTAGTGTCGTTGTTAGATCCGTGGGGGAACGATATCACCGATCGGCAACTAGTGGCGGAGGAATTTGGGAAGTTCTACCGTGCCCTTTACACCTCCCGGGTCACCCACTCTCCCCAAGACACCAGGGACTACCTGGCGGGAGTTGCATTTCCCAGACTGGCTGATGAACAGTTTGAACTGTTAGAAGCCCCTATTACTATAGAAGATATCTCTGTGGCTATCTCCTGCCTGGCAGCGTCCAAGGCCCCAGGATTAGACGGCTTACCACTTGAATTCTACGCCACTTACTCTGAAATCCTTATCCCTAAACTTTATGACTTATACAAATTTATGTTTGATACAGGTACCCTACCCCCCTCTATGAAAGAGGCCCAAATTGTAGTAATCACCAAGCCTGGCAAGGACCCTAAATACCCAGAATCGTATGGACCTCTCTCCCTGCTCCAAGTTGATATTAAGATATTAGCTAAGATCCTAGCCTCCCGCCTTAACCAGGTCATTCTGTCCCTAGTCCACCCAGATAAGACAGGCTTTATGCCAGGGAAAAATACAGCAATGAACATTCGTCGTCTATTTATGAATATTCAGGGATCCCACCATGACATCGGGTCGAGGGTCGTGGTGACTCTGGATGCCGCTAAGGCCTTCGACTCTGTGGATTGGAACTACTTATGCGAGTGCCTTTCGAGATTTGGATTTGGCCCCAATTTTATTCGTTGGGTTCAACTCCTATACCAATCCCCCAAGGCCAGGGTGTTTGTGAATGGTTGGTTATCGGACCAATTTCCCCTTGAGAGGGGGACCCGACAGGGCTGTCCTCTTTCCCCTATGATGTATGCACTGGCGGTGGAGCCGTTGGCCATCATGATTCGGGCAGATGCTAATATCCACGGCCTTAAGATTGGTAACCTGGAAGAGAAGATCGGGATGTATGCCGATGATACCCTTCTGTACCTGGCAGACTCGGGTCCTTCCCTGTGCGCTGCCCTTCGTTCTATAGAATGTATCGGTGGCCATTCGGGTTTGCGTATTAACTGGTCCAAATCTCAGATCCTTCCCATTGACCATTTCCCCCCTCCGTTCACGTCTCCACCTCTGAGTCTCCCAAGGGTCTCCTCGATTAAGTACCTTGGGGTACTGGTGACCAGATCGCTCACAGACTACACACTCCTTAACATTGAACCCCTATGTACCCTGATCAAGACTAAGACACAGAATTGGGCCAGACTACCAGTGGGGGTTATGGGACACATTAATTTGGTTAAAATGATACTTTTACCAAAGATACTCTATCTCGTATGGCATGCCCCCCTATATATACCACAAAAAAATTTCAAAACGATTGAGTCTATTCTTAACTCATTTATATGGGGGCACAGTAGACATAAATTATCCTGGAATCTCCTGAAAAACCCGGCAATGCTGGGAGGAGCTGCTCTTCCAGACTTTCAGGAGTACTACCTTGCCTCACAATTATCCCCTTTTTATTATTTTGATAAAAGCGAACTACTATGATATCAGGCACTAATCTGTGGGCATCCTGACAATCCAGCCCACTCCCCCCTTCAGGCAGTCCTCAGGGCCCCCTTGACGGGTTGCTCCCCCCGCCATAACACAGACATGCTGACACATCACCGGAGGGTGTATGGGGGGTGGCACTGAAAAAACTTGGGATCCCACGGGTCCACTCCCACGCGCCTCTCTGGTTCAACATGCACCTACCTGAACTGCTGTCCATTCCAGATCCTGCAGTTTGGATACGCCACGGGATCTTATATATTTATCAGGTCATGACTAATATGGGAATAAAAACGTTTCAAATGCTCAAGGATGAATTCTCCCTCCCTAACTGTCTCCTTTTTAGATACCTGCAGCTCCGCCATGCCATACAAACCCAATTTATTAGCTCTAACCCATCCTTGGCAGTCCCCTCTATAGTAGATACAGTTACGGGTACTGAGCCAGCTAAATTAATCTCCACCTTGTACTCCGCTATCCGTCTCCCTGGTGTCATGGCCTTGGCCTATGCTGCTAAGACCAGATGGGAGGTGGACATTGGGCTTATTGCGGATGAGGATTGGGATGACATTCTGGGGGATGTGAAATATGTATCCCCCGGCTGTCAGATCGCCTCATGCAACTGTATATCATACACAGGACATATCTAACTCCTCAGAAGATAGCACGTTTCAAGCCCATGTACAATCCGGGATGCCGTCAATGTGGTTATACCCCGGGCTCCCTTTATCACCTTCTATGGACCTGTCCAACTATTCAGGCATACTGGATGCAAGTGATACGATTCCTGCACGACCAGATGGGTTCACCTGCTACCCTAGACCCCAAAATGTGCCTGCTCGGTCTGATGCCTAGCTTAGAAGCTGATAAATCTCTTCGCACCTTTTTGCATGAGACCCTATTCCTGGCAAGGAAAGCGGTGGCTAGAAGGTGGATGCAGGCCCTGCCCCCCACAATCCAGTGTTGGAAAAAAGAGGTAAATCAGTGCTCGACAAAACCCGGGCGCCAGGTCGCATTTGCGACTAGAATCAGCGACCTGGCGCCTGGGCAGCATAGCTGGGGGTATCCTGTCTCCGTGGACCCCCCCCGGCGCGATCGCGTCGGGCCGTGCGGCAGGCGGCCATTAATTGAGCCCCCGGCTTTGAGGCCTTCTGTGATCCTATGGTTCCTTCTGGAATCTGGCGCCCTCTTGTGGTGGCCGTTGGAATTACAACCAACAATGCTAATGGAATTGCCTGCCCTGCCTGCCCTGCCTGCCAGTCTTTCTCCTTCCCTTTACCCCTTTACTTAGAACCCCTAAACAAAAAAAAAACAAAAAAAAAAAAAATATATATATATAATATAATTTTTTATTTTTTTTATTTATTCTAACACCCTAGAGAGTAAAATGGTGGTCTTTGCAATACTGTCTGTCACACCGTATTTGCACAGCGGACTTACAAGCGCACTTTTTTTGGGGAAAAATAATTTATTTAATAAAAAAAAAAATAAGACAACAGTAAAGTTAGCCCAATTTTCTTTTATACATTGAAAGATAATGTTACGCCGAGTAAATCGATACCCAACATGTCACGCTTCAAAATTGCGCCCGCTCATGGAATGGCGACAAACTTTTACCCTTTAAAATCTCCATAGGCGACGTTTAAAAAATTCTACAGGTTGCACGTTTTGAGTTACAGAGGAGGTCTGGGGCTAGAATTATTGCTCTTACTCTACCGATCGTAGCGATACCTCACATGTGTGGTTTGAACACCGCTTTCATATATGCGTTCGCTTCTGCACGCAAGCTTGGCGAGACAGGGCGCATTTAAAAAAAATATTTTTTTTTTATTTTAACTTTTATTTTTATTTTTTTCACTGTTCTTTTAAAAAAAAATGTGTCACTTTTATTCCTATTACAAGGAATGTAAAAATCCCTTGTAATAGAAAAAAGCATGACAGGTCCTCTTATATATGAGATCTGGGGTCAGAGAGACCTCACATCTCATATTTACACTAGAATGCAATTTAAAAAAAATTTGTCATTTGAAAAAAATAAAACAAATAAAATGTCCCTCTAAGAGCTATGGGCAATGACTTGGAGACAGGTGGGGGGCTGGGGGCTACCTTCCCCTCACTCATCTCCATGTCAGGCCAGGGACAGGTCCAGATCGCCGTCACGGACCTGGCTCCTAACATTTTTTAGCTGGCTCCTAGATTCCAAGCCAATTTGTCAACCCCTGAGGTAAATGATACTCTTCCATATAAGAAGCTGATTTATGTGCATAGGGGGTGTTCACCTAAATACGAAAAGGTCTGGGGTAGATGGTTGGCAGATGGTGAAACGTGTACTTGATATACTCACCCTTCATCTTCCCCTTTCCCTCCCCTTTTTTTTCTTTTTTTCTCCTCTTCCCTCCCTCTCCGTCTCTCCCCCTTTCCTTTGTCTCTTTTTATACATACATATATACTATGTGATGGCTCTACCTCTTGTGGGTAGTTTGCTTTATGCTACACGGTTACTGTAATGTGTCTATATATGTGCTATTGTTTTGGCCATGTTGGCCTCCGTCGATTTATGTACCAAGCATTCGTACTTCAATAAAGTTGGCTTTTTTCAATAAAAAAAAAAAAAGAAGTATATATAAACAGTTCCAAAGGGGTCCACAGCAATGTATGCTTGTAGTAAATGCCCAGGTGCTCACCCACAAAGACATCCATATAAATCCAAAACTGGTTTAGAAGCACTTGCAGGTCTTGCAGAGGAGGAAGACTGAAAACAGCAGTGTTTTTATTGCCAACGATTTAATGAAGCTCAGTCCATCTTGAGAAAAATGGACTGAGCTTCATCAAAGTGTTGAAAATAAAAAACACTGCTGTTTTCGGTCTTCCTCCTCTGCAAGACCCGTGAGTGCCTCTAAATCAGTTTTGGATATATATATATATATATATATATATATATATATATATATAATGTGTATGTTTTCTGCCTACAAGGGTGTTCAACATGTGACCTGCGACCACAAATCAGGAAAGCTCAAGCTCTGGGAGGGCAGGTTCGCAAGCCCAGATCACGATCAACAGGTTGCTGACCCACAGAGCATCAGAGTGCATGGAGCCACATAAGCCAATGTTTCCTCTGTAGTGTCGGCTCCTGTCCCGGGGGGCTGATACCAAGTGCACTTTGCCTGGGACCTTTCTAGCAGCATGAAGGCGATGCCAGCAGAAGCTGGAAGAGGAAAATGTCAGTGTATTAACCATCACATACCTGCACTTTTACAATGGGCGTTATAGCACTTCTAAAAAAAAAAAAAAAAAAAGGTTTTTAGGCTGCTTTCACACAGATCTGCTTTCCTGTGGGTTATCTAGACTGAACTGAAACTTAGTTGAATCCTCCTCTGGTTTGAATGCTGGGCACAGTGAGCAGGAAGGGAGTTGCAGCTGTAACCTCACAGGTTTCTAGACGCTAGGTGGCTCTAGCAACCAGTGATCAAGAGTAGAGTCAGGTGGAGGGGGGCGGAGCCAGAGCCAGCACTACCACAGCTCAGTCTGTCCTGACCCCTGCATTCTGGACTGGGACAAGAGACTTGGGGCTATGGGCCCCAGACTCGGGACTGTAGCCCCAATAGCCATCCTCTAGCGATGCTACTGCCCCAGTAATGAAATGTAGTATTCATCTGGGATGCTACCCGCACTACTTATTACTGCTTTATTTGTGAAGATTCTTCGCAAACTGACACTTCACATTATGTGGGCCTTCCCACTACTCCCTACATCACTACTGTGTTTAGTGACCTTGAAGTTGGCGGGAGTAATTGCGGCGCATGGCGTATGGCATATGTACGAAGGCTTTTAGATAAACTTAAAGCATTACTAAACTCAGTAATATGAAAACAGTTTATCATCCCTCCTCCTACCCCTCCGTGCCCACAGCTTAAAAGTCTTTTTACATTAAAATACTCCCACTGTATAC
The DNA here is from genome assembly GCF_037356315.1 of Lithobates pipiens. Lineage (NCBI taxonomy): Eukaryota > Metazoa > Chordata > Amphibia > Anura > Ranidae > Lithobates > Lithobates pipiens. Next base: position 270,044,411 of record NW_027507748.1, on the reverse strand, counting down.
TTTTTAGGCTGATCTGTATACCACGTTCATGTGATAAATTGCAGTGTTTGCCCAAGTGCTGAGTGTTCAGGTAGAAGGAGATTTCCACTACAGCCTGTGTCCCCATGCTGTTATGGGAGGCGGATTAGCCATCAATCAAGATATGACCTCCCACCCACTGTATTCTTTTTTTAGTTAGACCCCTTTCACACTGGAGGTGTTTTTCAGGTGCTAAAGGGCTAAAAATAGCGCTTGTAAAGTGCCTGACGCCTCCCGTGCAGCCCCAGTGTGAAAGCCCAAGTGCTTTCACACTGGAGTGGGGCGCTTGCAGAATGTTTCAAAAAGTCCTGCAACCAGCATCTCTGGAGCGATATAGGAGCAGTGTATACACCGCTCCTCGACCACCCCTGCCCATTGAAATGAATGGGCACTACTGCTGAAGTGCCTGCAAAGTGCTTAGGCAGCGGCACTTTCCGGGCACATTTAACCCTTTCTTCAGCCGCTAGCGGGGGTTAAAAGCACCCCGCTAGTGGCCTAAAAAATGCTGCTAAATCAAGGGTTAAGCGCCACTAAAACTAGCAGCACTTTACCGCTAACGCAGAGTGGTACTAGTGTGAAAGGGATCTTACTGGACATGGAGGAAGAGGGAAGGGCTGGTCTGTCATTTAGGATCTGTATACACACCCACATGTGTGGTGTCAATATCATGTGACCTGGCTAGCTCTGATCAACAAGGAAATGGTCTCTCCAGCAATAGACCAAACTGAGTATATACAGCAGGATTACCCTCACTGTGTCTTATCTGGCCTTGCCAAGAGAGACCCTGCAGGAGGGGGAGGATTTGTCCATACAGGATCAAAGAGCCTTTTTACACAATGCAGAGTATTAACCCCTTAAGCTCCACAGTGAGTATAACAAGCATGCTATTCTACATATACAGACAGATTTTACAGTTGTGGGTTTAGTAACAATTTAAAAATGTTACATTTTACAATTATACCAGGTTTTCTTCTGAAGTGTGAACCTCCTATAAGTTTTGTTTTTTGAAATTTAGAACTGTTTTCTCATGTCCCATAATTGTGTTAAATATAATTTAGTATATTGTAAGTAAGCAGGAGTTTACACAACCTGCTTTTAGATTAAACTCGGCATGCGGTGCAAAGCTTGTCATTCAAGGAAACGATCCACTCACGTCTGATTCCTTAACCAATGTTCTGTCAGCTTATAAAGGTTCATTTCACAAAGGTGACACACCAGAAGAGGTGTACTCCTTTTCAAAAAGAAGTCACTCTTATTCTAAGTTTACCTATAAGTACATATCATAAAGGAAGGTATACAACCTCTTTAAAGGTACAGGGCATGCTGGACAGACAGGAGCCAAATGATAAAACGGCATATTTTTGGTGGAAACCAGCGTACCCTAAGGAAACCCATGCAAGCACATAGAGAACATGCAAACCAGCCTGCTCACAGGTTTTTCAAGGGCTTTAATGCTGACGTTCCCCATTCATATTTGCATGTTTTCTCCCTGTTATCAGCAAAGCCCTAGAGAAGGAGTGCACATGCTGGCCTTACCCCTTGGGTGATTTCAATGGTCCTGGCTTGACTTTTGCCTGTGCTGCTCGCTCCTGTGATGGAGGGACAAGCAACTAATTGCTGACCTATCTTGGCAATAAAGCAGGACAGACAATGAGCATTTTTCAACCAGGCTTGTGGTGAGGCCCAAAAGGCCTACAGGTATGAAACTTAATTAAACAACATTTTACCAAACTGAACACTGTGTTTTAACCAACAGAGAATCCTCGTCTGCAGGGTCTATTCTCTTAAAGCTTGCATGTGATGTTTGCCAAAACTGGCTTTGTTTTTAGTCCTCACTTTTATTGCTGAAAATAACACTCATTATGGCAATAGTAATCATTCTTCTTCTATATTTACCAGTAAATGAGCTGCTTAGGGTCTCGCTAATAGAGCAGACTCCTGAAATAATTCTCCAGCTGTGACATGCACCATACGTGTGACAGATTGATTTATTAAGATACCTACAAGTGTATTTAAACACGCTGTGTCTGGTTTGTTTTTTAGGTCATCAAAAATGCAAATGATGCTCTCAATGGAATTAGCAGTTCAGCAGTCTGTACAGAAGTTATCCGATCGGCACACGGAATGGAATATTTATTAGGTATGGATTCTATAACTTATTCTTACCACTGTCAATGTGGCTATGATTCTTTTTATTTTCAATGGCATTTGTGGTATGCCTCTATGTATGGTCGTCCACTTTCCATTGTTTCCCTAAACTAATGGTCTGGAATTAGTGTTTTTAAACTTTCAGTTTTTGAGCATCTTCAGCTTATTTATCACTTACGAAGTATGCATCCTCTTTATCTTTTAACTACTTAAAGGACTGAGCCTATTTTTCAGACTTGGTGTTTACAAGTTAAAATAATTATTTTTTTGGCTAGAAAATTACTTAGAACTCCCAAACATTTTATATATAATATATATTTTTTAGACACCCTAGAGAATAAAATGGCGGTCGTTGCAGTAATTTGTCACACTGTATTTGAGCAGTGGTCTTGCAATCGCAATTTGTTTTGGAAAAAAATATACCTTTTTCAATTCAAAAATAAGACAACAGTAAAGTTAGCCTATTTTTTATATATTGTAAAAGATAATGGTGAGCCAAGTAAATTGATACCCAACATGTCATGGTTCAAAATTGCGCCCGCTCATGGAACGCCGACAAACTTTGACCCTTAAAAATCTCTATAGGCGACATTTAAAATTTTCTACAGGTTACCAGCTTTGGGTTACAGAGGAGGTCTAGGGCTATAATTATTGCGCTCGCTCTAACGATTGCGGCAATACCTCACATGTGCGGTTTGAACACCGTTTTCAAATGCCTTACGTATGTGTTCGCTTCTGCGCGCCAGCTCGGCAGTACGGGACACTTTAAATTTTTTTTATTTTTTTCTTATTTAACTTTTTGCTTTTACACTGTCTTTAAAAAAAATAAAAAATAAAAATAAAAAATGGGATCACTTCTATTTCTAATACAAGGAATGTAAACATCCCTTGTAATAGAAAATAAGCATGACAGGACCTATTTAATGTGAGATCTGGGGTCAAAAAGACCTAAGATTTCACATTTACACTAAAATGCAATAAAAATGAATAAATGTCTTTAAAAAAACAAAAAAACCTTTAAGACCATTGGGCGGAAGGGACGTTTGATGTCGCTTCTGCCATCCAATGGTATGGAGCCGAGTGGGGGGCCATTTTTCCCTCACTTGGCTCCAGGCTGTTAAGAGGAGAGGACATGATCTTATCTGCTGCTACCAACCCCTATAAAAGTGATCTCGCAGCGGACCGCCCGCTGTTTAAGAGGATACCGGGGTTACGGCAGCTATCTGCTGCCATAACAATGGTATTCCACTTTAAACAGTCGACCTTCAACTACGGTGTGGTGCACTTTCTGAAAGCTCACCAAACCCACAGGTAATAACAGAAGTCTATGCCTCAGTGCAGGTAACCTGAAGGTGCACTGCCCCTGTGGATCAGTTTGAAAGCAGCCCAGTAACCACTGCGCAGATATGCCCATATATACACTGCAATTTGAGTAATAAACTGACCTTTAATAACAGTCTTCCATTCAGGTATCGCTTGCTGTTGCTGTGCCTGGCAGAATGAATTTGGTATCACTCCGCCTGTGGCAAGAGACGGCGCTATACAGGAAGTATCAAATTATACAACTCTGCTCCACAGCTGCTTGCTTTGCCGACTTCATTAACAACACAAATGCTCTGGGATGGCGGGTCTGCAACCTATGATCTGGGCTTGCCAATCTGCCATCCCACAGAAGGAGGTCGCGGGCCACATCAGAGGGCTGATCAGAGGGCCACTGGTTGGGCACCCCTGACTTAGATGCTCCCATGTATTACTTCTGGTCCCCACCATCACGGTTGCAAGCTCTTTTGCAGACTCTGAGTTTAGCAATGATGCAACTGAATCTATGCCAGTGAACCGCGCATGTGTGGAGGTTTGTCAGGTCACTCCTGTGATAACTGTAACTGTTTTAGCAACAAGGCAGGATGTGGAGATGGCATCTCTGGCAGTTTTTTTAGCCAGGTTTCAGGAGGTATGTAAATGCTCTACAGTCTACACCTATAGCAAGGGCATTATCCACCTTTAGTCAAAGCTGCACAGATTGTTTTTATCTACAGCGCCCTTTACCTGCATAAGCATTTCTTTGTTAAAGTTGAACTAAGCCACTAAAGTGTTACTAAACCCACAACAGTAAAATCAGTCTGTATATGTAGTAAAGCATGCTTTCTATACTCACTGTGGAACCTAAGGGGTTAATTCTGCACATTGTGTAAAAAGGCTGTCCCCTCTGATCCCCCCTTCTTTCACAGTCTCTAATCCATCTCCTGATGTGAAGTGTGTCTTGCTAGAAAATTTGTTTGTTTTTTTCGGGGGGGGGGGGGGGGGGAGGTTTGCATGTGATTGGCACAGCCTTGTCCAGACAGAGGGTTAGGGGTCCTGCAGCCTCATAGGACAGTCGGAAGAGAGTGAAAACTCCTCCTACAAGCTTTAACCAGACACTGATATAAGTCACAAAACTGCTTTATACTGCTAATGAGAAAAGCTATTTAACAGTTTATATTTACTAAAATAATTGCATTTCCATGTTCTGTGTACTATGGGTGATCAGATATAGTGAATGCAGGGTCCTGGGTTTAGTAACACTTTAAGGTCAAATGTATCTATCTCAAAGCATTTATTAGCTCCAGGTATGGGGATTACGCCTTGTACTAACTGACTCAGTGTGGTAGCGAATGCTCCTGCCCTACTATGTGCCATGTAAAGCATTCTAAAATGACTTAGTAGTAGGTGTCTTTAAAAGTATTGCAACCTGCGCAGTTCAGGAGATTTTGCCTAGTGATTTTTGCAATGACCTCATTCGCTCATGCGCATTTTGCCCCTGATTTATGGCACACTCACTGTGCCATCAACCTATACAATACAGGTGCCGTGCCTCCCTCAGCATCACTCGAGGGCATAGCATTGCAATCCCATGGGAGTGTGACTTGCTACGTCTCGATGGTGTGAACATTGCTATTATGCTTCAACACATGTGCAATCCAATTGGTTTGGTGGTTATGGTAACTGTTAATGAAAACGAGGATTGGGTAATAGTTATTGCACATGCGCAAGATTATGACTGAGAAAGGAGAAAGCGCGGGAGTAAATATTAGGAGAAATAGGGAGACAACTGCAAATATGGTGTCGGCTTCAACTGGAAGAGATGCACAAAGCTGCAAAAACAGTAGCCTTGTGATTGCTGTGGATTTGTGCTTTTGAGTTTACTACCGCTTTAATCGCTCATGCTTGTTGTCCTATAGAAAACAATGGTCACATCTAGTTAATGTAATAGTGATCTTATTTTGTGCAGGTGTCATCGAGGTGTACAGAGTGACCAAGCGAGTAGAATTGGGTATAAAGTCCACTGCAGTGTGCAGTGAGAAACTGCAGCACTTGGTGAAGGAGATTGACAAACTTTGGAATAACTTAATAGGATTCATGTCACTCGCCTCTCTAATGGTAAGTTTCTTTTAAATATTACTTTTCTCTAGTTAAATATTTTTGGGGAAAACATGTAATGTGAAATTCCATGACCAAACTGTGCCAAGGTTTAATGATTCTGAAGTAATTAGGATTATAAATAAATATGAAAAGCTAGTAATACGTTTTTTTCATTCTGAGCCATTGCACTTTAATCTATACTTATTCTGCTGCAAAGTTAAAAATAGAAATGAAAGGCAAAACATTTGTGTGTGTATATATACTAAAAAATAGAAATATATATATATATATATATATTTTCTTTCTTTATAGCTGGACACATCTCTGGAGAGCTAGGGGTGGAGAAAGAGAACAATACACTGCTCTTCCCAGTGAATGGCTTTGCGGGGGGGGGGGGGGGTGGGTGGTCAGCAGAAGTATGATCATTGGAGGACAGGCAAGCCAAGCAAAGCCAGAAGCTGACCACACTGGGATGGATGTGCTTTCATGCCTACCATGGTCAGTTTGAAGTAGGAGAGATGGGGGGGGGGGGGGGCGGCAGCATCCCCAGGTATTTTACACAGGAAGCAATACAAAAAGAACAGGATGCTTTTTACCATTACATGGTACAACAGACACCTATCAAGAATATGAAATGTTGGGGTAACACATTTAATACCTTATTCCTTTAACTTCCCCAGCATAAATGTAAAACGTACACACTTAGCTTACTGTTACTACCATACTGCAGTTATCCTGGGTTGCTTCACAGAAAAATAAAGCCCCATACACACTATCAGATTTTCTGCAGATTTCTTCCTGGGTTTACCAAAACCATATAATATGAGGTCAAACCTTAGGAGTTTCAATTTGTTATGCAATCAGGCAGGCCCTTGCACTACATGGTTTTGGTAAACCTGAAGACAAAAATCAGCAGAAAATCTGATAGTGTGTTGAAGGCTTAACTTGTTACCTAGATCAGGATGGTGAACAGCTCAGGAGCACACATATTCACAGAAACCTGTCTGCTGCTCTTCATAGGAGGGGGAACTTGGTGCTCTTCTAACAAACAGCCACACAGATTTCTATTGTGAGATACTAAGGGGGAGAAACATTATTTAGATGTTAAGCTCCTTGAGAGCAGGGACCGATGTGAATGTACAATGTATATGTAAAGCGCTACGTAAATTGACGGCGCTATATAAGTATCTTAAATAATAATAAATCTCCTATAGGCCAATGTAGCTCCCCTTCCCTCTCCTGTAGGCCACTCTAGCTAGCCTTCTCTGTCTGCTTCTCCAGGGAAAATTGGCCAGCCAGCCCGCCCATCGAAAACACACTGAAAAGTAAAAAAAAAAAATTACAAATTTAGAAAGATGCCATTGAAGGCATGGGTACTCCATGTGGGCTCGAAATTTACAAGTTCTCTCCTGACACACAACCACACTTTGGACCTTATTGTATGATTACATTTTTTACACTTGACCTCCAGGATATTTACCCCCCTTCATGACCAGGCCATTTTTTTGCGATATGGGACTGCGTTATTTTAACTGACAATTGCACGGTCATGCAACGCTGTACACAAAATGTATGTCTCTCTCCCCCCCCCCCCAAATAGAGCTTTCTTTTGGTGGTATTTGATCACCACTGTGTTTATTTTTTGCACTATAGAAAAAAAAAATACCAACAATTTAAAAAAAAAACATATTATTTACTTTCTGCTCTAAGACATATCCAATAAAAAAAAAAGTCTTCATAAATTTAGGCCAATATGTATTCTGCTACATAATTTTAGTTAAAAAAATTACAATAAGCGTATGTTGATTGGTTTGCGCAAAAGTTAGCGTCTACAAACTATGGTATATATATACTGAATACATTTTTTATATATACTAGTAATGGTGGCAATCAGCGACTTGTAGCGGGACTGTGATATTGCGACGGACATTTTGACACTTTGTGGGAACCAGTGACGCAAATACCGTGATCAGTGCTAAAAATATGCACCGTCGTTGTACCAATGACACTGGCTGGGAAGGGGTTAAACTGCTAGGGCGATCAAAGGGTTAAATGTGTGCCTAGCCAGTGTATGTGTGTATTTTGTGTGGTGCTTTTACTAAGGGAAGTGATGGATTTTCTTTTCCTATTACTTCCCCTCCCCTCTGTCAAGAACGCAGCTCTGCCTAGTCTCCTGTGTCGTCCTGTGTCCGTCTCCTCAGTGATCAGCGGGTGCTGGCAGACATCCATTAGCCGGCACCCGCTGATCAGCTTCTGCTCTGACATATCGCAGCAGAAGTGGCACGCCCCCTACCTGGAAGTGCAGATTGACATCTATATACAGGTCCTTCTCAAAAAATTAGCATATTGTGATAAAGTTCATTATTTTCTGTAATGTACTGATAAACATTAGACTTTCATATATTTTAGATTCATTAGACACAACTGAAGTAGTTCAAGCCTTTTCTTGTTTTAATATTGATGATTTTGGCATACAGCTCATGAAAACCCAAAATTCCTATCTCAAAAAATTAGCATATCATGAAAAGGTTCTCTAAACAAGCTATTAACCTAATCATCTGAATCAACTAATTAACTCTAAACACCTGCAAAAGATTCCTGAGGCTTTTAAAAACTCCCAGCCTGGTTCATTACTCAAAACCGCAATCATGGGTAAGACTGCCGACCTGACTGCTGTCCAGAAGGCCATCATTGACACCCTCAAGCAATAGGGTAAGACACAGAAAGAAATTTCTGAATGAATAGGCTGTTCCCAGAGTGCTGTATCAAGGCACCTCAGTGGGAAGTCTGTGGGAAGGAAAAAGTGTGGCAGAAAACGCTGCACAACGAGAAGAGGTGACCGGACCCTGAAGAAGATTGTGGAGAAGGACCGATTCCAGACCTTGGAGGACCTGTGGAAGCAGTGGACTGAGTCTGGAGTAGAAACATCCAGAGCCACCGTGAACAGGCGTGTGCAGGAAATGGGTTACAGGTGCCGCATTCCCCAGGTCAAGCCACTTTTGAACCAGAAACAGCGGCAGAAGCGCCTGACCTGGGCTACAGAGAAGCAGCACTGGACTGTTGCTCAGTGGTCCAAAGTACTTTTTTCGGATGAAAGCAAATTTTGCATGTCATTCGGAAATCAAGGTGCCAGAGTCTGGAGGAAGACTGGGGAGAGGGAAATGCCAAAATGCCTGAGGTCCAGTGTCAAGTACCCACAGTCAGTGATGGTCTGGGGTGCCATGTCAGCTGCTGGTGTTGGTCCTCTGTGTTTTATCAAGGGCAGGGTCAATGCAGCTAGCTATCAGGAGATTTTGGAGCACTTCATGCTTCCATCTGCTGAAAAGCTTTATGGAGATGAAGATTTAATTTTTCAGCACGACCTGGCACCTGCTCACAGTGCCAAAACCACTGGTAAATGGTTTACTGACCATGGTATTACTGTGCTCAATTGGCCTGCGAACTCTCCTGACCTGAACCCCATAGAGAATCTGTGGGATATTGGGAAGAGAAAGTTGAGAGACGCAAGACCCAACACTCTGGATGAGCTTAAGGCCGCTATCGAAGCATCCTGGGCCTCCATAACACCTCAGCAGTGCCACAGGCTGGTTGCCTCCATGCCACGCCGCATTGAAGCAGTCATTTCTGCAAAAGGATTCCCGACCAAGTATTGAGTGCATAACTGAACATAATTATTTGAAGGTTGACTTTTTTTGTATTAAAAACACTTTTCTTTTATTGGTCGGATGAAATATGCTAATTTTTTGAGATAGGATTTTTGGGTTTTCAGGAGCTGTATGCTAAAATCATCAATATTAAAACAAGAAAAGGCTTGAACTACTTCAGTTGTGTGTAATGAATCTAAAATATATGAAAGTCTAATGTTTATCAGTACATTACAGAAAATAATGAACTTTATCACAATATGCTAATTTTTTGAGAAGGACCTGTATGTGATTCTGCACAGCATGGCCGCCCTGTAGCAGTAAATCTGCTATAGAGCAGTCAGTAAGTGGTCAATACTTAGTATTTTACAATCTGTACCTGAACTAGCGCCCTATAGTGTACAAAATCTTTACTGTGCATGTTTTTTCTGCAGCCTGACGAAAGTGCACTGGATTTTGCCTCCTGTATGCTTCGACCAGGAATCAAAAATGCTCATGAACTGGCATGTGGTGTTTGCTTGCTAAATGTAGACTCCAGAAGTAAGGTAAGCTAAAATTGTCTATGCTTATTACATGCATAAAAATACTTATTTAAAAAACAAAAAACGAATTTAGGATTGAGTTGCAATTGTGCCACCGCCCCATGTTACTATTTCTTCAGCAAAAAGTAGTTGGATGCATAGATCTATTAACTGTTAAAGTTGTTGTAAACCCATTACAACCACTTTAACCTACAGGTAAGCCTAGATTAAGGCTTTACCTGTAGGTGCAAAAAATATCTCCCAAACCTAAAAGGTTTAGGAGATATTTGCAGGAATAGCGGCACCGATGTCTCCGGCGCATACGCTGTAGACATCGGGTGCAGGCGCACCGAGTGTGCTGTTTCTTACGGCAATCATGCCGTTAGTGGTGGCACCAGCGTGCATGCGCAGGAGTGACGTCATCATGGCTCCGGCCAGTCACAGCACCTGAGCCACGATGCCCAGAAATCACTCCGGGATAGATGGCGGCGCCAGAGGAGGCGAACGAGGGCCGATGCCGGGGCTTCGATCTCAGGTAAGTAATTCATAATGCTATGCATACTAGCTCATTATGTCTTTGCCTTGCAGGGTGTAATTATTATTTATTTATTTTTCTAAGAGGCTTTACTTCCTCTTTAACTATATGGCTGACATAAATTTACTGCAGCTGCAACAAATAGTTTCTTGTCATTAAAGGGCCAACTGCCATAAAAAACAACATATTTATTTCTTGATAACGCATTCTAAGCCCTGGTTCATTCACACTGCTAATTCAGTGCGATTTCAAAGCCGCACATCGGTGCGATGTGCACTGCCGATTTCATTGCGACTTCATAAAACAGAAGTCTATGCAAGTCACAATGAAATCTGTAAAAAATTGTGTATGAACCTTTTTCATATTCGCGGCAATATGAATGGTTCTGTTGCAATGGAGTGCGACTTGTCATGCAATTTGGAACCATCAAATCATATGAAAAGTCTGGTGTGAACAGGGCCTAAAAGCAGAACTCCAGTCAAAACATTTTAATTTAGTTAGGAGTAGTGTGTGAAAGGATTCGAGCCTCAAATAGTTACATAGTTAGGTGAAAAAAGACACAAGCCCAACTAGTTCAACCATAAAAAATAAATAATAAAATAAAAAATATGCAATGCTATACCCGCAGTTGATCCAGAGGAAGGCGAAAAAAAACAAAAACAGAAATGCATTATCCAATTTGCTACAACAGGGAAAAAATTCCTTCCTGAACCCAGAGAGGCAATCAGATTTTCCCTGGATCAACTTTACTTATAAATGTTAGAACCGAGTTATATTATTGACATTTAGGAAAGAATCCAGGCCTTTCTTAAAGCAATCTACTGAGCTTGCCAAAACCACCTCTGGAGAGAGTCTATTCCACGTTTTCACAGCTCTTAAATAAAACATTTTTTTAAGGCACCCCTGGGGGTTATGCCATAATGTGCTGGTATATACAGCATATTAGTACATTATGGCACACTTACCTGCCATATGGTGGCCTTCAGCATAGCGTTGGGACTGGTCAGGCTGGGCCACCGGCGCTTCCATCTTCGCCCAATCTTCCTTCCGGGTCCTGTGCCTTCAGCCATTTGATAGGCCACGATGACACCACACCCATACATGTGCACAGGAGTCACATCACAGCGACACGGATCAGGGCTGTAAATTTTCGCTTAGCTGCGCATGACCATGACAGCTGACAGAAAGAAGGATGCATTTATGGCAGAAGAGACCAATAGGGTCTCTTCTGCCATAAATACCCTGCCTGTCAGCCACTTGTTTAAACAACAACTTTACTTCCATTTTAAGTTTTTATTGCAGTCTGCTCCCTCTTGGCAAAACTGCCTTTTATGTCCCAATCTAAAGGAACAACAGGGAGCAAGTTCTAATCTCCTTAAACAAAGTAGAGATTAGTCTCCACTGGAACCCTAATATCCCTTCTCACCCTTCTCAAAATTTGACTAATGGGAAAGTTTTACATTCAGTTTTCTTTTAAAGGACCATGCACACTGACTTAAAACTTTCTGCCATTGCATAGTTTTTCGTTTTGTCTGTAGAAGAAGCCCAATGTTCTCTGAGACCCCTTTTGCACTGTGTTGCCCATAGCGTTGGCGGTAAAATGCCGTTATTTTTAGCAGCATTTTACCGTCAGATTTGCGTCACATTTGGGGGGATAAAGGTGCCCCGCTTGCTGCCGAGAAAGGGTTAAAACCGCCCCCAGTGCGCCACAATAGCTGCGTTTTTCCAGTGGTATAGCCTCGTTCCCCCATTGATTTCAATGGGGAGCAGTGGTGGAGGAGTGGTAAACACACCGCTCCTTCACCACTCCAAAGAAGCTACTGGCAGGACTTTTCCTGACCTTCTGCTAGCGCACTGCTCCAGTGTTACAGCTTTCACAATGTAGACAATGGTGCAGCTGTTTGAGGGCGGATTGCAGGAGCTATTTTTAACGATATAGCGCCTGCAAAACGCCCTCGGTGTTAAAGGGGTCTTATGTCTCCATGCACATTAGGACGATTACAGACATATTTTGAGCTCAACTTTTAGAGCCGGAAAAAAACTTTTGGTTTGCACCCCTAGTCCTAGTGGTCAGCTGCTTTGGGGTGGGCGGATGCTGTCTGGGGCATCACACTTGGCAGCTAGCTGATTTTGCTCAGCTGTTAAGCCCCTATTTGGTAGACATTGTAGACTGTGGGTACTTCTGGGGCTGCAGAGGTGGTGAATGTTTCCTTTGGTACACCCTTCTGAAGGGATGGGGACGTCTTTGCCTATCGTGGATCTGCTATATCTTGTCCATCATTCCTAGAGAGGAGTCTCCTCCTTTTAAGGATCCCGCAGAGCAGGTTGCCTGTTCTAAATTTAAGGTAGTGGACTGAGCACTCCGCCTGATGTTGGCGTGGCTCTGATGTAGCAGACGCTCACTGGGTGGGCTTGGCTCCTATACCAAGGAACCTTGGGTAAGGAACAGTTTTCCCCTGTCTTACAGGGACCTGACAGACCACTTAGTCCAGAGGTATCCGATCCGGTGTGATACATCCTTGGATGTGGCTCTCATCCCTTCCAGGCTCCCCTTTTTTGGCAGTAGTATTTTGCTGTGTTCTCTGGCTTCAGCCGTTGTTCTGGAGACCTGACATCTGAGCAGTCCTTGCCCAACTTCCCTTTCAAGGTAATACGGCTTTCCGTTCCCCAGGTTGCTCAGCCAAGCCTTTCAGGTTTCCCTGGGGCCTCTAAACAGACTTGGCCTCATAAGCTAAGCCTGCGTACACGCCATCCTCGATTTGACAGTTTGCTGCAGTTCTTCGCTCCTTGTTTGCAGGCTCTTTATGGGATGGTGCTGGATTTGCTCCTTCCAGAAGAGACCACTCTGGTCCTGGAACTGGAGAGGTTTTGGTGTTTTACTCCATCCTGTTATGTTTCTGAAGGAAGTGGGAGTCATCCCATCCTCAAGGCCCTTTATTGTGAGAGGCCACCACCGAGCAGATATATTCATCTGCTCGGTGGTGGCTTCCCTTCCTCAAAGCCTCATACGCATTGCGGTCGGGGATGGGTATTACCAGTTTGTGGTGTGCTCCCCTTTGGTCTAACCTCTACTGCTTAGGTATTTACCAAGGTGCTGGCTCCAGTCCTGACATTGCAGAGACAATGGGGGATTGTCATGATTGGACAATGTGGACAATCTTGAGGCTCATTCTGCACTGATGCACAACATGGCACTCCCAAGGTGCACTCTGGAGGAGTTTGGATGGGGCCTGTACCTCATACGATCCACTCTGACCTGGACAGGAGGATGGAATGTTTGGTTTGGGTCTGATGTTTGACTTTGCACAGGCCAATGTGTTTTCTTCCACTGTATAAGCTCCAAAAGCTCCAGTCGGCAATTCAGCTGCTGATGTCCTGCAAACGAGTTTACTTATGACCCTGCTTGCAGGTTCTGGGCTTTATGATATCCATCGTTGTGGCGGCCCTGTTTGCGCAATCACACGAGGGGGCTGCAGATGGATAGCCTCTCCAAGTGGGACAAGTCTCCCTTGTCCTTGGATAATCAGATTAGGCTGGTCCGGGGGACCAGGACCTCTCCAGTCTATTGGCTCCAGTCTCTCTAGCCTCTGGCTGGGGAGTCTTTTCTTCCATGGCACTGGATGGTGGTCACTACAAATGCCAGCCTGTCCATCTGGGGATGAATCCTGGAGCTGAGGTTAGTTTAAGGCTGATGGATCCTGAAGCAAGCTCGACTACTGATTTAGGTCTTGAAGTTTCCAATGGTTAGACTACGGTATGCCTAGATCAGTGGACAGAGCTTCTTCATAGGCGTCCAGTCAGGTTTCAATCAGACAATTGCTTATGTCAACAATCAGGACGGCACAAGGAGTGCAGCAGCGGTGCTGGAAGCTGCCAGAATCCTTTGGTGGGCAGAGCACCATTTACCAGCTCTCTCTGCCACGTACATTCCTATTGGACAAAACTGGCAGGCAGATTCCCAATGTAGTCAGGCACTGGGTCGGGAGAGTGTTTTGACAACTCCGTCTACGGTCTAGCATGCCGGATATCGATCTCCTGGCATCCTGTTTCAACATGAAATGCCACACTTTGTGGTGAGAGTAAGGGATCATTTGGTGGATGCGACGGATTCTTTGGTGGTGCCGTGGAGTTGCATTTGTGCATCTCCTCCTAAGCTTCTCCCTCATCTGGGGCGCAGGATAAGAGGCCGAAGGGATTCCGGTCCTTCTGATTGCCTGAGATTGGCCTCCACAACCCTGGTACGCTAACATGGTATGGCTGGTAGTGGGCACTTCCTAGTGGTTGTTTCTAAGGGCAATCTTCTGTCACAAGGGCCGATCTTCCACCCTGCCTTATCGTCGCTGGCTTAGCTATTGGCTTGGCTATTGAAAGCTAGATTCAGGGAGACAGGTGGCTGTCATGCTTGGTGATTCCTGGCATGCTGGAGGTCTGTAAACGTACCTCTTGTAGGATTTATCATCACGCTTGGCAGGCATATATCTCGTGGTGCAAGGCTGTAGGTGTCCCTTTATGTACTTTTGGATCTTGGCCTTCTCCATTGAAGCATTGAGCACAGGCTTGCCTTGAGTACCATTAAGGGTCAGATCTACCCCTGCGGTCTTGTTTCAATGCTCCTTGGTTCATACTTATTCTCTGAGAGGTTTGTCATGTGGCAACCCTGGTGTGTTCTCAGCTGCCACAGTGGGATCTGACCCTGGTTCTTTCAGTCCTTCAGAAGCCACCTTTTGATAACATTAGGTAAATGTCCTTACTCCCGTTCTCTTGAAAGGCTGCCTTTTTGAGTACCATCACTTCCACATGCCATGTTTTGAAAATAGTGGCCTTGTCCTATAAGTCCCCTCATTTGGTCTACATGTAGATATGAAGGTTGGCCGTCCACATCCTTCCTTCCCTCCTTTCTTCCTTCCGAAAGTGGTATCTGATTTTCATCTGAATGAGGACATTCTCCTACCTTCTCTGTGATCAGGTCCTTCACACCCTAAGTAAGTTCCACTGCCCTCCTTGGACCCTGGCTTTGGTCTGGGTGGTTCTTGGATAGTATATCTGTCTGCTACGGCTTCATTCCAGAGGTTGGATTCTCTTTTTGTGATTACAGACAGGCCACAAAAAGGCCCAGTGGCCTCATCTGCCACCATTTCTCAATGGATCCAACAGATGGTGGTTTAAGCTTATGTCATTAAGGGGTTGGGCTCCTCGCTTCCTGGTTAAGGCACATTCTACTAGGGTGATTAGTAGGGGTGCAACGGATCAAAAAACTCATGGATCGGATCGTTCCTTGGATCAGAGTCACGGAACGGATCATTTTTCGGATCAGCAAATAATTGAATTTGCAAAAACCTGTGAAAATGCCACCATCATATAGTCCCCACTGCAATATACATCACCCCCACTGCAATATACATCTCTCCCACTGTAATATCCACGTCCTCTCCCCCAATCTAATATTGGCTGAGCATGGATGGGTATGGCTGGGTATTGGCAGGGTATTGCAGAATATTGGCAGGATAAGTATTGGCGGGGTATTGTCAGGGTAAGCATTGCAGAGTATTGGCAGGGTATTGCTCGGGTGACTGTGGCTGCCATCTGATTTCTCCCCTCCACTGTACAGATACAAATCAATACAGAGAGGGGAGAGAGGAACCGTCATCATGACGCCGGTTTGATTACAGGTGATTGCCCTGTGATGGAGCGATCACATTGTAAACGCCAATGGGTGTACCAAGATGCCCGCCGCTTTGGAACTAGGCCGAAGCCGTGGCCTTTCCTAAGGCCGAGACCGCGGAGCTCTCCGCGGATCGCGGCGTGTGCCGATCTGAGCGGGGTGACCCGTTCGGATCAGTGCCGATCCCAGTGATTAGTGACTCTTGGATGTTACCACATCAGGCTTCTCGGTCTCACATTTGCAAGGTGACTACCTGGCTGTGCATACCTTTACCAATATTTAACCAGATTTATTTTTATTTTTTTTTATTTTTTGGATACTTGTTTTGGCTGTAAGTTTTTGCAGGTGGTTTGGGGTTCCTTTCCCTTGTGGGATGTTTTATGCAAGGGGTTGCCTCCTGTTTTGTTTCCCATCCCTCATTAAGGCACAGCTTTGGGACGTTCTAATGGTCAAAGTGAACAGAAGCTGTGTCCCTCAATGAACATAAGAGAAAATGGGACTCTCTTGGTCTTTTTTTTGTTTTCTTGTACTGCTTTGTGGCAAACTGGCTTGTCTATAGCAGAGAGGGAGTGTATACCAACTAGGACTGTCCATAAGTAGTGCCGTCGTCTTTGTCTGCCTAGTGTCCTACTCCTGTAAGTGGCATTATGAACCCAATGGTCAAGAATGAACAGAAACTATGCCCATCAATGAATTCAGACATCAGGGATGAGTAACAAAATAATTTTTTTATTATTGCGTTTAAACAACCAAGATATATAAGCATATAAAGGGGATAAAAGTAATTTTACCGAGACCTTAATTATTTCCAAATGAGTGAGAGAGATATTTCATAGTTTTGTTTATTTTACCAAAAGGGTGATTCCTTTGTGCAGATTTCAGCTGTTAGGTATTTACACGGTTGGTAGCATCTGTGTGTTTATTAACCAACCTAGTTAATGCTTTTTAAATGGAATTTCTAGTCTCTTCATCTATTTTTAAGCATATGTTTATAAGAAATTCACTTGACTACTAATCAAATTGTTGGCTTTAAAAAAAACTTTTTTTCTCTGTATATTTGTAATTATATATGTACATGGGGGCAGCTATATTTTCTCATTACGCATTCCTGCTTTGCAGTGCTATGCAGTGGTTGTGTTCCTTGTCAGAGTCCAGGAGTTGGCCAATTCAGTGAAAACAATGTACTTCCTGTGCAACTTATATCTTTGTTATGTTAAAGCAAACCTGTCAAAAAAAAAAAAAGAAAATCCTTAACCTAGGACAGGGTAGAGTAGTTTAAAGGTATACGGTACTGTAAATGTTTTTTCTCACATTGCTCAGAGCTATGCCATCTACTCTGTAAAAATCAAATTATTCCCTGGTATTTTGTGGGGAGGCAGGTAATGGGTTCAAAAATAATAACAAAGTGATAGCGCTGTCCTAATCTGTGTATGTCTAAAAATAATAAATATATGAATTTACAACAAAAGTGTGAACATGTTGATATATATATATATATATATATATATATATATATATATATATATATATATATACATCATAAATAAAGACCAATAAAACCTAACAATAAGAAACAACCCAGTGTCCTCTGTGGCTCTGGTAGTGATGGGAATCTCGTGGTAGGAAGATGGTGGTAAAGGTAAACTGGAAATATTTTTTCCTGAAGGGACTCTTCATTTATGAAATAGCTGAATGCACTTGTTCATAGCATGCTACAATCTGTTAAATCCCCTTACTACTGTCAAAATGCTCTTCCACGTTACAGATTACAGTTCTATACACTGTAGGCAAAAGTAGACTTTTCCCTGAAAGTCACATCTGCGGAGGACCAGCAGTATATGTGCCAGCCATCTGTGGTCACTGCAGCCCTGCCTGTTGCTTCCAGTCTCCTTTTCATTCGAACCTAAAAAAACGGCACATGAGCTGAGTGATAAGAAGGAAGAGTCATTAAAACAGACCTATTCTTTCCCTCTCACAAGCACTGGGCAGTATAGCTACACCTGTGGGGAAAATACAGAGAAGAAAGATCACAATCTGGAGAGACAAATGCATGCTTGTTAAAAGGACTGCTGGTTTCCTTTACATAAATAAATTGGAGTTGGTTTACTAAAACTTGAGAGTGCAAAATCTGGTGCAGCTTTGCATGGTAGCCAATCAGCTTCTAACTTCAGCTTGTTCAAAAAACAACAACCTTAAAGCTGATTGGTTTCTATTCAGTGTTGAATCAGATTTTGCATTCTCCATTTTTAGTAAATCAACCCCATACTGTCCATATGTGACTGCAAACTGAATGACATCGAAATGGCTAGAGTTGCTTTCAGCACTGAAGTTCACTGAGACCAAGTCAAATACAGAGCGCCCTCTAGTGGATTAACTACAGATCTCTTGATTTAATGCTAGAACATGAAAAAGCAAGCATTAAAAAAATAAAATAAAATGAAAGCTGCTTTAAGGAAAACAATAATAACTTAAAATACATACTCACTGAACATACTCTATATATATCTTCCCTTTAAAATCATGTCAACCCTATTCTTTCAATACAGATGTGCTGTTAACTATCTTGTTTTGTTTTCCCAGGCTTTTAACTCGAACACTGATCATTTTAAACTTTCTTATGGAGGTCACCAATATCATGCAAGCTGTGCAAATTTCTGGATTAACTGTGTGGAGCCCAAACCTCCTGGTCTTATACTGCCAGATCTGTTGTAATTTATTCTGACTTTTTTTTTTTTTACACAAGGGAAATACTACTGCAGGCTGCTGCCTGGAATCTTTCATCATCTATCTGAAAAACATTGCTTGATGAAGGCAGTTTTTCGGAGTCTTTCATGGAATATTCTTGTTCTTTGCACTGCCACTTATATGATGCACATTCATTCTTTTTATTGCAGACTTGATCTAATGTTATAAACCTTTTAATTTAATTTATGTGAAATTATAAACTGTATTTGTTTGTTGCACATTAGTGATTCTAATATTTCTGTTAGATCTGTTACTGTACTTCTAAGCATTGTGAATAGAGGGGTTAAATGAGACACACATGTAATTATTACTTACAACTCATTATTTCTACTTACCATCTTACTCTAGCTTTCTCTGCTCAGTATGTAGTTAAAGATTTTCTCTTTCAACTTAATAGGGGAATCATCCAGTGCCGTAGATATAGTAAGTAGAGTAGACTGTAGGTTAAAGTGGCTGTGCCGAGCTTCCTCATATCTTGAATTTTAGCAATGGGGTGGAGATTAGAGAAATTATATAGATTTTTCCTGGTGAAGGTGCTGAAAAACCAACTTGTGCTTATGTAGAAAGAAAATAAGGAGCTCTTTTTAAAGGCAGAAAAGCCAGCAAGGAGTTTATTAAAATGCAGATACAAGCTTCAGGCATAGAAAATACGGTAAATATGTAGTGACTATAACACATAGAGAGATTGACTTTGTATAGTTCTTGTTCAGTGTAATCAATCCACCTTACAAAGGCTTATGTGTATGACCCTTTTGGGTCACTATAAATGTTCCAACCCTGCCCCCGATACAACTGCCCAGTGCAATGTGCAGGCTATTTGCCTAGGTTCACACTGCTGCGGGATTGAAATTGTGTGAGTTCAGCTGAACTCGCACGATTTCATACCCGCATGTCAGTCCAACTACAGGGGGCAATTTCAGAGACATCTGTGCAGGTTCCTGTACAGATGTCTATTGAAATTGCACCCAAAGTCACCAACAATAGTACAGAAACTACTTTTGGGAATTAGTGCGGCGTTGCACCGATTTTGACGGTGCTATTGCCGGCAATAGCCGCCAATTTGGCATGTGATTTGTCAAATAGCATCAATGTGAACCTAGGCTTAAGGGGGTGATAATGAGGGCTGTTGCAAAATCTGTGCTATAAGGCTCATCCTTCCAATTTGGAAAGTGCCATCTGCACATGCACAACCTCTGTCTGTGAGAAGATTCATGTGGAAACAGCAGCAGATCCCACCCTGCAGAGTATGGGCAGACACCCTCCCATTCTTCCTGGGTGGCCAGCCTAGGTGAATTGTGTGTACATGATTTTTTTTGTTTAAGACTAAGGATGAGCTCAGGAAGTTGGCACTGCACAGCGCTAATCACAGGCAGTGAGACATTTCTCGATCTCTGCAGCCGTGGATCAGGAAAGTGTCTCACTGCTTGCGATTAGCACTGTGCAGTGCCGACTTCCTGGCGGGCTCTGCTCGTGCGGGTTGCGAACACGCCTGAGCTCATCCTTATTTAAGACCATGTTAATGTTTACATATGTGACCCATCTAACCCCCTCTAACTAAAATGCTTTGTGACCTTTATTAATGTAGGACATTTTGAAGAATGTAGATATGTTGTGTTTATGTAAAATTTGATTATTTTATGTTCTGTTTCAGTTTTCTTATTTAGTTTTTAGCTTTGAAACAATATACATTTTACAGCAGTGTTCAGTGATAAATGAAATATGGTATTTTGTTGAGGTATTTATTGTAAGTTTTAGGAAAAAAAATAAAATCTAGGATACAGTTCTTTCCAACTTTTTGTTTTGTTCCAATACTAAATCTGTCTGCAGTTGTAACATTTGTTTCAGAGAAATTTTACCAAAAAGCCACTGCTTGAAAATTCTTAAACACAATATAATACCAATTTTTTTTTTTTTTGCTAAAATAAATTTAGGGGATGGCGGTGGGTGGGTTCCTTTGTTTGCAGTAAAATTACATTTGTTTTTTTCCTGAAAATATGCATTTGATAAAGTTGCGCGAATATCATGTGATGATGAAAACTGCAACTACCATCGTATTCCATATTGTCTTTGCTCTTTATCAAAAAAATAAGGGTCAAGGCTCTGAGGTCCATACATCCTGAATGGGCCATTTGCTTCTGCATCCCTAGCTGGGAGGTGCTGCATGCAGGCAAGCCTATTCATGTCCATGAGGACGCAGCAAGAGCATGGACACAGTTGCTCGTCCTAAATGACAGGCTGGCGAGTGAGAGCGGCCTTAACACACATTGTGTTGGGCCAGCTCACCCGCACACTTATTACATTGGGATGAGTGTCTGTGTCCGTGTGGCAGCTGCATTTTTGTAGACATAAATGGGCTGTCTGCATGAGGCACCTGCCAGCTAGGGATGCAGAAGTAGACTCCCAGTTTACAGTATACGGTCCTAAGCATCCATGTGAACAATAAAGTAACATCTAGCAAAAATGAACTAGTTTTACATGCGTGTAAAAAAAAATTTGTAAATGCCCTGGTTAAAAAGTGGTGAATGGGCAAAGCACAGGTTCACCCAAATGTCCACAAAGCATGATATGTGGTTAAAATAATTTCACAACATAAACTTATTAAAGTTTTAGTATAAAAAAAAAATAGTACTTGTCTCGACTTTCTGAAAAAGTCTGAACCACGAAAAAAGTTGTATTCATGGTAGTCTCTGATGACAGAGGTATGAAATCTCATCTTCTGTTACTGCTTAATCTGGTCATACACTGAGCAAAATTCATCCGGTTGCTGATGAGCTAGCCTGCTGGAGTTTTTTTGGCTGAACAACAACTTTGTGGAATTAGATGCATCCTCTGGTTGGCTATTCTGCAAGCGCTGCCAGCAGAAGGAAATGGCTCCATCCATGCTGTTTAGTGTGGATAGAGAAATCTTAGTGTATGGCCAGCTTTAGTCTTTGTGACAAGAGAAGAAAACTGACCACGCTGTGCTCTCATGCTTAGTGTAGGTAGTTTTTAGAGGCAGCAACATCATGGATTTCACATAAAAGAAGCAATACAAAGAGAATAGAATACTTTCTCATACAATACAGTGAGGGAAAAAAGTATTTGATCCCCTGTGTTGATTTTGTATGTTTGTCCACTGACAAAGAAATGATCAGTTTATCATTTTAATGGTAGTTTTATTTTAACTGTGAGAGTCAGAATAACAACAAAATAATCCAGAAAAACGCACTTCAAAAAAGTTATAAATTGATTTGCATTTTAATGAGTGAAATAAGTATTTGACCCCTTCAAAAAACATGACTTAGTACTTGGTGGCAAAAGCTTTGTTGGCAATCACAGAGGTCAGATTTTTCTTGAACTTGGACACCAGGTTTGCACACATCTCAGGAGGAATTTTAGGCTGATGTTTGGTAACTCGAACCTTCAGCTCCCTTCACATATTTTCTATGGGATTAAGGTCCGAACACTGGCTAGGCCATTCCAGGACCTTAAAGCGGTAGTAAACCCGCAAATTTTTTATTTTTTTTTAAACCTGCAAAGCTGACATGCTCCCTCTGCGTTTCTTCCGGGTATCGCAGCTCCGGCGCTGTGAGTGGCTGGAGCCGCGATATCGTCACTCCCGCGCATGCGCGTGGGAGATTTCATTCTGGCCGCCGGCCACTGCTGGATTTTCAGGCCAAGAATCCCCTTGTGCGCATGCGCCGCTGCAGTCAGCGGCGCATACCGAGGGGAATATCTCCTAAACCGTACAGGTTTAGGAGATATTTTTTTACCTACAGGTAAGCCTTATTATAGGCTTTCCTGTAGGTAAAAGTTAAAAATTCGAGTATACAACCACTTTAATGTGCTTCTTCTTGATCCACTCCTTTGTTATCTTGGCTGTGTTTTGGGTCATTGTCATGCTGGAATACCCATTCATGACCCATTTTCAATGCCCTGGCTGAGGTAACGAGGTTCTCACCCAAGAGTTGACGATGCATGAACTCCGTCCATCGTGCCTTTGACGCAGTGAAGTTATCCTGTCCCTTTTATCAGAAAAATACCCCAAAAGCCTAATGTTTCCACCTCCATGATTGACGATGAGGAAGGTGTTCTTGGGGTCATAGGCAGCAATCCTCCTCCTCCAAACAGGGTGAGTTGAATCAATGCCAAAGAGCTTGATTTTGGCCTCATCTGACCACAACATTATCACCCAGTTCACCTCTGAATTATTAAGATGTTCATTAGCAAACTTCAAACAGGCCTGTACATGTGCTTTCTTGAGCAGGGGGACCTTTCAGGCGCTGCAGGATTTCAGTCCTTCATGGCGTAGTGTGGTACCAATTGTTGGTGACTATGGTCCCAGCTGCCTTGAAAGCATTGACAAGATTCTCCTGTGTAGTTCTGGGCTGATTCCTCACCGTTCTCATGATCATTGAAACTCCATGAGGTGAGATCTTGCATGTAGCCCCAGACCGGGGGGGGGGGGGGGGGGCAGTTATTTTATGTTTCTTCCATTTTCGAATAATCGTACCAACTGTTGTCACCTTCTTACCAAGCTGCTTGGCGATGGTCTTGTAGCCCATTCCAGCCTTGTGTAGGTCTACAATCTTGTCCCTGACATCCTCTTTGGTCTTGGTCATGGTGGAGAGATTGCAATCTGATTGCTTCTGTGGACAGGTGTCTTTTTATACAGGTAACAAGCGGAGATTAGGAGCACCCCCTTTAAGAGAGTGCCCCTAATCTCAACGCGTAACCTGTATAGAAGACACCTGGGAGCCAGTAATCTTGATGATTGATAGGGGATCAAATCCTTTTTTTCCCTCACTGTACATGGTACAGCAGCCACATATCAGGAATATGAAGTGTTGGGGTAACAAAAGCTTTAAATCTGCTAGTCCATCTAACATTCCCCTCCCCCAGAAAGGCAGTGTAGCTGTCCAATGGTGTCTCTGTTGCTTCTTCATCCAGATTGGTGGCAGCCTAATACAGAAGGTGTGTTACTGGCTGGTGAAAACAGAGGGAAGAAAACCTAAAAGGAGAAAACTAGTACAGACACCACATCTAAAAATCATTTGGTTTTGGGTTTAATTGCAATACATTAATTCTAGTTCTGTATACTCCCACGCAAATCTTTTTTGATTGGTCATTTTCACTTGTATTCTATGTGAGCTGTGCTCCAAATTATCAGGATGCAGGAAGCTACAGAGACTCCCTTTTAAAAGGTGTAAGCCTTCCAGTAGTAGATTATGGGGGTTAGTTACTAAAGGAAAATCCACTTTGCACTGAAAATGCACTTGGAAGTAAAGTCGCTGTAGATCCGAGGAGGACATGCAAGGAAAATAAAAAAACAGCATTTTAACTTGCACATGATTGGATGGTAAAATCAGCAGAGCTTCCACTCATTTCAGATCTACCCCTTAGATTTAGAGCGACTGCACTTCCAAGTGCACTTTTAGTGTAAAGTAGATTTCCCTTTCGAAAATAACCCCCTATGTCATTTATGGTAATGCAAATCTAAAGGCATACATTTACACTACTTTCACCACAGCATAAAAAAAGGAAATGTGGCAATTATATTGTAATCTGTGTGTTTTCTTTAGAAATCCACTTTAGAACAGATTCAAAGAATGTCACTTTGATAAATATTAGTTAGACAGTTAACATGTATGTAAAGCCTAAGTGATTTATTTTTTGTTTTGTTTTGGATTGATTGTGTTTGGTGTTGTTCAAGACCTCTGTCTGTTGCTCTCTGTGTGCCCACTGAGGGAAATTCACCCTCACTATCAATCCAGTTGGCCATTGTTAACAAAATTCATGGCAAATCCAGGACTGAGTTGTCACAGGAAGTAAAGGGAAATCTTCTAATGGGGACACATGTTTTGGTGACAGCTGCCTGAGAGGTCTTTGCTTTGGCGAGGTCTCCTCTTACCAGTTCTTGTTTCCCTGGGACAGGAAGTAAAGGGAAATCTCCCTGATCGAACACAGAAAGAACTGGCCAGGAATGTTAACAAGTCCTACACTAAAACTTAAATAAATAAAAAAAAGGCTTTGGCTCCTCCTCCTCTCCCTCCTTCAGGCATTCAGGGGCTGCAGGAGAAAAATTGAGAAATCGATTCCTCTATATGCAGCTGCCCCTCCTATCCAGCTTCTTTCTGCCCCTGTACTCTCTCTCCTGACCCCCACACCGTCCCCTACAACTCTACCGTGTTCTCCCCTCCCCTCTCCAGCCAGCTCCTGAGGTGGATCTGTTAGGATGGAGAGCAGAGAAGGAGCCAGTAAATGTGCAATTTACCGACCCTTCCTTTTCTAAATTGAGAGTCAGTGGTCTGTACCAATCACTGACTCTGTCCATTCATAACTGAAACATACTAAACTGTTTACTATGCTTCAGTTTGTGAATGAACAGCCACAGCCCTCAATCTCCTTTCTCTGTCTCAAAGGTGAAACATTTAGACCCCTGATATCACACCAAAGATCCCCAACGAGGCTCCTAAAAAACATTGTTAAAAAATGGTATTTAAAAAAAAAAAAAAAAAAAAGATAAAATAAATAAAACAAAGATTAAAAACTACTGGCACAAGTGGAGGAACTACCAGGGTCACGAAGGTCGCACTTGCAACCTAGGGTCAGGAGGACCATTAATTACACCAGGGGCCCTGAAGGTTCTAGTTACGCCACTGATGGGGCCCTAAGGAAAACATTAATAGAACATTTAATTGTTACACAAACTATTCTTTTAATTTCTCTATTAGCCCTTGTACACACGATCGGAGAGTCCGACGGAATGTGTCCGATCGGAGCGTTTTGTCGGATATTCCGACTGTGGGTGGTCTGCACCGGATGTTTCCGTCGGAATATCCGTTGGACCAAATTTTCCAACTTGCCGGAAATATTTTCCGACAAAATGCTCCGATCGGACATACTCCGATCATGTGTAGAGAATTCCGATCGGACAAAGCGCCACACATTCTCAGATCAAATTCCTACATCAAAGCTATTGGCTACTAGCCTGAACGTAGTCCCATCGTAACGAAATTACGTCATCACGTTCTGAAGGATTGTATTTTCCGACAACTTTGTCTGACCAAGATTTGGTTGTCGGAATCTCTGACCGTGTGTATGCAACAGTTTCGGACAAAATCCGACGGATTTGGTTGTCGGAATCTCCGACCGTGTGTACAAGGTCTTCAGTTGGTTCACAGGATTCCCCAAGAAATGTAATTTCCTGCTTGTGTGATTGGCTCTCTGCATTTCCTAGAAGTATCTTCTGCAACAGTAATTTAAAATGATACTAAACCCAATTTCTTTATTTATTTTTTTACATTTTAGTTAAGAAAAGACAGACTAATTACTTAATGTCACGAAAATTCTCGTACGACAGAATAAAAATTCAGAAGTGATGTTATGTGTTGTAATGCATTTGTATTGCATTTTCAAACGACAGCTGTACGGATTAAATGAAAATCGTGCGATCTGGCATCGCACGGAAAAAATTTTTGTCTATGTCCGATAGAATAATATCGGATGAACTGCCATGATCTGCTCTCGAAAGCTCTGTAGTAATGATCCGATTATCGTATGATCGCTTTGAAAGCAGTATTTTTCATAGATTTTCTGATCGTGTGTACTGGGCTTTACAGATAATGTATAGTCTGCTTCCTTGAAATTCCACATTTATGTTCAAGTAGTCCTTGAAATGCTGTCCCCCATCCTGTTTGTTGGAGTCTCGTTTGACTAGCTAGCTACAAAGAAGACATCTGTGTGCACACTTCCAGACAGGGTTGTTTGTGTCTATTAAAACACACAGTGCCATACCTCTGTTCCCTCATCTCAGCTCTGGACAGTCAGCTGCAGGAGCCAATTGCTCAATTTTTCTTTACAACTAGGAAGTTTGAGGGAACTGAGCTGTTCATGGATGGCCCATAGGTGAAGACAATAAGTAGATAAATGTTTGAGGACAGGCAGGTTGTAAATATACTGGGGTGTTTTTTACCTTAATGCAGTGAATGTGCACATTACATGTAAGCAGGGCACATCACGGAGCACACAGCATGGCACGGCATGATGCATTACAGTTCCGGTATCCATCATATGCAGAGCATGGCAGGGAGGCGGCTGTGATGAGTCCTCTTGTGGCATGTTTCCCATCAGCCCCTACTCCCGTCCTGTCCATCCCAGGTGATGTCACATGCAAACACCTGGGATGGACAGGAGGGGAAGTGGGAACGGCAGGGAACAGTGAAGAAACCCTTTGGTTGCCTGCACTGCTCTGTATGCAAGGGATGTGATCTACTCATCAGCTGCCTGTGACTGACAGGTAGATTGCGGCAGAACCCTGGTTGAGAAACCCTGCTCTAAGGACTGGACACTTCTAAAGGGATGCAGATACTGCAGCTTTTCACATTAGAACACTGAGATTATATGAAGCGGTTATAGTAAAAGCACCCCCCTTCAAATCAGAGACCTTAGTCTTGTCCCTTTTTCACATTAGAGTCCTCAGTCCCTGTCAGGGCTTGGCTCAGCCCTTCCTTCTTTGAGCTGGCCCCTTAACTGTCAGCTAATTGCCAGCTCCCATCTCTCCATAGGTACTCTGCTGCTGATGATATCCTGCTCGTCAGTCCCGCCTACTTAAGCCGTCAAGCCCAGAGGATCTCTGCCTTCGCCTTAGTCAACATCACAAAGACTATCTCCTGCTTTCCTGTTAAAAGACTTGCTTGGTTGACATTCCTTCTGGCTCTAGATCCTGCTTGCTGTTTTACTACGCTCATCTCTGGCTCTCTGACGTTTGGCTTGTCTGACTATTCGTTCCAGTTCCTGAACTCTGGCTATGTTTTGACTACGTTTGTTCTATTTACTTTTATTATTAAACAAGTGTGATTTAGCTGTACTTTTGTGTCTGTCTTATTTCATGGTTTCTGACAGTCCCCCCACCTTTCACATCAGAGTCCTCAGTTCCTAACCTTTGCGCCATAGTCCTCAGCCCCATCCCCTCCCTTTTAATTAGAGGCTTTATTACCTTCCCCCCTTTCACATCGGCAGTCCATTTCCTCGCTCCTCTTTCTCAGTACCCCTACGTCAACTTTTGCATCAGATTCCTCTGTTCCCTCCCACCTTTACATCAGAGTTCTCATCCTTCCTCCCCGTTTCATATCAGAGTCCTCATTTTCCATGCCCCACTTCACATCGGAGACTTAAGTTCCTCAGTTCCCCCTCCCTTTCACATTAGGGTCCTTATTCCCCCCAACCTTTCCCATTAAAGTCTACCGCCCACCATTCTAAGGAGTCCTCAGTTCCTCTTCCCACACACCTTCACATCAGAGTCCTTAGTCTGAATGGCACTCCCACACTAGCAGTAACCTTCTCAATGGGTTTCTGACCTGGGACCTGGTACATTTAATGACAGATAAAATACCTAAAGGTTGATTCACTAATGAGGGCTACACATACCTTGATTTTATTATCCAATCGACGTGCAATTTGATCAAAGCAGTACAACTTGCAAGTCATTCAGCCAAGGCAGAAAATGATTAATCATTTTGCATCCATTGTATTTCATGTGAATTTTCCTTATTCCTATTGGAAGAAATTTGTCAGAAAATAAATAAATTATTTATCAACAGGTTCCCGACCATGCTATAGCCAAAAGATGGCTACAGCACGGCTCTCCAGTTCTGGGTGGATGTCTATAAATGGCATCAGGCATGCTCTGTACCCACTGTGTCCTTTGCAAACAGCTGATCACAGATTCTGGTAAAGGAGCAATCACAGTGGCCATTTTCCATGTGATCAGCTGTGTCCAATCACAGCTGGTCACATGTAAATAGACTTGCCGGTTATCAGCAGTCCTTTCCTTCCTCCAGTATCTGTGTGAGGAAAGGAGAGACAATAACCTGCAAATCTTACGGGGCACACTGTGTACAGTATTTACAACGATAATCAGGCACTGATCATCAGTGCAGCCCCATCAGTTCCACAAATTAGTGCCCAAAAGTGCCACCTCATAAGTGACCATCACTGCCCATTAGTGCAGCCTCATCAGTGAAAATGAAAAATTTGTTTAGCAAAAATAAAAACCCAGTGGTGAATAAATGCCATCAAAAGAAAGCTCTTTTTCTCAAAATTATAAAAATTTAATTTGGATAGTGTTGCATTAAAGCGGGAGTAAAACCAGTTTCAAAAAAACACTTACATTCCCGGCATGCCGGAAATGCTAACTTTCACATTGGTTGTGCTCTCAACCAAACTTTCAAACCATCCAATGTCTGGTTTCATAAATGATCACATGTACGACATTATGGCAGTTGAAGAATCATTAGAGGCCAAGATGGCAACTTCCTTGACTGAAAACGATAGAAGGGTTTACTTCCACTTTAAAGGTACTTCGTTTTTACCCAAAAAAACTGAAAAAAGAAAAAAATTGTATGTGCAATCGCAACTACACAGCCGCCTGCAAAACTTTGCGGGCCAAAACAGGCAACAGTCGATGCACTGACATCTACTTTGTAGAATTTTGTAAAGGTGTGACCAGATGACCAAGTCGCCGCTTTACACACTTGAGCGACAGACGCTTGATGTCGGAAGGCTCAAGACTTTCTGATTGCTCTTGTGGAGTGGGCCATGACCGGAAAGGGAGGCCCCTGCCCCTTCAAGGCGTAGGCCTGTACTACAATCTGTCTGATCCACCTGGAAATGGTGGCCGACGAGACCGCCATGCCTTTTTTCGGACCAGCCACCGAAACAAACGGGGAGTCTGACTTCCGAAATGGAGCCGTGGCAGACAAATACACCCTCAGAGAGAGCCTGAACCACTTCAAGGGAATGGAGGGACACCTCTTTAGGATGTGTCACAGAGGACACAGAGATGGTAACACAATGTCTTCATTGATGTGGAACGCTGAAACCACCTTCGGCAGAAAAGAAGGTTGCGGACGCAACACCACCTTATTCCTGTGGATAACCAGATAGGGAGACTTGCAAGACAAGGCTGCCAGTTCTGAAACCCTCCTGGCTGATGTGATGGCCAATAGAAAGACCACTTTCTGGGAAAGAGTGAACAGGGGAATGTCTCTGATATTTTCAAATGAAGCGCCGACAACACCATATTCAGATCCCACAGAGGTAACGATGGGCGCACCGGAGGAACCACATGTCGGACCCCTTGAACAAAAGTGCTCACTAGAGAGTGAGATGCCAGGGGTCACTGAAAAAAGACAGCCAAAGCTGAAATTTGTTCCTTAATGGTGCTTAAAGCCAATTTCTGGTCTACTCCTTGCTGTAGAAACAGCAGGATCCTGGATATAGAAAAGGAGCTCAGACGCCATCATTTCTCCTCACACATGGAGATGTAGGCCTTCCAGGTACAATGATATATCTTCCGAGAAAAAGATTGCCATCAGTGCAGCCTGATCAATGCCCATCTGCAGCCTAGATTGGACAGGGAGGGGGGTGGGACAACAGATTACATACAGTGAGAATCTCCTATTATAGACAGAACAGTGGTCCAATGGCGGCCCAGGAGATGGGACTTCCTATTACAGAGGCCGCCAAGTAAACAGGAGATTCTCACTGTATGTAATCTGACGTCTCGTCCCTTCCCTGTCCCCTCCAAGGCAGCTAAAATTTAAGTATTGGCGTATAACACGCACACGCTATTTGCACCTGATTTACATGGTGAAAAAGTGAGTGTTCTACGCCAATAAATACAGTATATCAGTGTCATTCCTAAACCAAATAGAGACACTACAGATGTTCTTATTATTACAAACGTTTTTATTGGGTGTAAAAAAAATAAACAGAGCAACAGAAGCAGGTACATGACTGCATCAAGGAATAGTACAAAAGAAATACACTTCAGGCAAGTATAGCTGGAACAGCAGCGTACAAGGCACAATGCAGAACATTCAACAGATAGTACACGAATAGCCTAGTCCATGTGCACCAGGTGATGCTTATCAAGTCCATGTAAGATATTAATAAAAGGCAAGTAAAATAAAAAACAAAAACTAAACAGAATAAAGGAACATTGCAATTGCTATTACCACTGACTTCTTATTCAAACAGCAAATACGCCACAGCTCCGTCCCTAAATAGGGGCCAGCTGTGGCCTGGTTCAATGGGAATGGGAGGACAAAACTATCCAGTGTGGCAATCTTGGGATTCATCAGGTCCGTCCGGACTTTAACTCACCTCCTGCGGGGGGTGTTGGAGAGAGGACCCTCCCGTGATACTGGGATATAGCGGCCAATTGGCCCATTTAGCAGTATGAATATGCATGGTGTCCATAATTGTATGATGTATCCATTCCATGAGACGGATAGCATCCATCCTACCGAGGACCTGTGACCAGGAAGTTATCTGCGAGCGCCAATGAAGCGCAATCGTCCAGTGGATAGCGCAGAACAACGTATTGATCAACCTCTGGGTGGAACGAGGAACCCCTGTTATAGGGGCAAACAATAAACAATGTTCAGGTGTTAAGTTGACAATAGATCCTACAATAGAGGACACTGTGGTGCAAGCCTGATCCCAAATACCCCGGAGCTGAGGACAGCTCCAAAAAGGTATGGAGTAAAGAGCCCGACTCCGGGCAACCCCGAAAGCAAAGGTCGGAAACCGTGGGGTAGAATCTGTGGATCTTATCCGGGGTAAGGTACCACCGAGTATGAAGCTTCACCACAGTATCCTTTATAGCCATTGACCTAGAGCATCCATGCATATTCAGGAGCATCTCCCGCCACTCTTCAGATGAAAACTCTGTGGCCAGATCAGTTTCCCACAAACACATAGCCCTAGATTTCACAGGTAGTTGGGATTCGAAAAGGTGTTTATATACTGCAGAGATAATACCCCTGTCTCTGTAGTGTCGATAGCATAAGGATTCAAATTGAGTATTAGAGGTGGCGTGAATGAAGCTATAGTGTGATTGAAAAAAGTGGCGAATCTGAAGAAACTTATAAAATTCCCCTCTAGGTACCTCATGCTGTGTCTGGAGTTGGGAGAAGGAGGTGAAGACACCCCTTCGAACACACAAAGCCCGCAGGGTGACCAAAGATTTTTGAATCCACCATCTAAAGGCGACAGGAGACTCAAACGCAAGGGGGAATCTCCTATCGCCCAGAAACGATGCCAAATTGGGTCTATCGGGTCGCAGCTTAAATTTTATGCGGTACAGTGACCAGAGATAAAGGGAGCTACTGACAATATTGTTAAGGGGGGCTAGGTCCCTCGGCCTCAGACTCTCCTGCCACAGGATGCCTGGGAGAAAATATGGGCGCAGCGATTGAGTCTCAAATTGCAACCATGGTATTCCAGCCGTAGGGGCATGCCACTGAGCCGTTTGGGCCAGCCTGGCTGCTAAGTAATATAGCCATACGTCTGGAAGGCCCAGGCCACCCTGCAGCAGGGGTCGATGTAGTAGGGATCTCCCAAGTCTGGGCCTCTTACCCTGCCAAAGAAAGGCGTTAATATCACGTTGTAACGCGGTAAGGGACTGGCGAGATACATAAATAGGGAGAGCCCTAAAAAAAATAATAGTTTCGGCAAAATCGACATTTTAATAGCCACCACCCTCCCCATTAATGGGATGCGGTAGGTCGACCATAGCCTCAGCCACCTCCGAACTATAGTAAAGGCTGGTGGGTAATTGGCACTATAGATTTCTGGCAGGGACGGAGCCAGGTGAACCCCCAGATATTGTAAGGTGGGTTTAGAGAGGGAGAGTCCAAAAAAGGTATGAATGTTAGATATGTCTGCGAGGGGTAAAGTTGATAGGAAGGGCAGTACACTTAGCTAGATTGACCCCCAAACCCGAAAGCTTCTGGAAGGAGCGCAACAGTTCGAGAAGATTGGGGAGTGCTATCAGAGGGTTGGGTAAGAACAAAAGGACATCGTCCGCATATAGGCTAATCTTGTACTCCCCTTCCTCTTTCAAGTACCCCCCTATGTTAGGGTCTGTAATAATAGCCCTGGCTAGGGGCTCCAAAGCCAGGGCAAATATTAATGGGGAAAGGGGGCAACCCTGTCGGGTGCCCCTGCCTAAGGGGAAAAATTCTGAAGAGCTACCGGGGAGTTTGATCCTAGTCTGGGGCCTATGATACAATGCCTTGAAACCAGTGGCGGAACTACCGCCATAGCGACCCACGCGGGCGCTATGGGGCCCGCAGCCGAGTTGGGGCCTGGTGAGTGGTGTTAGTAGGCGGGTGCTGGCCGCTCCGGGTGACACCCGCCAGAGGGGTGACACGCTGGGGTAGCGGCAGCCGCCCGCATCACTAACACTGCTCTCTGTAGTGCTGGGACAGGGACACAGCAGCACGGACCACAACCGCCTCCCCCTCCTCTCTGTTTACATCCACAGAGGAGGAGGAGCCTACGCTCGAGGAACACGCACGGCACTGTGTATCAGAGCTGTTCTGAGGTATGTAGGGGGGGTCTGCACTACTGAGGGGGTCTGCATTGAGTGGGGGTCTGCTGCACTGAGGGGGGTCTACACTATTGGGGGGGTCTGCACTATTGAGAGGGGGTCTGCTGCACTGAGGGGGGTCTGCACTACTGAGGGGTGGACTGCTGCACTGAGGGGGGGGTCTGCACTACTGGGGGGGGGGTCTGCTGCACTGAGGGGGGTCTACACTACTGAGGGGGGGTCCTGCACTGAGGGGGTCTGCACTACTAGGGGGGTCTGCACTGAGGGGGAGTCTACATTACTGTGGGGGGGTCTGCACTACTGTGGGGGGAACCTGCACTACTGAGGGGGAAGTCTGCACTACTAAGGGGTGGTCTGCACTACTAAGGGGTGGTCTGCACTACTAGGGGGGCCTGCACTACTGAGGGGGGTCTACACTACTGAGGGGGTCTGCACTACTAGGGGGGTCTGCACTACTAGGGGGGTCTGCACTACTAAGGGGGGTCTGCACTACTAAGGGAGGGTCTGCACTACTGAGGGGGTCTGCACTACTGAGGGGGTCTGCACTACTAGGGGGGTCTACACTACTGAGGGGGGTCTGCACTACTAAGGGGGGTCTGCACTACTAAGGGGGGGGTCTGCACTACTAAGGGGGGGGTCTGCACTACTAAGGGGGGGTCTGCACTACTAAGGGAGGGTCTGCACTACTAAGGGGGTCTGCACTACTGAGGGGGGGTCTGCACTACTGAGGGGGGAGTCTGCACTACTGAGGGGGGAGCCTGCACTGCTGGGGGGTGTCCCTGCACTGCTGGGGGGTGTCTGCACCGCTGGGGGGGTGTCTGCACTGCTGGGGGGTCCTGCACAGAGGGGGGTCTGTAATGGGAGGTGTCTGCACTACTGAGGGGTATCTGCACTGAGGGGGGGGCGTCTGCACTACTCAGGGGGGAGGTGTCTGCAATGCTGGGGGGTGTCTGCAATGCTGGGGGGTGTCTGCAATGCTGGGGGTGTCTGTAATAAGGGGGTGTCTGTACTGCTGGGGGGTCCTGCACTGAGTGGGGGTCTGTAATGGAGGGGTGTCTGCACTACTGAGGGGGGGGGTCTTCACTGAGGGGGAGTCTGCACTACTGAGGGGGGTCCTGCACTGAGGTCGGTCTGTACTGAGGGGGTGGTCTGGACTGGGGGGGTGTCTGCACTGGGAGGTATTTGTACTGCTGGGGTGGTCCTGCACTGAGGGGGGGGTCTGTACTAAGTGGGGGGTCTGCACTGGGGTGGATCTGTACTAAGGGGGGTGTCTGCACTGCTGGGGGGTCTGTACTGCTGGGGGTCTGCACTGAGGTAGGGGGTGTCTGTACTGCTGGGGGGTCTGCACTGAGGAAGGCGGATGTCTGTACTGAGGGGTGTCTGTACTGCTGGGGGGTCTGCACTGTACTGATGGAGGTCAGCAATGTGTGTCCTTCAGGGGCTGCATACAGTATACTGCATACTTTGTTGTTTGAAATTAATATAAGCTGTTGCCTGGGTACTGTGCCACATGGGTGTGGTAATCTGTTGTTCAATGGCATTAGTTAATTTTTTTTGGTGGAGGGGGGGCCCATACAACATTTTGCTATGGGGCCCTGTGATTTCTAGTTACGCCCCTGCTTGAAACCATTCACAAATTCTCCCATGAACCCAAACCTGGCAGAAACTGATCCAAGTAACTAATCTAGCGTAACTATCATGAGGGTGAGAGTAGTGTGTATATTCCTTAACGCCAATGTTCAGGGCCCTCCAGGTGTCAATGAGTTGTAATCTGTCAAATGATTTAGTGAGGAATTTAGGAAACGCCTTGGCGCTATGTGAGGTTTTGCT
Source organism: Lithobates pipiens (assembly GCF_037356315.1). Taxonomy (NCBI): domain Eukaryota; kingdom Metazoa; phylum Chordata; class Amphibia; order Anura; family Ranidae; genus Lithobates; species Lithobates pipiens. Next base: position 270,009,529 of record NW_027507748.1, on the reverse strand, counting down.
CCTATCCTCCGCAGGATTAGCTACCAAATTAAAATCTCCCCCCACTATTAGGTGGGGAGAGATGTATCTATCAAGAGTACGTAGGAATAAATGATAGAAGGCGCCCTGCGCCGTATTCGGGGCATATAAATTAGCTATCGTAACCGCCTTGCCCCGTAACATACCCTGAACAATAAGAAATCTGCTATCCTGGTCTTTAAACACATGAGAAGGTTCAAACTGAACATCATTACAATCAAAGATTGCCACTCATCTGGCCCTGGACTCAAAAGTAGTAGCGTAGTGCAGTTTGTATGATTTATCAAAAAATGTAGGGCAGGCCCCCGAGGAAAAATGCGTCTCCTGCAGTAGGATGATATCTGCACCAATGTGCTTATAATAGCGGAAGGCCTTCCTCCGTTTGTGAGGGGAGTTAAAGCCCCTCACATTATGTGAAATAATGCGGAGACCCATGTATTTCAATTTTTAGTCGCTTTCGCACACATGATCTATAAAGTGAGCTAGATTCCCTATACCAGAGTCCAGCACCAGAGGAGCCCCCAGCAACCAATACCAGGCCTAAATGAGTGTGTATAAGGCCGTCAGGAGATCCATCGCTAATAGGAAATCCATCAACCCCAAGTTTACTCTCCCATAGATAAAAGCCAGTCGTGAAGTCAGCAGAACAAATAAACAAAAAAGCAAAAAGAAAACTTAACACTCTATGGAGTCTGGGTGGAAAATCCAGCCAGACCAGGAACAAATTGTAAATAACGGGCCTTGCGACCCAACTACCACTTGCTCCACACATGCCCCACAACAGATGTGGACAGTTAAAAAAAAGAAAAACAAATTGGTGGTGGGTACAGTCCACTGATACAGTGCCCAGAGTCCAGGGACCGGGAACGTGTGGGGAATGGTGTGCAAGTATGGAAGGGGGGGGAGCGCTGCTCCAAATGTCAGAGGAGAGGAGACTCAGGAAAAAAACCGCAACAACAAAGTCGCTCCTCTCAGCCTCCGGGGACATGGAGAAGCCAAATGGAAAATGAGCCGAGTCCACGCGGGGTATATGGGAATGGGGACTCAGGTAGGTTTGAAGTAACCTGAAATCAGTCCAAGGATAGCCGTCTTAGTGAATTTTGGACAGGAGTCCGAGATATCAAACATCAGGTAATGGCTGTAGTCTGCGAGAACGTCTGTCCCTCTGAGGTGATGGCGTAGCCCAAATGGGGGATGGACGTGGTGTTGCCGGGTGTTGGGGTGTTTGTTGTCGCTCCAAGAGTCCCAGCTTCACTAAAATTTCTTTGCCTTCCGTGACCGTAGTGGCGATGTGAGTGGAACCATTGTGAGGTACGATCAACTTAAACGGGAAGCCCCAACGGTAACGTATCTGAGCCGTCTGCAGGGTAGAGGTAATGTCCTTCATCCTTCTTCGCTTCTTCAGCGTAGCTGGTGCAATATCAGGGTAGATCTGGACGGAGGCCCCATCCAGTTGAATGCGCGGTGTGTTACGTGAGGCACGAAGGATTTCCTCTTTTATGAGAAAGTCTTTAAGGCATAATACGATATCCCTGGGTGGCTTTTCAGGGGGAGGTTTAGGCCTCAGTGCCCGGTGTAGGCGATCACATGTAAAGGCTTCCTTGGGTTGATTCGGAAGCAGGAGTTGAAACAGACGAACGATCGTAGCGGGGAGGTCAGTCACCGATTCAGGGATCCCTCGCACCCGAACGTTATTCCTCCTGTTGCGGTTGTCCAAGTCCTCCAGGTGGTTTTGAAGTTGAACGACCGTATCCCCTAGCAACTCATGGTCCTTTCGGAGATCCGAATAGGCCAGGTGGAACTCGTCATGTTTCACCTCAAGGAGATCCGTCCTACTTCCCAGGGCCGCCATCTCCTGTGATAACACGCTTGTGGACTTGTGCAGTTCCGCTTGGAACTTCCTCGCTAGCCTGTCATACATGTTAGCCAGACTGTCCTCTAGGTCCGCCTTGGTTAAGTGAGCGTCCCCCGTACCTTTGGGTGAGCCCGCCGGCCGCGAGGCTTCCTCGGCCATGAAGGCCTGGGCGCCATCTTGGGACATTTCTTGTCGGTCCGTGGCCCGCAGAAGATAGGCAGTCAGAGAGCGTTGAGCGGTTTTCCGCTTGCCTTTCTTGGACGTCGGCATGCACGAGTGGTCCCGCAGGAGAATGATGTTATTCACGGACCGGTAGACGGTCCGAATCGTCCTGGGGAGTGTTAATTATTCTCTGTTGTCCCGGGAGCTCCGAGTCTTAGCTGCTGACTCGTTCCGCGCCGCGCATGCGCCCACTACAGATGTTCTTAATTATCACCACATCTCTTTAATTAAATGAAGATTCTTACCAAGGTATTTGCTTTGCACCTTAATACTTTTCTGGAAACCTATATTTATAAGGACCAATTGGGGTTCATCTGTGGGCCCAAACTTTGGACTAGATTTGCCAGTCTTTAGCACTGATTTCTGCAGGGACATCTGATTGGGATTTCACCTAGGGAAATCTTGCTCTTATCATTAGACCTTAGTTTTACCTGGGAATAAGCTGGATGCCGTCAGGTTTGGCTACGAATTTTTCACTTTATTGAAAACCCTGTATTGCACTCTTTCAGGTCAGGTTTCCATATGAGGGTACAAGTCGTCTCCTTTCCTTATCAGACATGGAACCAGACAAGGCTGTCCACTTTCTCCCTGACCTTTTGCATTGGCATGAGAACCCCTTGCCACCACTATAAGCTGTCATTCTGACATCACAGTTATCACTTGCGGACAACAGGAGCACAAATGTGCCCTGTTTGCCAACAACATCCTTAGGTATTGCAGTTGTGCCGTTTCTATAGGGCCCGTGTTGTGACCGTCGGCTCCTGCGCATATGCACGGGAGTGACGTCACGTGACTCTGGCCAATCACAGAGCCAGAGTCCATGGCTCCCGGAAGGAAGGGGGGTGAAGATGGACACAGCCATCAGCAGGGATCTCTGGGACATTACGGGTTTAATTTGCAGTTAAGTGCAACATAATAGGCTAGTATGCAATGTATACTAGCCCATTATGCTTTTAATTTGCAGGGGAAAAAAGAGGAAGTTTACTTCCTCTTTAATACTGTGGCATAAACAGGGAACAAAGAAAAAGACACGCGTGAAAACTGATGTCAATGTGCATATAAATTCACTGAAATGAGCATGAAAACTGATGTAAACTGGTGTCTCTGGAAGTGAAATCTGTGAAGTTTTCCCAACAGTTTTTATGCAAATATGGTGCAAACGAGCCCTGGATGTTTTATCTCAACTGCCCTTTTTTCATAACAATGTTTACCCACCTCTCGATTGGCCTAAAGTAAACATACGTCATTTGTTTGACGTTAAATACCGGGCGTTATGTTTAACGTTGAATACCGGGGAGTTTTGTTTGATGTTAAATACCTGGGGTAAAAATATGGGATTAGAGCAGGTAGCTGCTATAACCCCATATTTTTTTTATAATGGGCAATTATTTTTCAGATAAAAGTGGTCCTGTGGGCGGATTTGCCGAAGGATCACTTTCAGAAACGGCAGGAGGATTTCTTCCCAGTTGTTCCTGGGTTTACCTGACCAATCAGTGAAGCCTGGGAGCGATCTGAAGCTGGCGGTAGCTGGGCATGAAGAAGAGTGAGGCCAAGATGACCACCACTCATCTCTATGCTCTTGGAGGACTGGAGCGACATCATGATGTAACTTCCGGTTCCCGGGCCATAGTAAAGTTTTCTTTTAAATCTTTTGCTTTTAAATGTAAATGAGAGTTTTGGAGTCTTTTTGATCGCAGATCTCTCAATAAAGAGGACCTGTCATCCTTAATTCTATCAAAAGGGATGTTTACATTCTTTGTAATAGGAATAAAAGTTCTAACAAAAACATATATAATATATATAATAATTTAAAGCGCCCCATCCCTCCATGTTCAAGCGCAGAAGTGAACGCATACATAAGTTGCGAAATGTAAACAATGATCAAACCACACATGTGACTGTAACTTTATAGGTAACCTGTAAAAATGTTTTAAAGTGCCATCTATAGAGATTTTTAAGTACCGTAGTTTGGCACTATTCCATGAGCGTGCGCAATGTTAAAGCATAACATTATAGGTATCTATTTACTCGGCATAACATCATCTTTTATATTTAAAAAATTAGGTTATCTGTGATGTTTTTTGCATTAAAATGAATTAAATGTACTTTTTCCAAATTGAAAGACCGCTATGCAAACACATTGTGACATCAAATATTGCAACAATCGCCATTTTATTCTCTAGAGTCTCTGCTAAAAAAAAAAAAAAACATAATGTTTGGGGGTTTTAAGTAAATTTCTAGCAAAAAGTACTGATTTAATCTTTTAAACAAAAAGTTTGAGAAATGGCCTGGCCAGCAAGAAATGGTGGGCGATGGCATGAACCCTTTTACAGAATGATACACAGTATAAGACTTAAAGGAGAGCTACTTAGCTTCTATCTCTTCCAGCAACTGAACAATCATTTCAATAGGTAATCCCCTCTGCTGCAAGGAGGCTGGACGACACTCTCGGTTATCGACTATTGTAGCCTGGCGTTCCCATGTTTCCCATAGACTAGGCCCTCTGCGGATTGGCTGACCAGAGCAGAGCCTGCGGCGATACGTGGAGAGTGGATTGTGAACGCTATGGACCGGCTGGCTCCGTACAGAGGTGAGTGACCGTACGGAACATATGTACGGACCGGAAGCGGGATCGGGGACTTGTGGAAGGGGTGGGGAGCGGCTGTGTGCTTGTTTGTATTGTACCGAGGACTGTGTGCTCCTCCTGGAATACATGAGCTGTGCAGAGCACCATGGCTTCTATACGGGTGAATGGCAACACCAACGCATTTCCACAGTGCACTAGGTTCAGGTGTGACCAGGCATTGGTGCATTGGCCAGCCCATTCATTTCAGTGGGCAGAAAAAGAAGTCCCAGTCCCTTTTCCAAATACGCACCACTCTGGACCGTATGGTACTTCGCACCCACAAAAAACGTGTCGCAAGGCTGTTTGATCCTGTCTTCTCTGATTCCTCTCCCTTTGTGTACTGTCCCCAATCCATCTCTGCACAAGACAGACTTTTGGAGGCACTCTGCACATGCTCAGTTTGGTCTGTATTGCTAAAGAGTTTTTTTTTTTTCTTGGGAGGGTGCATGTGATCAGCACAGGACCAATCGGCACTATCCAGACAGAGGGTCAGGGGTCCTGCAGCCTCATAGGGCATCAAATGGAAAGCCAAAAAGAGACACACCGCTTCAAAGCTAACTTAGGTGCACTTCCATGGGTCTGCTAAATAGCAGCGTATTTCTCTGCATGTTGGGAAAGCATGTGATTTTTTCAGGCGTTCTCGATAAGCAGCAGTGTGACTCTAGCCTAACATGCAAAATAACCAACTTGCACTAACACAGCAATTTCTTTTTTATGTTTTTGGCTAGGTTTACAATACGACGTGCCGGTGTTTCATCAGCATTTGTAACGGAAGTGAAGTTCAGTTGCCGCCATCTTGCTACACCCCACACCCGTCCACAGTAAGGATTAGGGTTGCCTCATCGCTTTAAATCCAAACACATATTAATTACACAGGTTCTATGGCTGATTAAGGTGGTAATTAAACTCACTTGGTGCCTTATCTGCATTCACTTAGCCACAGAACCTGTGTGATTCATATGTGTTTGAGTTTAAAGGGGTGAGGTGGCAACTAGGGATGAGCTCAGGCATGTTCGCATTGACCACGTGCAGAGCCCGTCAGGAAGTCGGCGCAGTGCTGCGATAATCACAAGCAGTGAGATATTGCCCGATCTCTGCAGCCGCACATCGGGCAATGTCTCACTGCCTGTGATTAGCGCAGTGCTGAGCTGACTTCCTGGCGGGCTCTGCACGTTGTCCATGCGAACATGCCTGAGCTCATCCCTAGTGGCAACCCTAGTAAGGATACAGTTGGCAGCAAGCAGACATCTTGTTACACCCACTGGAATCTTGCATTTCACACTTATTTTTAGCAGTAAACTGAGTTTATATAGTGAAATTCAATAGCTAAAAAATCCTTCTGACTGTTTAGATGTTGAATTTTAAAAGCAGCGGCAAGCCTGCTGATCTCACAGGTTTGCTAATCTGATAGAACACAGCTGCTTTGAAAAATCAACATCAAAACAGTCAGACAGATTTCAAAATACAGAATTTCACAACATAAGTGTGTAAATGTAAGACTCCGGTGGGTGTAACAAGATGTCTGCTTGCCGCCTTCTCATTGTATCCATAGTGTGGAGTGTAGCAAGATGGTGGAGACAGAACATCACATCCATTCCAAAATCTGATGAAACACCAGGAATGTGCACTAAATTGCAAGTTTTTCTCGCACGCGCATTGAACGACACCGCTATTTAGCAGAAGCACAGCGGTTCCATAAATTGGTAATTTCACCCCCATGCATCTCCAAACGCATCAAAGTTTTGCATGTGCCAAACTGTTTCCGGCTGCAGAATTATGCCATATGGTCTGGCGTGTTTTTGGAAGAGTCTGGGGCTTCTTTTCTGCATTTCTAATGCATAGGGCAATAAGTTGGCTGCCTTACATGCAATGTGCAGGAACACATCCCTGCTTGGTTGCACCTGTAGGTGTGTGAACTGATCCTTTCTGTGTGTTTTTCCTCTTTTTTTTTTTCTTTCCTAGGCTTGAGTTTTTTTGTTTTGGCCAATGGAAAGCCAGTTACTAGGAAGAGGAGATGGCTGTTTAGAAACTCAGGACACAATAAATCATTCACAAGCCAACTCACTAGGTGTAGCCACTGTAACCTCAAGCAACATGGAACATATAAAAGACTTCAGGGTCCATAAAGCAGTTACTTAAATTACTTGCATTGTGTAAATTTAGGCCACAGAAATCATTTAACTGCTTTATGAACCCCAGTGTTTATGCCAATTCCTTTATATGTTTTAGGTTCACTTACCGCTGAGACGCAATGTGTAAAGCATGCACATTTTTATCACATGTTAATGTGCGCTGCATTAAGCAGCCCACTTAAAATGAATAGGCTGATACACACACCTCAGCCCATTAATCAAACCTGCACCCGTTATTTTAGACAGTGCCCTGTTATTCCACAGCACACTTCTGTTGGCAAGGTGCATTGGAATGCCTTTCATAAATGGTGCTCTATCATACCATCACATTGGCCCATATATGTTCCCATAGCATAATCACAGATGAGCTCTTGGGTCTGTTAGGATCCTAATCCAAACCCACCTGAGCTATCCTGCAAGGAAGCGGTCACTGCAGACCACCAGTCATAAGCGGGCAGGGGAATTCCCTACCCCACAGCCGTGTATAAGCACACTGATTGCATACAATCAGCTACAGGTCACGGAATGCCTCAGCCGCTTATGACTGGCGATCTGCAGTGACTGCTTCCTTGCAGGATAGCTCAGGCGGGTTCGGACTAAGATTCTAACACATCTGGGCTCATCCCTGTTGATAATGGGAACTGAACTGGCAGCTTGGTTCACACCTTTTACGTTATAGAATGTCCAAAAATGTATGTCTCAAAAGCTTTAGCCTAGGTTCACACTGTGAACTACATGTGAATCGCACCACATTCCTGTGCAAATCACATGTAATTTTGTGCTATTTGGGCCCATTAATTTTGCTCAAATCGTACCGCATACGCATCAAACAGGTGCAGGCAGCTTTTCTTTTTTTTTTATATTCCTCTAGAACCAGATTGCATGGGTGTTTACACTCAGGCTATCCAATTCAGACAAACACACTACATTTGCCACTTGCTTTTGGGGAGTTGTTAACTTTCCACTGACACCTGCAGCAGATAGCAGAACACAGTGCGTTTGTTATGATGTGTGGGAAACACACAGAAATTGCTGCGTCTCCTGACCACATCAGTGTGAGCTGAGGCAGAATCGAATGAGCCCATTCACATCTGGGCAGTGTGTTGGCAAAAATTCTGCACAGTGATTCCTAATAGAATAATGAAAATGTGTAAAATACACTGTTATGGTAAAAAAAAAACAAAAAAAAAAACTGTAAAGTATGCTGCTTTGCTATGTTTAGTGTCACTATAGTACATCAACTTGAATACTGATAAAGAATGCAGTATTTTTAAATAGTAAGTTCACCGCAAACTGAGCGTGGCTTTATTGGGAACCCAGGAGAAATGTTCTCTCCAAGAAATTCCACCAGCAGCACTACAAATGACCTTGTTTGGCTTTAGGTTCCCTAAATTATGCCCATGCTCTCTACAGATTTGCTATATTTTCCCATTTGTTTTGTGTCCATTACATAAAGATGCAGCTACATGCACTTCATTTTCAGTTATTGGCTGTTTTTTTTAAAAATGTATTATATGTCTGTTTGTTCCACCCTATAGGGGATGCCTTTGATAAACCACCTTGTCGAGGTTGTTCCTCTTACCTTATGGAGCCGTACATCAAGTGTGCTGAATGCGGACCTCCTGAATTTCTACTTTGTTTGCAGGTACAATTTCCTAATGCCTTTATACTGTTGCAGGGATACCTTTGCATTTTTTTTCCTAATCCCTAGTTTAAAACTACACTGAAATCTATGCTTTGGTCCCATATGTTCCCGAGATGGGGCTGCCGTGAACTTCACAAGGGTCAGTGAAAATCCCATTCCAAACAGATATTGCAGGTCTTTTCTTTGAAAAGCAGCTGGATTACCTTGAAATTTAATAGTCTGAACACATGGGCCAAATGTCAGGCGGCATTGACTGGTTCAATAGAAACCTTCCGGCATTCGGCCCGTGTGTACTGTCAAAGGGGCATGGCCGATGAAGGTCTGCCAACTGGTTCCCAATCGGTGCTTTCAGCCAATGGTCCCCTGTCAGAACACAATAGAACAGCAGAGGAGATCAATGTACTAACATCGGCTAGTTAGTGCAGTGGCTCCTCCTTAGCTGCCAGTTCTTTTTCATGCAGCCCTGCTGGGTTGAATGGAAAAAACGAACAAAAAACTACTAGTGTGTACTAGGCTTTAGTACCTGTAGCAGTAGTATTGCTAAAGGTTAGATGGCACTACCTTGCTATGTACCACATAAAATACTTATGTTCTATTTTTATTAAAGGGGTTTAAAAAGCTTGAATTTCTGTTGTTGCAGATATATTTTTATGCAGAAACCAGTCAGCTGGTTCCTGCAGCTGCAAAAGTAGTGATTTGCTCAAGTGAGCAGTGTTTTTTTTTAAAAGTGGGCTTTGCCACGCATACTTTAAGGGCCGGTTCACACAGCGAGGCGATGCGAGGCGACACGACTCGCCTCGCCTCGCTCCCGCAAGTCGCCCCCGTTCTGTACAATGGAACCGTTCTGAGAGGAGCGACTCGAGTCGCTCTGACTCAGAAAAAAGGTTCCTGTACTACTTCTGGGCGACTTCGGGGGCGACTTGCATTGACTTCTATACAGAAGTCCTCTGCAAGTCGCCGCTGAGGTCCCCGCAGGTCGCGGCGAGGCAAGTCGGAGACGCCTCGCCGCGCCTCGCTGTGTGAACCGGCCCTAATTTTAAATAGGACTTGCATACATTTTAAAGTGGTTCTAAAGCCTCAACATTTTTTTTTACCTTAAAGTGGTGTTCCACACAAAAAGAAAACAAAATTATTAAAATTCTTAAAAAAAAAATAAAATAAAAACATTTGGATTTTTTTTTTTTTTAAACTCGCCTCTAAATGCCTGTTGCTAGGGGGTCCCTCGTAGTCTGCCTCCTTCAGTGCCTGGGCTGGTGACATAATTTCCCCTCGGCGCAGGAAGGGCTCAGCTCTGCCCCCTCCCTCCTGTCAGTCATCTGGGACACATGACAGGTCCCAGATGACTGTGTGGCCAATCACGGCGTGTGGCGCCGCTCGTGCATGTGCAGTGGGTGCCCGGCTGTGGCTTCAGTGCCCACAGTTGCAATGCCGGCACCGCCGAGAGGAGGGGGGGACGAGCGGGGCATCACTGGACCCTGGGACAGGTAAGTGTCCGATTTATTAAGTCAGCAGCTGCAGCGCAGTATTTGTAGCTGCTGACTTTTAATTTTTTTTTAAGGGGAACGCCTCTTGTGTTCCCTGCATTAACCCCTTCACGCCAAGCGGAAGCAAATTTGCAGCCTCGCTGGACTGGGCTTTTTTCCGTGGGGCTGCATATTTGCATATTTCCCTTGCAGAGTGCAGAGAAAAAGTGCCAGGGTTAATGTGCACTATATTGGTTTTTGGGCTGTACTACGGGTACAAACAACTAACATACACATATGTGGCATTGTTGCGATCATCAGGAGCAGGAGAATTTTATTTGTATCTAAGGACACAGGCAGCATGGCTCGGGATCAAGCCCATAGGTGTGCCACAATATGAAGTGGCTTCTTATGGTAGCACACAGAGAAGAGGAGGATCCAAGAGCACTGGCTGGGGACCTGAGAAGAGGAGGATTGGGGCCGCTCTGTGAAACTTTTTCACAGAGCAGGTAGGTATGTCAGGTATGTTATTTAAAAAAAATTAAATGTTGACTTTACAATCGCTTTAAATTGGGCATATTTTTCAAATCCTTGCACCCCCCCCCCCCAACCTTTGCTCAATTAAATACTGTTTGTATTTTAAAACTGTCTTTTTGTTTGTTTTTAGTGTTTCTCAAGAGGATTCGAGTACAAGAAGCATCAGAGTGACCACAGTTATGAGATCATGGTAGATAAAATTTGATATGACATGATCATTTGATCATCGTGGTTAACAGTACCTTTTTATCCCAACATTATTTTTATTTAGGGGTAATTTATGCTTTGCTGGTTTATCTTTGGGGAATGGCTAACATTTTCCATGGTTGAACTGACTATAGTATGACAGTGATGTCTACTAACCTTCGGGAACCATGTTTAGGTGTACATTGGCCATACAGCATAGTTCAAAAAATACAAAAAGAAAATAAGACGCTTCACATGTATCAAATGATAGTGCACTGTGTATTCAAATAGTCTGTGTACGTTGTGAGTCTATAAATATCATCCAATAGGTGTCCTGACACCACTAAGGAAAACTTTCCTAATCTAAACCATCCTCAGAAATAAGAGACCAAAAAAATAAAACAGAAATAGCTAATATTTGGTGTAGCTGCCCCTTTAGGTGCCCTAAGGTGCACTTCTGAACTAAGAAGTGCAAAAAGAAAATGAGGCATTTCACATGTAATAAAAAATTGTGCACTATACAGTGCTCAGCATAAATGAGTACACCCCAACATATTTGTCAGAAAACCTTTACATTCCTTTTAGAATCAACATTTTCTATGGGACACTATACTATAAAATACTCCTCAGGCCATTGAGTGCAACCAAGATTTGTTAATTTGCACACACTAAAGTATTTTTCCTAACAAACAATGTTACAAAAATGAATACACCTCAATGAAAGCCTTAGGAAAAAAAAAACTACATTTTAGACAACAAAATCCTAATTAACAAAGAATTCAACTATTATTATTATACAGGATTTATATAGAGCCAATAGTTTGCACAGCGCTTTACAACATGAGGGTGACTACAGGTGAGTCTAATTATACATTAAACAGGTGTCCAGCAGACAGTGGATTATAAAAGGGCGTTACTTACCAAGAAAACCCCTCCCCATTTCATGATGTCAGCAATTGCATGGCACCACATGGAAGAGAAATGCCACAAGGCCTGACAAAGAAAATAATTTCATTACACAAGAAAGGTGAAGGCTACAAGAAGATCAGCAAAGCTTTACTTATCAGTCAGAATACTGTACCAAAAGTGATACAAAAATGTAACAAAGATGCAACTGCAACCATCTCACAGAGACATCCAGGCTCTCCACGAAAGTTAATATCTCGACAAGAGCGTCTTCTAATGAGAAGGGTTGAAGGAAATCGCCATGCAAGTTCACTGCAGTTAGCTAAAGAAGTAGAAAGTCACACTGGGGTGATTATTTCCCGTGACACAATATGGTACACACTGCAGAGGAATGGCATGCATGTGTGTTGTCCAAGAAGAAAACCTTTCCAAAAGCCTGCATAGAATTTGCCAGGGCCAATACTGAAAAAGAAGACTACTGGGACTCTGTACTTTGGAGTGATGAGACCAAGATAAATGTTTTTGGAACTGATGACTTAAAAACTGTATGGTGTTGCAACGGTGAGGAGTACAAATAAAAATGCATGGTGCCTCCAGTGATACATGGTGGTGGCAATGTCTGCATGGTGCCTCCAGTGATACATGGTGGTGGCAATGTCCTTCTGTGGGGCTGCTGAGTGCTGCTGGTTTTGGGGAGCTGCATTTCATTGATGGTATCATGAATTCACAGATGTACTGCTCTATATTGAAAGAGAAGATGCTACCATCACTCCGCGCCCTTGGTTGTTGTGCACTTTTCCAACATGACAATGATCCAAAACGCACATCTAAGGCCACTGTTGCATTTCTAAATAACAGGGTGAAAGTGATTCAGTGGCCAAGTATGTTTCCTGATCTGAGACAAGTTGAACATCACTTTCCATCCAGCATCCAGGGTCTAAAAGAGGTCATTATTGTAGAATGGAAAAAGATAGATGTTGCAATATGTCGCCAACTTGCCAAGAAGACTTGGTGCTGTCCTTACAAATCATGGAGGTCATACAAAATACTAGATACGTAGATGTTTTTGTTGTGGTGTGTATTAATTTTTGAATCAACTAGTTTAAGTAAAGCTGAAGATTTTGTAATCTAAGTTATATTATTAACCTTGCTTTCATGTAATGAGTGAAACAAATTTTCTATAAAACTCAGTTTTGACAACATTTTGGAAATTGTTCTTGTGTTTATTGAGATATGGATTAAAATCTTACTTTTCAAAAGGGGTGTACTCATTTATGCTGAGCACTGTATATTCACTTTCCCAATCTTAGCACTCCTCTTCATTCCTTTTCACCCTGAACACAGACAGGAAAGTATCGCCACATGTTTGAAGAGTGCAAACTCGCAAATATTTTTTACCCCTTTTTACAGGAAGGTCAAAAAGCACTTTGTGGGTCTAGGCTCCCGTGTATATTAATATTGCCCAAGTTCTCTGTTCTGGATACTCCGAGTAGTCTGTCCTTCCCTCTGAAGTATAAGGAATTGCATATGCTGAAGAGAAACTAATATAGTGTAGTATTTATTGAAAGCCTAATACATAAGGTGATGAAAATCACTCACATTTCTAAGTGCCACAGATTGGCACCAATATAAATAGCCTTGTTCCAAACTCCAAAAGCTTCCTGAAGATGCCCTTCTGGTGAAATGCGTTGAGAAAGGACTACAGCCGCCACTTCCGATTCTTTGATGTCGCATCCGGGCCGCAGCTTCGGTGTTTTGGAATGCATGCTGGCTTTGATGAGAGCAGAGCCGTTCCATCCCTTATACTACAAGGCTGTTTATATTGGTGCCTATCTGTGGCCCTTGATCAGATGCTGTTAAACTTAGAAGTATTCTCACTGATGTTACCACTCCACCTTGTATTTAGTGCACATCGTGCTCCGCTATAAACTTATATCATAGTTTTCTTCCACATGTATGTCTTTTGTATCATTTCAGTGTTTAAGATTTTACAAAGCAAGTCCTCCCCCTTCTTCTTTTTTTTTTTTTTTTTTTTTTTTTTGTAATGCGAAACATATGAAGGCTATCATTCTTATGTAATCTAATAAATCAAAAACGTGGTGGTCCTGTATTCCTTTCTTTCTTTTTAAATAGACCTCCGATTTTCCAGTACTGGATCCCAGCTGGACAGCTCAAGAGGAAATGGCTCTGCTGGAAGCTGTGATGGACTGTGGATTTGGAAACTGGTAAGCGTTTTAAATTGGTAACACTAAAGCACTAATATGAGGGTGGGGGTGCATGATCCAGCTCCAGAAGTAGTTGAAATTTGCATATGCTTATGCCTCTAAGACCCCTTTCGCACTGAGGAGCTCAAAAACTGCACATAAAATGTTCAGCGTTTTTGCTGTTGGTGTGTTTTTTTTTTTTTTTTTTTTTTTTAAGGTCCCATGACATTGTGACCTTTCACGGTTGTCTCGGCTGGGAAAATCAACGTTGCCATACGTAGCTTTTCCTATTTGGCCACTAGGGGCACGTGGTTGCCCGGAGCCCATGCAAGTGCTCAGCGGTCGCAATGCCTGCCAGGCTCCCGTGATCACTTGTGACAGAGTGGGAAGCGGGATCTGTGTGTGTAAACACACACAGATCCCAGTTCTTTCAGGGGAGAGGAGACCGATCATGTGTTAATACTATGTATGAACGCGAATATCTCTCTCTCCATAAATCTATCCCCTATTTTGTAGATGCTATAACTTCAATAACCAATTAATATATGCGTATTGTGTTATTTATTCTTCTACAAAAAAATAAAAATAAAAAAAATCGGCCTAAACTGAGGAAAAAATGTGTTGTTATTATTATTTTTTTATATATATATATATATATATATCTATAAAAAAATGTGGCATATTTATTATAGCAAAAAGTAAAAGATATATATTTTTTTAATTGGTGCTCTTCTTTTGCTTATAGCGCAAAAAATAAAAACCATAGAGGCAATCAAATTCACCAAAAGAAAGCTCTATTTGTGGGAAAAAAGGGACATCTCCAGTGTGAAAGCATCCATTGAAATGAATGGAAGCAGTTTTCAGGAGCTTTTCAGATGCTATTGTTAGTGCAAAAGCGCCTAAAAAGCACCTCTGTGTGAAAGGTGTCTTAATATACTGATCCGTTTGACATGCGAATATTGTTGATGGTAACCTTAGCTTCTATATTTTTACATTCAATAATCAGTTTGAATTTCCCAGAAGTACACATACTTGTTTGAACTATCTTACCTGAATTAATTTAGAATCGTGTTTAGCCATTCTGCTGATTTCCACACCTTCCCACATATTCTAAATAGCCTGGAAGATGACTCTACTATTTCTCAACTCCTATGTCACTTGCCTGCTTATTGGACAGAGGGAATTTGTATAATATTGTTGTAGACATGATTGAAATAAACGAAAACAAAAAATGCACTCACTGAATATACCTGGTTGATCTGCTTTTAGACCCCTTTCACACTGGGGCCGCTCATTTTAGCGGCGCTTTACCGCTGTTTAAGCAGCACTTTTCGGGCGCTAGCTAAAACACCTGAAAACTGCCTCGATGTGAAAGGGGTCTAGCAACGATTTAATATTTTATCAGGCATGTTTGTTTCTTATCCTGACTGAAGCCGGCAATACATGGCTCAAAATTGGGCTGGTTCAGCAGAGAGTAGGGTTTTGGATTTTTGTCACTCAATCAGGGCCCCTGGATGTAGCCAGTAGCGGTGATTAGAGCTGCACGATTCTGGTTAAAATGCCAATCACAATTTTTTTTTTTGCTTAGAATAAAGATCACGATTCTTGTGGTGTAACATCATATTTCACATTATACAAAAACATTGGGCTAACTTTACGGTTTCGTTTTTTAAAATTTATTGTAGTGTATTTTTCCCCAAAAAAATTGTATTTGAAAGACTGCTGCGCAAATACAGTCTGACACAAAGTATTGCAAAAATTGCCATTTTATTCTCTAGGGTCTCTGATGAAAATAATATATATAAATTATGTTTGGGGTCCCAAGTAATTATTTAGCAAAAAATATATCAAAATGATGGCGGCAAAGTCGTTTCAATATCCTGACAGGGCGTCATATGACGTCCTCAGGATATTAAGCTGCTGTGTGCCCCAGGGGGTGCACATCGCAACAATAGTTGTTGTGGTGTGTTAGTCTGGCACACCGCAACTACGATCTCAGTAAAGAGGAAGAGCCGGTGATCGGCTTTTCCACACTCGTGTCTGTCAGAAACTTACTTATTTACAAAGTTTTGTAACTGAAACAAAAAAAAAAACATGTTTTTTTGTCAAAATTTTCGGTCTTTTTTTTATTTGTTTAGCAGAAAATAAAAATCACAGAGGCAATCAAATACCACCAAAAGAAAGCTCTATTTGTGGGAACAAAATGATAAAAGAAACAAGTGTCAAAAAGTGGCCTTTAAGTGGTTATTTATACCTTATTTACACACACAGAAGCTCATCCCTTTGATCTAAGAACAAAAAGTTACAATGTTTCTGGTTATCTATCAGCTCTGTTACATGAATGAATTGTGAAATTCTGCATAGAGATTGTGAGGGGGATTGAATCAAGATAACAATTTTTTTAATAATTAACTGTGCAGCGCAAGCGGTGGTCGGTTTATTCTGATGGCAGGGAAGTCTCTCCATTGTCCATGTTAAATGTGTGGATGGGGCAATTTAAATTTCTTTCTTTCTTTTTATTAATTTTTTTTTCCTTTTTTCTCATTTATTTATTTTTATTTTTATTTTATTTTATTTTTATTTATTTTTGTTCAACCCACTGCTCACAGTGACTGGTGTACATCAATACAGAAACTTAGAATTTGACATAAAAAATATCACATCTCTAGAACCCATAAAAAATGTATATCAATACATGTACCTAGAGGTAGCCATTTGTTGAGATGCTGCTGTAAAATTTAATAATAATAATGTATATTATTAAGAGTAATAGTATCATAATGTGGTGATATAGCCATAAATCAAAGCAAATAAACTATAATTTATAATAAATACATCATGTGGTCGGAATAAATCAATACATTCTCTAAACATGTGATCCCTATAAAAAAAAAAAAAAGTGCTAAAAGAACAGGAGAATAAAACAAACTAATGTTTGAAGTTTTTTTTTTCAAAATGATGAAAGGTGTGCAGGTTGGACTGACCTAAAACCATGGGTATAAATGGACTCACAGTGAGGTACAATTAGGAAACTTATTAAAAGGATAGATCCAAACTGTGGATGAGGAAAAAAAGGAATCTGCATGGGATGAAAGAAAAACAATTGGGGAGACCTGAGGGCTTAGGCAGCATCACAAGGATGTGCAGTATTGGTGGAAGATTAAGTCTCAAAGTGGTTCTAAAGGCAGGGCATTTTTTTTTTTTTTTACCTTAATGCAGTTCCTGAATTAAGGTCAAAATATATTCATAGTCATATCGCCTATTGCTTGAGTCCTATCTCAATCCAGTGCTATGCCTATCTGTTTGATTCATTATTAGTTCATTATTAATTTTGGGTGCCATTTTGTGAGAGCAGAGCTCTGTATTTAGCAGAGAGCTATCTGTCTTCCCTGGCTGCGTTTCTTATGGTCAACAAGTTTGACAAAGTACTCCTGCTGATTCTGTTGCAGAGGGTGAGAAGATTAAGATAATTGGATGAGAAGAGCAGAGTTCATTGCTAATGTGCTCATCCCTTGATATCTCAGCGTTTTATCTTCCGGATACTCTGCTAACATGTATGTAGTGCTGCAGAATTATCCTGACAAGTTCTTCAACTTCAAAAGGATATCTGTTGGCATCTTCGAATATCTTCTGGAAACGTACATGAGGATGAGCGTGTCACCTGAGGAACGTCTCTGGGTGACACTTCGGCATGTAATTATGTAAAAATCACAGTATTTTTTTTAAGTTTTATTAAAGTTTCTAATATATATTACGTTGATTTTTTTTTTCCATAGTATTGTTTCAATACTTTTTTTCCAATACTTTTTATGGTAATTTTTTTTCTATAATCTATAAAAAAAAGTATCTATCTTTCTATTTTATTTTCCGCTTTTTATTTTTTATTTTTAATGGTAATATTTATGTGGTTACCTTTTTATCAAAAAAATGCAGTGACAGGGGAAACCTACTTGGCTCTGTGAGGAATTGCATAATATCGTTATGCCTCAGCCAACAAAACATATGTGGGAAGAGGTTGCCGATGAATTTTGGGAGAAGACTAATTGCATAGGAGCCCTTGATAGAAAACACATCTGGGTGAAAATTCTGCCGAAGTCTGGTTTAAAGTATTTTAATTATAAAAAAATCTTTTTCCTGGGATTGGTGGATGCTCAAGTGTAATTTCATATGTGTTGAACTGGGAGCCTACGGGGTTGCAAGAGTCTTCCGAGTGTCTGCGACGGGGCTTTGGCTATATGAAGGACATCTCGGGATTCCTGCAAGGAGACCTCTTCCGTGTACAACGGAGCCTAGTCTTCCACTTGTGAAACGTAGCCAATAATGCCTTTGGACTTGCATGAAATCTAATGTGGCCCTATAGTGAACATGGACTTGGTCATAAGCAAAAAATATTCAGCTATCAATTAAGCCATGCCCATCGAGTTATGGATTGCGCATTTGGAGTATATACTGGAAAGTGGCTTGTACTCCCTTCTGCCATTCAGTTGGATGTGGAAAACGCTATAAATATAATGCTGGCCTGCTGCACACTACATAACTTTCTGTATCAATTTTAGATCTGCAACTATACAAGATATTTTGTCCAAGCTTCACTCTTTATAGACTTTACATAAATCTCCCCGACCCCAGAGTTATTCGCTGATATATCTTGGCAAGGTCATCACTATTGCAGTTTCAAGTGGTCTCTAGTGGTCAGTGTAGATATGCTCTAGGATGGTACAGGTTTGGAAATCTGGGAGACCACTTGCTTGGTCATTACACCCCCGCTCCTTCCAGAACTTTATACCAAGCATTATGTTGCCATCAGGGGAAATTACCTTGGATCCACACTCCCTTCAACAGGTCTTTTGTGATTACCGTATATACTCGAGTATAGGTCGATCCGAATATAAGCCGAGGCCCCTAATTTACCACAAAAAAAACTGGGAAAACTTATTGACTCGTGTATAAGCCGAGGGTGAGACATGCAGCAGCTACTGTTACAGCTTAAAAGAGTGGAAAAGAGGGTCAACAATGCCCATCTGCAGCTGCATACCTCCCTGTGTCCATCCCTGTGTCCCGTCCATCCCTGTGTCCATCGCAGCCTACCTGTGCCAATCTGCAGCCTCTGTGTGCCATGCCGCACCTCTCCTCCTCGCCTGACAGACGGCGGCCATTCCACTGTTCAAAAGCCGCGCCTCTCTGTCTGTGATAGACGGAACACTCAATTTCCCAGCAGTCAGTGTTCCGCCTATCACGGACATCCTCTCATCCTCGTCCGTAGTATGAGAATGAGCGGATGTCCGTGATAGGCGGAACACTGACTGCTGGGAAATTGAGTGTTCCGCCTATCACAGACAGGGAGGCGCGGCTTTTGAATAGTGGAATGGCCGCCGTCTGCCTACCTGATCTGCGTGACTCGAGTATAAGCCGAGGGGGGCACTTTCAGCCTAAAAAAAGGGACTGAAAATCTCGGCTTATACTCGAGTATATACGGTATATTGCAGCTTTATACAACCTTGCTACTCCATTATCTGCCGATTCAGACTCTCTTAGCAGCCGTATACAGGTGTATATATTTGAAACTGCTGTTCCAAAACCGCATGAGGATATTGGGAAATCCTTCAATTCTCCATTTTCACTTGAGGAATTATTATAAGGAATTACTAATACACCGTCGGGAAAAAGTCCCAGTCCTGATGGATTCACATTGAAATTGTACAGGAACTATAGGGAACATATAACACTGTTTATGCTCCGGGTGTTCAATATCATATCTGCTACTAAAGGGCTCCCACCTCAGACACTTGAGGCCCATATCACCCTGCTCCCCAAACCAGATAAGGACTTATGACTTTGTTCTAGCTATCATCCTATATCTTTAATTGGGGTAGATGTTAATATCTATGCAAAATTGACTGTCTCACGTCTTCAACCCTGTGGGTAGGTCTGTTGTTCAGGGCTTGGTGGGTGGAGTCATGATGTCAGTAGAACTCCACCCAACTCGGCACTCCCCTTGGCCAGACATCAATATTTCTTATACTGAACTTCTGCTTGTCTCGTGGATTATGCCCCATCATCACTAACATCCAGTCAAAACCCAGGAAATTCACCACATGACTTCAGCATACACAATTATGCTGAGGTGTGGAGCAGCCAATCCTGGGAGAGCTGGAGAAGGGAGGGTGATGTGAAGTACACAGAATGCCTCTCACACTTTTGCGTGAAATAAGGAAATCACCTGTCTGTCACAGCAAGGGGGAAGAAATGGACACCTATTTCTCTGTGTCTGTTTTTATCTTGCTGAAGAAAGATAAGAGAATTGCTCAGAGCTGGATTAACTCCTCGTGGCAAGACTGGGCACAGATGAAATTATATCCTCTGTAACAGATATGAGTCTTAATTAAAAAAAAATTTGGGGGGTTTACATCCACTTTAAATCTCTATTGCTTGATTGTGCCCAATCAGCAAAAATACCAGCTTGCCTTCTTTCTGTTGATGCAGAGAAGGCTTTTGATCGTGTTGGCTGGCCCTTCTTGAAACAAACTTTGGTTCAAATAGGACTGGGGCCAGTTCTGTTACGAAAAATTATGGCAATCTATACCAAAAAGTCCTAAAATACAGATTAATCATTGTTTTTCTATCAAAAATGGTACTCATCAGGGATGCCCACTGTCTCCCCTCCTGTTTGTCTTGGTAATGGAACATCTGGTAACGGCTCTTAGACAGAACTCCTCTATTACTGGTATACTGATAGACGGACAGGAGGTGAAGTTGGCGGTATTTGCTGATGACTTGCTGCTCTATGTCACCGATCCACATGTCCATGCCTTCTATTTTATATGAATTTCAGCAGTTTGGGGCCTTGAGTAACCTTAAAGTAAACTTATCTAAATCAGACATTTTTAATGTATCTTTTCTAACACATAAAGTTCAGGTTCTTGGGAATAATTTCCCATTTAAAATTTGCACTTCAACGCTCATAAAATTTGGGTATTAGAATTCCCTCAGATCTCACTAAGTTGTATATGGAAAATATTCACCCTCTTATGCAGCATACAATGCAAGACCTCAACAAGTATGAACAAGCTGAATACTCATGGTTTGGGAGAATCAACATTTTAAAATGATTTACTGTAGTATCGTTTTTCCTTTTCTATCTTTCAAACTATACCTATTGTGATTCCCCTGTTAGCTTTTTCTTGTTATTTTACAATCTGCATTCACAAGGTTTATTTGGGGTTGCAATAAACCTAGATTACAAAAGAAAACTCTATCTCTCCCTAAAGCAAAGGGGGGTGTAGGGGCACCAGACCTATATTACCACGCTGCAGTGGTTTTAGCTAGGTTAATGAACTTGTTCCATCATTCTCATCTTAAACAATGGGTTCAAATAGAACAGTTGGTTGCCCCTTATGATCTCCAGGCGCTTCCCTGTTTAGACATTTCTGTCCATGGCCCACTTTCTTCTTTATCCTTCCTTACAGCACATCTAGTGCGTGTTTGGGATAAAATGCAAAATCAAACTAGGACTTTCTCCCAAAGTGGGACCAATGACTTCCTTGTTCGATAACCCACGGTTTCCTCTGGCAGTAGCACAAAGATGTTTTCTGTCATGGAGTAAGGAAACAAATCTTTTGCCAGGGAACCCACTGTTGTCAAGTTTGATTCCTATACAACAGCAATCAATTACACATTGGCTGGACTGTCAGCAACTATCATCTTTTCTATCTTCCTTCTCTTCAAGATATGTATTTAATAAAGAACTGGATACCTTTTTTGAGTCTCTTCTTTTACAGGGTACTATACCAGATCACATTCTTTCTTGTGTATTTAGGGTTCTTATTTTGAAATGTAATTTGCATTTCCCAGAATTTACAAATAAGTGGACTCTAGACTTGAATGTTCAAATCAAATCAGAGGAATGGGAGAAAGTGTCACTCATTGTATGTCATTAGCAACTAAGGCACATGAAATGAATTTTAAGCTTCTCTCCCATTGGTATAGATGTCCAATGTTGCTTCACTGGATATAGCAAAATGTTTCAGATTTATGTTGGCGCTGCCATTCCTCCAAGGACTCGCCACTGCATATCTGGTGGAAATGCCCATCTGTCCATTATTTCTGGAGTATGATTCTTCAGTTCTACACCCATTCAACTGGAGTGACTGTCCCCAACACCCCACACATTACTTTATCTATCTTACCGGGCTCTTTTTAAAAGCCTAAAACAAGGCACTGGCTGGTGGTTATACTACACATTGGCAATCGGTACATAGTTAGTAAGGTTGCATAAAGACACCAGTCCATCCAGTTCAACCCGAGCGAGTGTCTACAATTGTCCCTGTACATTGCACTCTCACATCGGTCCATACCCTCAAGGAGCCCACAATCCAAGGTCCCCATTTATATACTAGGGCCAATTTTGGACAGAAGCCAATTAACCTACCTGCATGTCTTTGGATTGTGGGAGGAAACCGGAGTACCCGGAGGAAACCCACAGAGGCACAGGGAGAACATCCAAACTCCAGGCAGGTAGTGTCGTGGTTGGGATTCGAACCAGCGCCCCTTCTTACTGCTAGATGAGCGTGATAACCACTACACCACTGTGCCACCACATGTTCCACCTCTGAGCGGGTTATGGAAATGGCCCAGATTGAGACAATGGAGACACTCCTGTCATGCGAATTGGACACATATGAACAATGTTGTCAAATTTGTCCCCCCGGAAGCTGTTCAGGGAATCCCCTAATATGCTAAATAAATATATTATATATATATATATAATTACGGGACAGCTGTAAGATTTAAACTAGGTATAGAGTTAAAATGAGCTGGGCAATGTCTGAGTGTCCATTTCTGGATACATTATTTATTCACTTTTCCTTTTCTCCATTTTTTACTCCCCCCCCCCCCCCCCCCTTTTTTTTTTTTTATGTGTGTCGTGTGTTTTATGTGATGTGCTGCACACCCTTGGGAGTTGAAGAGAGTAGTAAACTATAGACTACAACATAGAGCTGCACGATTCTGGCTAAAATGAGAATTGTTTTTTGCTTAGAATAAAGATCATGACTTTACTGTTTGTAGTTTTTTAATTAAAGTATATTTTTAAAAAAAAATTGTATTTGCACTGCAGTCTTTCAAAGTAGTTTTCTAGCAAAGAATATTGATTATAACGTGTAAACAACTGTCAGAAAAAGGTGTAGCCTTTAAGTGGTTTAAAGTGCCCTCATTTACAGACTGAAGTTCATTCCTTTGATCTAAGAACGAAATGTTACTTTGTTTATAGTTATCTAAGATGTTGAGATAAACTTGGCAGGCTCCTTAAATTTTTATTTTTTTTGTCCTCTGCTCACTTCTGACAGCTAACTCTGCACTTGTTACATAGAATCGGGGAAATGCTGTTTTAGGAACGGGAGGGGGGTAGAATTGCAATTTTGATTCTTTAACGATTAATCGTGCAGCTCTACTACAGCCCTATTGGGCTGAGGAAGCTATGATCTGATTATTCTTTCCAGGGGTCCAACAATTTGAGTAGGTTGGTGTATCACTTTATTTTTTTCTTTGTAATATGAGTTCTTATATTGGTAGACTTTCCTCTATAGTATCTTAATTAGTTTATGCCATTTTTTGGTAAGGGTTCTTGTGGGATGTTTACACACGTCTATATCAGGACTCGACAAAACCCGGGCGCCAGGTCGCATTTGCGACTAGAATTAGCGACCTGGCGCCTGGGGCAGCACAGCTGGGGGTAAGCTGTCTCCGCGGACCCCCCCCCCCCCCCGGCGCGAACGCGTCGGGCCGCGCGGCCGGTAATTGAGCCCCCAGCTTTGAGGCCTTCTACGATCCTATGGTTCCTTCTGGAATCTGGCGCCCTCTTGTGGTGGCCGTTGGAATTACAACCAGCATTGCTAATGGATGCAATGCTAATTCCCCTGCCTACCAGCCTATCTTCCTTCCCTTTCTTTACTCAGAACCCCTAAACATTATATATATATATATATATATATATATATTTTATTCTAACACCCTAGAGAATAAAATGGTGGTTGTTGCAATACTGTCTGTCACACCGTATTTACACAGCGGACTTACAAGCGCACTTTTTTGGGGAAAATGTATTTAATAAAAAAAAAATAAGACAAACCGTTAAATTAGCCCAATTTTTTTTTTATATTGTGAAAGATAATGTTACGTCGAGTAAATCGATACCCAACATGTCATGCTTAAAAATTGCGCCCGCTCATGGAATGGCGACAAACTTTTACCCTTTAAAATCTCCATAGGCGACGTTTAAAAAATTCTACAGGTTGCACTTTTTAAGTTACAGAGGAGGTCTGGGGCTAGAATTATTGCTCTCACTCTACCGATCACAGTGATACCTCACATGTGTGGTTTGAACACCGCTTTCATATATGCGTTCGCTTCTGCACGCAAGCTTGGCGGGACAGGGCGCGTTTAAAATATTTTTTTTTTTATTATTTTAACTTTTATTTTTATTTTTTTCACTGTTCTTTTATAAAAAATAAAAATTTGTGTCACTTTTATTCCCATTACAAGGAATGTAAAAATCCCTTGTAATAGAAAAAAGCATGACAGGTCCTCTTGTATATGAGATCTCGGGTCAGAGAGACCTCACATTTCATATTTACACTAAAATGCAATTTAACCACTTCAGCCCCGGACCAATAAACACCTTAAGGACCAGAGGTCTTTTTCCAATTTCGCACTGCGCTGCTTTAACTGGTAATTGTGCGGTCATGCAATATTGCACCCAAACGAAATTTGCGTCCTTTTCTTCCCACAAATAGAGCTTTCTTTTGATGGTATTTGATTGCCTCTGCGATTTTTTTTTTTGCGATATAAATGGAAAAAGAGCGAAAATTTTGAAAAAAAATATATTTTCTTCTTTTTGTTATAAGAAAAATCGAATAAACTAAATTTTAGTCATACATTGAGGGCAAAATTTATTCAGCCACATGTCTTTAGTAAAAAAAATGTCAATAAGCGTATATTTTTTGGTTTGCGCAAAAGTTATAGCGTCTACAAACTAGAGCTTTTAATTTATGACTGCCTATCTCATTTCTTGAGGTGCTAAAATGGCAGGGCAGTACAAACCCCCCCCCCAAATGACCCCATTTTGGAAAGTAGACACCCCAAGGAAATTGCTGATGGGTATGTTGAGCCCATTGAATATTTTTTTTTTTTGTCCTAAGGGATTGAATAATGACAAAAAAAATTTTTTTACAAAAAGTTGTCACTAAATGATATATTGCTCACACATGCCATGGTTATATGTGGAATTGCACCCCAAAATATATTCCGCTACTTCTCCCGAGTATGGGGATACCACATGTGTGGGACTTTTTGGGAGTCTAGTCGCGCACGGCACCCCGAAAACCAATCACCACCTTCAGGATTTCTAAGGGTGCAAATTTTTGATTTAACTCCTCACTACCTATCACAGTTTCGAAGGCCATAAAATACCAAAATAGCACAAAACCCCCAAAATGACCCCATTTTGGAAATTAGACACCCCAAGCTATTTACTGAGAGGCATGTTGAGTCCATGGAATATTTTATATTTTACCAAAAGTTGCGGGAATATTACAAACTTTTTTTTTTTTTTGCACAAAGTTGTCACTAAATGATATATTGCTCACACATGCTATGGCAGAAGTCAAATTACACCGCAAAATAAATTCTGCTGCTTCTCCCGAGTACGGGGATACCACATGTGGGGGACTTTTTGGGAGCCTAGCCACATACGGGACCCCGAAAACCAAGCAGTGCCTTCCGGATTTAAATATAAAATGCTACCAAAAAAACTGTTAGCGATCGCAGGGATCAGGCCTGACTCTGCAATCGCTGCAGTTATGTGTTTAGTGTTTTGTAAGTGACAGTGATCGATTGATACTGCACTTGGGTGGGCTGGGCAGAGGGGCAAAACGCAGGTGCTAGCAGGTATCTGGGCTGATCCCGCTAACAATGCGTTTTTTTGGAACCCTGAACTGCTGGGGACGCTAGTATAGATCTGATCAGATATTGATCTGTTCAGATTCTATACCACTACGGGAGGTGTATGCTTTGCGCGTGGGTGTTAGCGGTACTGGCACTAACCTAGCGCTGCCTGGGGCGACGCAGACCCTGACCCTAAAACCTAATTGATATCACCCGCCGGGTGATCAGGGGTTAAACCTTTATTGGGTAATAAATGGTGGGTGCCCTGATGCTATAAAAAGCAAACTAACCAGAGTCACCCGTAACACTTA
Organism: Lithobates pipiens; assembly: GCF_037356315.1. Lineage (NCBI taxonomy): Eukaryota > Metazoa > Chordata > Amphibia > Anura > Ranidae > Lithobates > Lithobates pipiens. The sequence goes on along the minus strand of NW_027507748.1, from coordinate 269,983,484 downwards.
TACGGTGATCAGTGGTGAAAGGGTTAACTAGGGGCAATCAGGGGGTTCAAATTTTTATTAGGTAGTATATGGGGGTCCCTGGCGCTATATAAAAACCTGACGGGGAACCTAAATAACTAACTGGCTAACCAGCGTCACCAGTGACACTTATACTGTGATCGCTGGTGAAAGGGTTAACTAGGGGCAATCAGGGGGTTAAAACCATTATTGGGTAGTATATCGGGGTACCTAGCGCTATAAAAACCTGGCGGTGAACCTAAAAAAATAACTAGCTACCTAGCGACAGTAGCGACACTGATGCAGCGATCAGAAAAATTATCGCTTAGTGACACTGGCAAAAGGGGGTGAAAGGGTTAACTAGGGGCAATCAGGATGTTAAAACCATTATTGGGTAGTATATCGGGGTACCTAGCGATATAAAAACCTGGCGGTGATCCTAAAAAAATAACTAGCTACATAGCGACAGTAGCGACACTAATGCAGCGATCAGAAAAATGATCACTTAGTGACAGTGGCAAAAGGGGGTGAAAGGGTTAACTAGGGGCAATCAGGATGTTAAAACCATTATTGGGTAGTATATCGGGGTACCTAGCGCTATAAAAACCTGGCGGTGAACCTAAAAAAATAACTAGCTACCTAGCGACACTGATGCAGCGATCAGAAAAATTATCGCTTAGTGACACTGGCAAAAGGGGGTGAAAGGGTTAACTCTAGGGGCAATCAGGGGGTTAAATCTTTATTGGGGGGTGAGGGCTACCCTGGACCTAACACTAACTGCCCTGACAGCTTTTACTTTTACAACTGACACTGAATGCATTGATCAGTAAAGAAATGATCAATGCAATCAGTGACACTGTGACTGGGGGGGGGGGGGGGGGGGGTTGTGTACCTATGTGTCAGTGTAGTGTTTTGGTGCACTTACTTTTAGTCTTCTCCTCGTAGTCCAGTCAAAAAGACCGCCCCGAGGAGAATGACATCACTTCCTCCTTCCTGTGTAAACAATACACAGTGGGAGGAAGTTCGTCATTGGCCAGGAGCGATCGAGAGGGGGTGGCCAGAAACCAACGGCCATCCCCTCATCATGGATCGCTCCTGGAGGGAAACAGACCGCCGTATCCAGCGGGAGGGGGTCCAATCGGACCCCCCACCCGCTGGAAGGCAGGCACGTACATGTACGTGCTTGTGCCTGCCTGTGCCATTGTAATGACGTACATTGGCAATACGGCGGTCCTTAAGTGTTAAAAAAAAATTGTCATTTGAAAAAAAAAAAAAAAAAAAGTCCCTCTAAGAGCTATGGGCAATGACTTGGAGACAGGTGGGGGGCTTGGGGCTATCTTCCCCTCACTCATCTCCATGTCAGGCCAGGGACAGGTCCAGATCGCCGTCACGGACCTGGCTCCTAACTTTTTTAGCTGGCTCCTAGATTCCAAGCAAATTTGTCAACCCCTGGTCTATATGTAACATGTTTTATGGTATGTACATTATTATAATACAATACGTTATTCTAATTGTCTGGTGGTATGTGGATAATCTTTTTCATATAAATTTGTATGGAAATAATTTCAATAAAATTAAATTGATACTACACAATGTTCTAATTGACACACACAAAGTCTCCACTGAACCTACGCCTCCAAAGCCTGCACAGGATATTCAGTTCATGGACATTAGAAATCAGTTTTTATTTTTTAAACATCTGTGTGAGATACGGCGTTCATTCTTGGAGAATGGACGCATTATACCACATGCATGAAAATTTGCGATATTTTCTTCCGTGTGGTAAAGCAGCCTCTCCCTATAACAGAATGGACTCCTTACCCCACAGACATGAAAATGCGTGATGTGATGTGTAACTTAAGAAAGAAATATACAACAACAGTATGGCTCTGAAAACCCTTTTTTATTTATTTATTTATTTGTTTTTTAAAAACGCAAAACATACAATAACATTCAGGGGCTTCAGGAAAAAATGCCTACAAAATGACATTTTACAAGCTGGAGTGTGCATGAGGCCTCAGAAGGATATGGTGAAAACACAGATCCGCTTGCATGCAGAAGGGGAATCGTCTAGCAAGACTAGGCTGCACAGGTTTACAGTGCTGTGCTATGCTGGGAGAAATGACAGGAATGGCAATGGGAACACCATGTTAAAGCAGAATTGAGTGGGTGGCTGAACTGAGTATAAGACCTCAAACTGAATGAAAATTATATATATTTTACTAGCTTATATATACATCCGTGCCACCGATAAATACAAATGTGAGATAATTGCTGTGTTTAAAAGCCGCTGCTGTTGCAAACCTGTGGGTTAAACTGTGATATCTTTTTACACTGGAGAAAAGCTTTGTTTAACAGTGCTTGCTACTATGTATCCATCAATAAGTGAATTAACATTAAAGTGACATTGTGCAAACAATAAATTATTGTGACATAAACCGAAATTCTAACATCCACATAACAGATTGTGATCTCCGTGATCCTATGTGTACAAGTCTCTTAGGTACACAAATGGCTTTAGCTGCGTGTGGCCCGCAATGGCTGATGATAAACAAAAGCGTTCCTTCCCAATGGATAAACAAAGAGGTGAAGTAATGATCCCTACTCACCAGATGTTGTGGACCCTCTTTGCTTTCCGAACAAGAAGAGTCAAATCAGGCTTAAACGGTCTCCGTGACTGGATGGTATACACCGACCAAATCTCTGGTCCTCTCCACACGGCAATTCAGGATTGCAGGGATAGATCTCAATTTGCAGGGTAAAAAAAATAAAAAGAAGAAGAGGCGGCTTCTCATAGCGTAAAAAAGTTTTATTAGAAGTCCTTCAACAAGGTAACATGAGAATATTCTTTGTCAAATAACCGCATGTAGCGGTATTGCAATAAAAATATCTAGGTATCGGCGTGCATTCCACCTAGAACTCAGTGTAGCGCACCATGCTTCTGAAAGTACTGAAGTGGAGTGCTGAAGAACTCACGTCCATTGACGTGACACATATAGGGGAGGAGTCTCAGTTGGTTGATGTCATCCCACGTTCATCTCGTTTGTACATGGAGATTGATATGCTTGAATAGCCCGCACTGCTCAAGTGCCACACTTGTGAGTATATTGTATACTGCTTTTACTGGAGGAATAAATTATTGAAACGGAGAGCTCTAGATCCCGTGTTTTTGTCCCCATATATACCTGATTTCCTTGAGGGAGATTCAAGGGCTGGGTAAGTCATTAAGGAGGAATAGGGTGATAAGGAGGAATAACACGCTAGCACCACGCCAGGTTCATCTATTGATTACCCCTTAAAGGGGACCACTGGTAAAACGGGTCGGATTGTGAGGTGAGCGGCCAGAGCACACTGGTGGAGGAGAGCACTAGCACTTTTGGATATTATTTGTGCACAATTTTGAGTGAAGTTTGAATCCTTGATGTCATCTGTTGATACTGCAATCCATTTGATATTGGGACTTTACACATGGACATCGTGTCGCATTATTTTATTGATGTGTGACTATATATACTAGTAGCACAGCACTGTGTTGGTATTATAAGACCAACTTAGGTTCCATTGTTGATAATATATCTATTTTGCTTTGCAGGCAAGAAGTAGCTAATCAAATGCGCACAAAGACTAAGGACGATTGTGAAAATCACTACATGAAACATTTCATTAATAACCCACTCTTTGCAAGCACTTTACTGAATAAACAAAGTGAAGAGGAAAAGAATGTGGATACAGCTGTTCCTTTTCAAGGTAACAATACGTTGTTTATTAGTATCGTACTTATTGATCTGTGTGATGGAGGGGCTTGTTCACCCCATGTCTGTTGAGCTGTGTTTTTCTTCACACCACGACCCATGTATGGTGTGTACAGGACACCTAGAATTATTTTTTTCTATTTGCTCTGTTTTAGTACCATACATGTGTGGTGGTGTGCAGAAAAAGGCAGCTCAACAGACATAGGGTGAACAAGCTAGGAGTGTTTTGTTTAACTACTTAAGGGCGACCTGCCGTTGTTATACATTGCTACTTTGACATTAAATACCTTGTTATGGCAGCAGCTAGCTGCTGCTTTTTACTAAAAGCAATCTGAGCATCTGATTAGCCGCTGGATCACTCTTAGAACAGCGGGAGAGATTGTCTCCTCTATGATCTAGGAGGCAGGGAGTAATGTCATGACGTGACTTCTGGTTTAGGCTGGATGTAAACCATTTTATTTATTTATTTTATTTTTTGGAAAGTATACAATTGGTGTTTGTGTTTTTTTTTTTTTTCTTCTTTTAATCTGATGCTTTCAAGGATAGAGGAGAGATCTGTCATGCTTTATTGTGTTATATATATATATATACGCACACACACCAGGTAAAATAAGTATTGAACACGTCACCATTTTTCTAGGTAAGTGGAATGACATGGTGAAAGTATTGAACACGCTAACTGAAATGTATTTAATACTTTGTACAAAATCCTTTGTTGGTAGTGACAGCTTGAAGACGCTTTCTGTATGGAGAAACTAGCCACATGCATTGCTCAGATGTCATTTTGGCCCATTCTTCCACACAATCTTCAAATCTTGAAGGTTTTCCATGGACCTTCTATGAACTTCAAAGATTTTCTATTCGATTCAAGTCAGGTGATTGGCTGGGCCATTCTAGCAGATTTATTTTCTTTCTTTGAAACCAACTGAGAGTTTCCTCAGCTTTGTGTTTGGGATCATTGTCTTGCTGAAATGTCTACCCTTTGTGTCATCTTCATCATCCTGGTAGACGGCAGCAGATTTTTTATCAAGAATGTCTTGGTACATTTTTCCCATTCATCCTTCCTTCAATGACATGCAGTTTGCCAGTACCGTATTCTGAAATACAGCCCCACACCATGACCTCCAAATATCCGAAGAGTTAAATTGTGGTCTCAGCTGACCAGACTATAATCTCCCAGTATTTCACACGCTTGTCTAAATGTTATGCAGCAAACTTTAACCTCCTCGCGCCCGCCCTATAGCCGAATGACGGCCGTAGAGCAGGCGCGTTCGTCCGGGCGGTCGTCCCTGGACGGCCTGATGTTTACTTCCGCAATGCGCGCGGGCGCGCATCGCGGAAGTTCTGTGTTCGCCGTGTCCCCCGGGGACAGGCAAACACAGATCGCTGTAAACGGCCAATCACAGCGGCCGTTTACAGCGTGATCGGCGTGTCCAATGGGAGATGATCTCATATGTAAACATATGAGATCATCTCGCAGCGCCGCTCTCCTTCCTCGCACAGACAGTGCGAGAGGGGAGAGATGAACGGCTGCAGCGGCAGCCGTTCTGATTGTGGAAAAAAAATAAATTAAAAAAATGAAATAAAAAGTGCCATCCGCCCCCAGCAGTGCCATCCGCCCCCAGCAGTGCCATCCGCCCCCAGCAGTGCCATCTGCCCCAGTGCCACCTGCCCCCAGTGCCATCCACCCCAGTGCTACCTGCCCCCAGTGCCATCCACCCCAGTGCTACCTGCCCCTAGTGCCATCCACCCCAGTGCTACCTGCCCCTAGTGCCATCCACCCCAGTGCTACCTGCCCCCAGTGCCATCCACCCCAGTGCTACCTGCCCCCAGTGCCATCCACCCCAGTGCCACCTGCCGTCAGTGCCACCTGCCCCCAGTGCCACCTGCCCCCAGTGCCACCTGCCGTCAGTGCCACCTGCCGTCAGTGCCACGTGTCATCAGTGCCACATAGTGCCATCTGTCATCAGTGCCACGTATCAGTGCCATTTGTCATCAGTGCCACCTGTCAGTGTCACGTGCCATCTGTTGTCAGTGTCACGTGTCATCAATGCCACTTATCAGTGCCATCTGTCATCAGTGTCACGCGTCATCGGTGCCATGTATTAGTGCCATCTGTCATCGGTGGCACATATTAGTGCCACGTATTAGTGCCATCTGTCATCGGTGCCACGTTTCAGTGCCACGTGTCATCAGTGCCACGTATTAGTGCCACGTGTCATCAGTGCCACGTATAAGTGCCACGCGTCATCAGTGCCACATATTAGTGCCATCTGTCATCAGTGCCACATATTAGTGCCATCTGTCATCAGTGCCACCTGTCATCATTGCCACGTATCAGTGCCATCTGTCATCAGTGTCACGTGTCATTGTCCTGGTGCTTCAAAAGTGTAATAAATAGTCAACAAGTTAGATGTGTAACTTATGTTCCTAGAACACATGATGGCGCTACCTGCATGTTGGGCCTCTCTATGTGGCCAGGCTGTGAAAAAGTCCCACACATGTGGTATTGTAATACTCAGGAGGAGTAGCAGAATTTTTTGGGGGGTGTCATTTGTGGTATACACATGCCACGTGAGAGAAATAACCTATTACAATGACAATTTTGTGGAGAAAAAAATAAAAAATGAAAAATCTTAATTTTGCAAAGAATTGTGGGAAAAAAATGACAACATCAAAAAGCTCACTATACCTCTTACTAAATACCTTGGAATGTCTACTTTCCAAAAAGGGGTCATTTGGGGGGTATTTGTACTTTCCTGGCTTGTTCGGGTCACAAGAAGCGAGATAGGCCACCAGTACATCAGATGTGATCAATTTTGTGCGATTCGCACCACAGCTTGTAGACTCTCTAACTTTCACAAAGACCAAATAATATCCACTAATTTGGGTTATTTTTACCAAAGACATGTAGCAGTATAAATTGTGACCAAAATTTATGAAGAAAAATTAATAATTTGCATAATTCTGTCACAGAAACAAAGAAATATGCGTTTTTTTCAAAATTTTCGGTCTTTTTTCATTTATAGCGCAAAAAATAAAAACCCCAGAGGTGATCAAATACCACCAAAAGAAAGCTCTATTTGTGGGAAAAAAAGGACAAAAAATTCATTTGGGTACAGTGTTGCATGACTGAGTAATTGTCATTCAAATTGTGAGAGCACCGAAAGCTGAAAATTGGTCTGGGCAGGAAGGTGTTTAAGTGCCCTGTAAGCAAGTGGTTAATTACCACTTCAGCCTGGAAGGATTTGCCCTCTTAATGACCAGGACATTTTTTGTGATACGGCACAGCGTCGCTTTAACTGACAATTGCACGGTCGTGCAACGTTGTACCCAAAGAAAATTTATGTCCTTTTTTTTTCCCCTACAAATAGAGCTTTCTTTTGATGGTATTTGATCATCTCTGGGTTTTTCATTTTTTGTGCTATAAACAATTTTGAAAAGAAAGTATTTTTTTTTTACTTTCTGATATAATACATATCCAAAAAAAAAAATGTATTCATCAGTTTAGGCCAATATGTATTCTGCTATATATTTTTGGTAAAAAAAAAATCCCAATAAGCGTATATTGATTGTTTTGCACAAAAAAAAAAAAATAGATTTAGGGACTTTTATTTTTATTTTATTTTATTTTTTTACTGGTAAGCTGGCAATCAACAATTTTTCTTTAGCAGGACTGTGACATTGTGGCGGACAAATCTGACCCTAAGTGACAATTTTTGGGGACCAGTGACACCAATACAGTGATCAGTGCTAAAAAATGCCCCTTTTGCCTTTGATTCTTAGCGGCATAGATTCAACAAGGTATTGGAATCATTCCTCAGAGATTTTCATCCATATTGACATGGTAGCACCACACAGATGCTGCAGATTTGTCGGCGAGTCTCCCGTTTCACCACATCCCAAAGATGCTCTATTGGATTGAGTTCTGGTGACTGTGGAGGCCATTGGAGTACAGTGAATGCATTGTCATGATCAAGCAACCAGTTTGAGACGATTGGAGCTTTGTAACATGGTACATTATCCTGCTGGAAGTAGCAATCAGAAAATGGGTACACTGTAGTCATAAAGAGAGGGACATGGTCAGCAACAATACTCAGGCAGGCCATGGCATTTAAACAATGCTCAATTAAGGGGCCCAAAGTGTGCCAAGAAAATATTCCCCATATATTCATTGTAGCACCACCAGTCTTAACTGAAATCGAGACTCATCAGATCGGCAACGTTTTTCCAATTTTGGTGAGTCTGTGCTAATTGTAGCCTCAGTTTCCTGTTCTTAGCTGACAGGAGGGGCATGTGGTGTGGTCTTCTGCTCCTGTAGCCCATCTGCTTCAAGGTTCGATGTGTTGTGCATTCAGAAATGGTATTCTGTATACCTTGGTTGTAACAAGTGGTTATTTGAGTTTACTGTTGCCTTTCTATCATCTCTGACCAGTCTGCCCATTCTCCTCTGACATCAACAAGGCATTTTAGTCCACACAACTGCCACTCACTGGATATTTTCTCTTTTTCAGACCATTCTCTGTAAACCTTAGAGATGGTTATGTGTGTGAAAATGCCAGTAGATCAACAGTTTTTAAATACGTAGACCAACCCATCTGTTACCAACAACCGTGCCATGTTCAAAGTCACTTAAATCCCCTCTCTTCCCTATTCTGATGCTCGGTTTGAAATTCAGTAAGTGGTCTTCATCATATCTAGATGCCTAAATGCATTGAGTCGGTGCCATGTGATTGGCTGATTAGCAATTTGTGTTACCACAAATGTTTGTTTGGGGTTCTGAGTAAACCTGGTTTTAAAGTAGTTAAATAAGACTGGTGTAACTGATGGTATCTTGCAGAGGTGCATAATTCTTTCTATGTGCATCAAGGATATTTGCATTTGCTTAGCTGTCAAGTAGCAATAAAGCATTCTACTGTACAACCCAGCTGGTGATTACATTACTTTTACAGTCATGCAATAAATAAACAATGTAGTAAGGATTATATATAAAAGTGGAGAATATGCTGTTTTATTGTAGTATTGTTTTTGATAATCAAATCCTTTTTTTCTCTTTTAGCTTCTGATGACCCACCAAGGCCCACATTCGATTCATTGCTTTCTAGAGATATGGCAGGCTATATGCCAGCAAGGGCAGATTTCATAGAGGTAAATGTGACTAATAGTATTGTAGGTTATGGATAGCAAAATATCCCATTACTAATCCACACCAATATATGGCTTGCTATGTATGGTGAGTTTGGTGTGCGTTTTCTGCAGATCACCTTGTGCTTCCTCAGTGCTGCTTATCTGAAATACTTGTGTTGCTGTATGACTCCATACACCTAACCTGAGCGCTCCAAGGCAGCCTTAACTCAGTTTGGACTGTGCTAAAACCAGGCTGGGCACCAACCAGGCAGATGATCAAAGGGAAATTATAATGACTTTGGGTCAGTTTTAGTTTGGTTGCTTATTTATTGTTTTTGACCTTTAAACTATTTTATTTCTGTTTTTGTTTCTACATATACAATGGTTGTTTTACAAATACATGATAGACTGCTTAGAGTACTATGGCCAGTGCACATAGCACTTGATCCTATTTAAAGAGGAAGTAAACCCTGATGAGTTTACTTCCTCTTTTTTTCCCTGCAAAGGTAAAGCATAATGGACTACTATGCATCGCATAGTAGCCCATTATGTGTCACTTACCTGACACAGGAGCCAGCGAAGTCGCCGCTGTCCCCTGTAGTCCGCCGCATCCATCTTGCTGGTGGCGTCTCGCAGCTCCGCCGCTGTCATTCGGCGAAGCCGCGATGACGTCACTCCCGCGCATGCGCACGGGAGTCGACAAGTGCGGCAGCTCCATTCTTGGAACTGCCGCGCTCAGTGCGCCTGCGCGCCGCTGTCTACGGCGCATGCGCCGTAGACAGCGGTGCCTGTTTTCGGGCAAATATCTCCTAAACCATATAGGTTTAGGAGATATTGCTTGGACCTACAGGTAAGCCTTAATCTAGGCTTACCTGTAGGTCAAAGTGGTTTGTAAGGGTTTACAACCACTTTAAATCTGCCATGTGATTTTGGAAATAAAACAACATTTTTCATTTTGCAGCCCTGTTTATTTTGAAGCTCTGTGCTCTCCCTCCTTACTCTGCATCCCTCCATCTACTCTATGTGAAGCCCTGTGCCTCTCGTCTATGCAGAGTTAGAGGCAATGATAGAATCCTCTCCTTTGTTCAGCGAGCTCCGATTGCAGTGGTGAAAGCTGACCACACTGCTTAGCAGCCACCTGGCAGGTTTTAGTGGGAGCAAGTGGTATGTGCGTTTGGCCACCTGGAAAATTCAAGAACACTTCAAACCTTCTTGGGATACCGCTTTTTTTAAACCATTGTACACTTCCTAATGTTTTCATTGTGTTAGCTAGGTATTAGTATAGTTACACATTATTCCCTGTGCTGTTTGGTTGTTTTTACCTTGTATTGATGGACTCGCATGTTGTGGCTGAAGTTTGTAAGTGTCATGGCTGATTAATTCCCCTATAGTAATGTTTTGCTACAGACTGTCTCTAATGGCCAAAGGGCAAGACAACTTCCCTTTCTAATGTATGACATGTAACCCTTGTTGTTGCACATCAAAAATGTGGGAGTGCTGATGTGATTTAAAAAAAGTATCTTCCGAGCAGTGTCTGTAAATGGGTACAAACAAGGCCAAGGATAAATCCAAGGGAAAAACCAAGCTTAACTTACTGACCAGCCTGCAGACAACCAAATAACCTAACAGTATGCGTTAAAAGTAGGTGTTTAGTCTGCACACATTTGCAAATGCATGTGTAAGCCACAGAGCCTCATCAAGGCACACTGTTTATCTGTGGTACCTACCGTATATACTCGAGTATAGGTCGATCCGAATATAAGCCGAGGCCCCTAATTTACCACAAAAAAACTGGGAAAACGTATTGACTCGTGTATAAGCCGAGGGTGAGACATGCAGCAGCTACTGTTACAGCTTAAAAGAGTGGAAAAGAGGGTCAACAATGCCCATCTGCAGCTGCATACTTCCCTGTGTCCATCCCTGTGTCCCATCCATCCCTGTGTCCCGTCCATCCCTGTGTCCATCGCAGCCTACCTGTGCCAATCTGCAACCTCTGTGTGCCATGCCGCACCTCTCCTCCTCGCCTGACAGACGGCGGCCATTCCACTGTTCAAAAGCCGCGCCTCTCTGTCTGTGATAGGCGGAACACTCAATTTCCCAGCAGTCAGTGTTCCGCCTATCACGGACATCCTCTCATCCTCGTCCGTAGTATGAGAATGAGCGGATGTCCGTGATAGGCGGAACACTGACTGCTGGGAAATTGAGTGTTCCGCCTATCAGACAGGGAGGCGCGGCTTTTGAATAGTGGAATGGCCGCCGTCTGCCTACCTGATCTGCGTGACTCAAGTATAAGCCGAGGGGGGCACTTTCAGCCTAAAAAAAGGGGCTGAAAATCTCGGCTTATACTCAAGTATATACGGTAACACTAACTTATAAGTGTCCCCACAGTGGAGGCACATGCATTCTGATGGATAGGTGAAAGCAGGTGGACTTAAGGAGAACCACCCCTTCTTATAGGTACAGGGGCACACTGAACACCCAGTATATAGCACAATGGCTGCAAAGGTGTCAGTGTGTTGGCCGACCAAAAAACACGACAGCGATACAAAAACGATGCCACTTTCTCCCATCTATAGCTGGCTATTGCAGTAAGAACATTGGAAGGCTAATGGCTACAAACAAGGCCAAGGAGCCAGCTATAGTTGGGAGCAAATGGCGTCTTTTTTTTCTGTCACTGTCGTGGTTTCTTTATATTACATCACGGGACACAGAGCACCATAGTATTTACAATGTGGGTATATAGGCACCTTCAGGTGATGGACTCTGGTATACTCAATACAGGAATTTCACTCCCTATATAACCCCTCCTCCTACCAGGAGTACCTCAGTTTTTTTGCCAGTGTCTAAGGTGTTGGTCACGAGTGAAAATGTCCTCTGAGAAGCTCCACTGGAGGGATCCTTGCTGGATTTAAACACCCTCCATAGACCAGATCCATCTAAAGTACTACTGAGGCCAAGGTGGATGGTACCCGGGCCTCGTATAGGAAGCACAAGGTTTTGCCTGTAACACCTTTCTTTGCAGGACTGGGCCCCGGAACGCAGGCCTTTTTTGTCCTGCTTACATTACCTAAAGTTTTTCTTGGAGGGGTGCTAATACAGGTCCAAGGGAGTGGAACCCCGATAAAAAGGGACCTGGTCCTTGAAGGTTTGCCAACGCAGCCCGCCGTGATGGGTGAAGTTTGGATCTGTCTGTTACAGCAGTATCCTGCAGCGAGGAAAAGGTAAGGGAAGAAGCCTAGGAACTGTAAAAAGTCCACCTGTGTTTTTTTCTTCCATGAGTAAAATGTTGTCATGCCTTAAAGTTTCCACTAGGGGAGTAAATGCATCTACCTTACTACGTTGCTTCTCAGTCAGCTCTGTGTCCCACCTTAACAGCATGTGTGTGGTCTCAGCAAGCCGGGGGGGGGGGGGATTCCTCATCCAGAACAAAGCAGCATGTTCATTTTTCCCCCCTGGGCGAAGGGAGGCTCGACAGTAGTTTGTACCCACTCCCTCCCAGTGGCAGCTTTCTTTTGTTGTTGTTTTTTAATCCCCTACAGGTGGATGAGCTTATAAAAAAAAGACACCACAAAAGTACCAAAAATTCCACCCCCAGGCACTGGGAACTCCAGCCATGCCTCCACACTGTCAGCCTCGCCTGAAATACCAGATATGGCAAGCCAGGGTGAGTCATTGGAACCAATTGGGGGTGCAGCTGCTTCTCACATCTCAGCCCCTGTATACGTGACTGAAGATGCATTTTCCTCCACCCTGCAGGGCCTAGAAGGAAGATTAGGGGCTTTAATCGCATCCTCCATCCAAAAGGATAGGAAGCGTTTTAGATCCCCCTCCCCCACCTCAGACCTGTTACCAAGGGAACAGTGGTACAGGATGAGGTGCTACCCTCAGGCGATCAGGAGGAAAAACAAACCGATTACTCCTCTGCGGTAGATGAACCTTTTTCAGCCTCGCAATCTGAGAAATTGCTGGTACGATCTATTACGGAGATGGTTCATTCCACTTTCATGCTACCCCTAAAGGAGTCTGCTGAAAGTTCAGTTTCTTCCTTGGGTTCCTTAAAACCTTCACAGCCTTTGCATGCGTTTCCTGTCCATGCATTACTAGATCAGCTTATTTATGCTGAATGAGATCACCCAGATAAGCATTTTCTACCTCCAAAGAGATTCTCAGTCCTCTATCCCATAGAGGAGAAATTCACCAAAAGATGGAATATACCAGCAGTTGACGTTGCAATTTCCATTGTGAATAAAAGTCTAACTTGTCCAGTAGACAATGCACAAATGCTTAAGGATCCAACAGATAAAAGATTGGAATTCCTGTTAAAATCCTCTTTTTCCTTGGCAGGTGCCATTACTCAGCGTGCAGTCGCTGCAATAAGCATCTGTCAGTCCCTAAAGGACCAGTTTAGACAGGCCCTTAAGGAGGTTCCTGCCCAACAAGCCCGGGATTTGGCAGAGCTACAAAAAGCATTATGTTTTGCCATAGACTCCATGAAAGATTCTATTCACCAGGCGTCCCGCCTTGCGCTTGTGCTAGTACACATGCTTAGGATCCTGAAGTTCAAAAAATTGGTCAGCCAAAGCACCATGCAAAAGGCTCCTGACTGGTTTTCCTTTTCATGGGGAGTGGCTATTTGAGGATGATTTGGACAAATACATCCAAATGATTTCTAGTGGGAAAATTACTCTTTTGCCAGTGAAAAGAAAGTATAAAAGGCAGTCATTTAAGCGGACTCTTTCTCCTGTGCCAGGGGCATACTCCTCTAGGCAGTGATGACGACCTCCGCCGTCAGACTCTAGAGGAAAGCCTCAGGGTCAGGCCTAGGCACAAAAGAAGTCCTGGGGGTGGAAACCTGCAAAGCAGAATTCTAAAGCCTCATTATGAAGGGCCCCCCCTCCAGAGTTGGGGGGAGACTTCTGCAGTTCTCATAAGTCTGGCAAGAGGAAATTCAGGACAGATGGGTCATCTCCACGGTGTCTCTAGGGTACAAACTAGAATTTCGGGAGTTTCCACCATCTAATTTTCTGAGGTCAGATGTTACCCAAAGATCCAGGGAAAAGACAATCTCTGGCTCAGGGGGTTATACAAATCCCCACAGAAGAGCAAGGTTTGGGGTTTTATTCAAATCTCTTTACAGTACCAAAACCGAATGGAGATGTCAGACCCATTCTAGATCTAAAGAATCTGTCAGTTCCCGAAGATCCGCTCCTTTCGCATGAAGTTTATCAAGTCAGTTGTTTCTATCCTACAAGGAGGAGAACTTCTGTTGTCTATTGACATCAGGGGTGCATATCTGCATGTCCCTATATTTCCTGCTCGCCAAAGGTTTCTGTGGTTCGAGGTAGAACAGCAGCATTTTCAGTTGGTAGCCTTGCCATTCGGCCTAGCTACAGCACCCCGTTGTGCATAGAAGTGCTGACCCCAGCTCTAGCCAGGTTAAGGGCACAGATCATAACAGTCTTGTCGTACTTAGATGATCTATTCCTAATAGACCAGTTGGTGGCTCGTTTGGAGCAAAGTGTGCGCATTACAACAAATTACCTGGAAATTCTGGGTTGGATTCTCAACCTAGAGAAGTCTTCCTTAAAGTGGAAGTAAACCCATCGATTTAAACAGTTAAAAAAAAAAAGGCCGGGTATGCTAACTGCACGTTGGCTGTGCTCTCAGCCAAACTATCAAACCATCCAATGGCTGGTGTCATAACGAATCACATGTGCAGCACCATAGCAGTTAAAGATTAAACAGAAGCAAAGATGGCAGCTTCCTTGGCTGAAAACGATAAGGGAGTTTACTTCCACTTTAAACCCGCTCAGGCAAAAATCAACTCCATAAGAGTTGGTCAGGTCGAAAAGAGATCCCTCCATTTGCCTTTGCATGAGGTTGTTAGGAAAGATGGTGGCTTCATTCGAAGCGGTTCCTTATGCCCAGTTCCATTCGAGACTGTTATAAAACAGTATCCTGTCTGCTTGGAACAAAAAGATTCAAGCTTTAGACTTGCAAATGTGGCTGTCCCCAAGGGTGTCCCAAAGCCTCAGTTGGTAGTTACTAACCCAGAATCTGCTGAAAGGAAAATCAGACCAGTTATCTGGAAGGTGGTAACGACAAACACCAGCCTTTCAGGCTGGGGAGCAGAGAAGAAAACTGTCCAGAGACAGTGGTCAAGAACCGAAAAAGCCTTGCCCATCAACATTCCAGAGATTCGGGCAGTGCGTCTGGCTCTGAACGCCTGGACTTTCAGGTTATGGGATTGTCCTGTCAGGATCCAATCCAACAATGTGGCAGCTGTGGCTTATATCAATCACCAAGGGTGCACCAAGAGCCTTGCAACACAGACAGAGGTGAACCATATTCTAACTTGGGCAGAAAGGACTGTTCGGTGCCTGTCGACAGTCTTCAATCCGGGAATAGAGAATTGGCAGGCGGACTACCTGAGTTGCCAGCAGTTATTCCCAGAGGAATTGTACCTTCACCCTGACATTTTTTGGGCTCTTTGCCAAAGATGGGGGTCTCTGGATGTAGATCTTCTGGCATCCAGATCCAACATGAAGTTAGTCAACTTTGTGTCCAGGACAAGGGATCTACTCACATGCGGAACAGATATGTTGGTGACCCCTTGGGATCAGTTCTCACTGATTTATACATTCCCCCTATTCAGTTGCTGCCACCACTTCTTTGCAGGATCAAGCTGGAAAGAAAGCCGGTAATTCTGGTAGCCCCAGCATGGCCCAGAAGGTCCTGGTATGCAGAAATCATAAAGATGGCGTGGAGGATCCATGGTCCCTTCCACTACGTCCAGACCTACTTTCACAGGGGCCGCTATTCCATCCTACCTTACGAACACTAAATTTAACAACTTGGCTATTGAAACCCACATTCTGAAGAAACATGGGCTTTCCAGGTCAGTTATCTCTACCTTGATTAATGCAAGGAAGCAAGCTTCCAGATTTATATATTGTAGAGTCTGGAGGGCTTATGTTTCCTGGTGTGAATCCAAGGATTGGCACCCTCAGAGGTATATCATAGGCAGAATTCTTGCCTTTCTACAATTAGGGGTAGAAATGAGCTTGACCTTGAGTACTATTAAGGGCCAAGTCTCAGCTTTATCGGTCTTATTTCAAAGACTACTTGCTTCACATTCTTTAGTCCGTGGGTTTTATGCAAGGGGTGATGCGGCTTAATCTGCCAGTTAGATCACCTTTAAACCCTTGGGAATGGAACTTTGTTTTGTCAGGGTTACAAAAATAGCCATTTGAACCAATACAGTACATTTCCTTAGTCCTTCTGACAAGAAAATTTGTATTTTTATGTCCTCAGCAAGGAGGGTTTTGGAAAATGGCTGCTCTTTCTTGTAAAGAGCCAGACTTGATTATTCATGAAGACAGAGGGGTGTTGCGCCCTCGTCCAGGTTTTCTACCAAAAGTGGTCTCAGGTTTCCACCCGAACCAAGATATTGTCCTGCCATTGTTTTTTCCAAAACCATGTTCCAGAGAAAAGAAGTCACTACATTGTCTTGATGTGGTGAGAGTGGTCAAAGTCTATTTAAAGACAACTGCTCAGATATGGAAGACAGATGTCTTATTTATACTGCCAGAGGGTCCTCAGAAAGGACACGCAGCGTTGAAATCCACTGTCGCTAAGTGGATTCGGCAAGTTATTATTTGGACAAGACCCCCGAAGTCGGAAGAAGAGGCCGACGGCTAGGAAGAAAGCCAGGCTTCTCCGCTAGCAAAAGAGCTAGCAGAAGATAGCGGAGGAGTCCGACGAGAAGACCCCCGAAGACAAAAGACCCCCGGAGCTGTGCAATAAACAATTTTTACCCTGTGTTTTTTTTTTTTTTACTTTTTTTCACAGGTGAATGGGTAGGGGTACATTGTACCCCACACTCATTCACATAGGGTGGAGGGCCAGTATCAGGGGGCCCCCTTATTAAAGGGGGCTCCCGGATTCCGATAAGCCCCCCGCCCGCAGACCCCGACAACCAACGGGCAGGGTTGTCGGGAAGAGGCCCTTGTCCTCATCAACATGCGCGGCCCCCCCTTCCCCAAGGCACCCCCCATGTTGAGGACACGCGGCCTGGTACGGCTCAGGAGGGGGGCCGCTCGCTCGTCCCCCCCTTTCCTGGCCGGCCGCTTAGCGTGCTCGGACAAGGGTCTGATGTGGACCTGGGGGAACCCCCACGCCGATTTTTTCGGCGTTGGGGTTCCCCTTTAATTCCATACCAGGTGGCGGGGCCAGCGATGTCTCCTTCGCGGGCCCCGCCTACCTGGAGACCCGCTCGAAATGAGCGGACTTTCCTCCGCATGTGTGGGCGAGTCCGTTCATTTCAAAAGTAGGGCGGATAGTACGGCGGACTTAGTATGCCATATTAGTCCGCTGAAAAAGTGCCGTGTGTGGGCAAGTAGCCCGTTCGGAAAGTCGGACGGACAGTCTGGCGGGAAGTCTGCCAGACTAAGTCCGTCGGATAGTCCGCTACGTGTGTACGCGGCATAAGAAGCCATGAGGATATCGCCTTTGGGTGCAGTGTGCTGCAAGCAGCAGTATAGGTCCCCAAGTCTGGGGGTTCCCTATGGGTTGTCTCTCTCTCTCTCTCTCTCTCTCTCCCCTCAAATAGCATTGCTATGGGACGTCCTACATAGTAAACACTATGGTGCTCTGTGTCCCGTGATGTATGATAAAGAAAATAGGATTTTTATAACGGCTTGCCTGTAAAATCCTTTTCTTGGAGTACATCACGGAACCCAGAGGTCCTGCCCCTCTTTCTGGGGTTTAAGCATATTGCTTTGCTGCAAAAACTGAGGTAATCCTGGTAGGGGTTATATAGGAAATGAACTTTGGGCATTGGGTATACCAGTGTCCGTCACCTGAAGTTGCCTATATACCCACATAGTAAATACTATGGTGCTATGTGTCCCGTGATGTACTCCAAGAAAAGGATTTTACAGGTAAGCTGTTATAAAAATCCTATTTTTTGGTCAGGCAACACACTGACACCCATTGTGCTATATGCTGGGTGTTCAGTGTGACCCTGTACCTTTTTAAGAAGGGGTCAGCTCCCTTCAGTCCACCTATCCATCAGAATGCATGTGCCTCCACTGTGGGGACGCTTATAAGTTAGTGTTGGGTACCACAGATACCAAGGTGCCTTGATGAAGCTCTGTGGCTTACACATGCATTTGTGTAAGCCATGTGTGCAGACTAAACTCCTGCTTTTAACACATACTGTTAGGTTATTTGGTTGTCTGCGGGCTAGTCGTTAAGTTGAGCTTGGTTTTTCCCTTGGCCTTGTTTGTACCTGTTATTAGCCTTCCAATATTCTTACTGCGATAGCCAGCTATAGATGGGAGCAAGTGGCGTCTTTTTGTTTCACTGTGTCTGTAAATGCTCTGCCTGCTTCTGACAGGTAGATCTAATTGATGTGTAGCTAGCTCTCACCTGCAGATCTCTAGACTGAGACTGGATTGTGGAATATTTAGTTTCCTTACAGTAACTGTTAGTTCTCAGACTACAGACAGTGGTCATGTATTGATCTGTGCAACGCCCTGCCACATACCTTATGATTAAATACAAACAGAAACTTCTGGCAAAGGAATGTTACGAATTCATTCGTGCAGGTAGGAAGGTTTATAATGCCTTTGAGTTCTGTAATCAAGATGATTCTCACATGAAATAATTAAACAGAGACCCTGTAAAGCATGAACAAGAGCCCACCTGTTGGCTCAAACAGTCAAAAAATATTTTTAAATCAATTTTTTTCTCTTTTTGTAGTGTTGACCATAATACATAAAGAATGCAACTGTTAAATAGCAATACATACTTCTTGTAAATGTGCAGAGCAATTCATTCAAATGTATTCTCATCTATAGAATAATTGCATTTCTGTGGGTGTCTTGTTGGCAGTGATAAAGTTTTGCGTAAGAAACTGGAAGCTGCTGACAGCATTCATATTCTTTAATTAAAGTTTTCTATTTTATGCCCAACAGGAGTTTGATAATTATGCTGAGTGGGATTTAAGAGATATTGATTTTGTTGAAGATGATTCAGATGTTTTGCATGGTAAGCATTTTTTGTACAAGAGATTGCAGTGTTTCTTTTTTTTTTTGGGCTTTCTGTAAAAAAAGTCATCCGTCTTGAATATTATAGACTGCAGCTGTGCTCAGTAATTATCAGATGATGAAAATGTTGTCTGCTTATTGGGATTCAGTCAAAGCTACATAGTCTATTTAAAACCATTTGGTTACTGAGGCTCAATAGACAGTGCCCATGGTAGTAAGTGACACTTATGAGTAAATTTTACTTTTTTCACACAACTTTCACCCAATATTCACACATTTTTTAATTGAATTTAACTGGAAAACGTTTATATCCTAGATAAATGTAGTGGGAATCTTAAAACATTTATTTATAAATAGCACAGTGGGGTGGTGATTAGAACTTTCACCTAGCAGCAACAAAGGTCGCTGGTTCGAATCTCGACCACGACACCATTTGCCTGGAGTTTGCATGTTCTCCCTGTGCAGATTTCCTCTGGGAACTCCAGTTTCCTCCCACACTCTAAAGACATGCTGGTAGGTTAATCGGATCCTGTCTAAATTGACCCTAGTATGTATGAATGAATGTTAGCCCACGTACACACGGTCGGAGATTTCCACAACCAAATCTGTCGGATTTTGTCCGTCAGATTTAGTCTGACTGATTGTGTCCGAAACTGTTGCATACACACGGTCGGCCTAAGTTGTCGAAAAATCCAATCTTTCAGAACGTGATGACGTAATTTCGTTACGATGGGACTACATTCAGGCTAGTAGCCAATAGCTTTGATGTAGGAATTTGATCTGAGCATGCGTGGCACTTGGTCCGATCAAAATTCTCTACACATGATCGGATTACATCCGACCGGCCCAGCTGGTCGGGAAATATTTCCAACATGTTGGAAAATTGGGTCCGACGGAGATTCGGACGGAATCAGTCCGATGCATACCACACACAGTCGGATTATCTGACGACACGGTCCGATGAGACGCATTCCGACGGATTCTCCGACCGTGTGTACGCGGCATTAGGGACCTTAGATTGTAAGCTTCTTGAGGGCAGGGACTGGTGTGAATGTTGTATAGCCCTGTCAATTTACGCAGCACTTTACAAATACATTTAATTACCTGAAATAATAAATAGCCCTGATGTCAGAGTACTGTAGCAAAGAAACGCTAACTCAGGAAGGGGAATAGAGTAGGCTAGTAAATGTAATAGAAGGTATTTGCTTGTATAGTTTAAAACTGAATAAAGATTCACTTTAAATATTGTGCAGGACTGCAGAAATGGAAGGCTGTTATACTGAGACTGAACAGCCCTATATAAATATTATTTTGCATTTTAAATTGTAACTTCGAGAGAGTGACAATTTTAAAATAGATTTCTAAAAAAAAAGTAGCTTCAGTTGTTTCTCATATTTATTGTATTATTTTAATGATATATTTTCACATATTTTATATTTTACTTATTATTATTATTTTTTTTTAATGTTTAGCTTTGAAAATTTCTGTTGTGGATATTTATCACTCAAGACTAAAGGAGCGACAGAGAAGGAAAAGGTAATGTGACTGAAAGTTGTTATAATTGTACTCTCTTACTAACCAGGCCCTTTTCTAAATTATTTTTGTTTTTATTTGGACTTTTTTTTGCCATATTTTAAATACTTATCTTAAATTGATTGTAAACGATCACCTTGTAAAACAACCCATTCAGTTTAAAGTTGAAATGAAAGGAAAACATTTGTGTATAGGTATAAAACATTTTTTTATAAATACCTTTTTTTTTAAGTGATCACATTCCCTCTGTTCTCAGCTGCATACGAGTTAGACATCTTCAATACTGTCCATTTTTTTTAAAGGCAGATTTAATATTAGTGGAATGACACTTTAAGACAGACTGCAGTTCTCAAACAGCGTGTTTGCAACAATGTTGAACAATTACCTTGATTCTCTAGTTTTTACTCTGGCCTAATGTTTGGGATTATTGTTCTAGTGAAAGTTGCCATTTTTTTTTTTAAGAGACAGAGACAGGTTCTGTTGTAGTTGTTCCATGTACTTTGTACTATATATTCTACCCTTGGATTAAAAACAGCACCACAGGATAAAGCCACCAAAACCAAAACAAAAATGTCTTAATGTTTCAAACAATTGACAAATTACAACTTCAGAAAAACGCACCATGCCTCTTACTAAAAACCTTGAACTGTCTTCTTTCCCAAAAAGGGTCATTTGGGGATATTTGTGCTGTCCTGGCATTTTTGGGTCTCAAGAAATGAAATGGGCCCAGTAAATCAAGTTTGATTAAAGCGGTTGTATACTCTTTTTGATCTTTACCTACAGGTAAGCCTATAATCAGGCATACCTGTACGTAAAAAGAATATCTCCTAAACATGCACCGATCAGGAGATATTCACCCTGCATGCAGCCGCTGATGTCATGCCGGAATTTCAGAGCTTCTTTCCGGCACTGAGGGCTCCTGCGCACATGTGTGATAGTGACGTTATCACAGCTCCGGCCACTCACAGCGACGGAGCCCGCAAACCCAGGAGAAACGCCGGGGGAACATGTCAGCCCCCTCAGCGGTGCCCGTGCACTGCAGCAGGGGCTTTGTTTTATGGTATTTTATAATGTGCTAGTATGCAGTTCATATTAGCACATTATGCCATTGTCTTGCAGTTTTTTTTTTTTTTTGGGGGGGGGGGGGGTTCCAGCGGTTTACTACCAATTTAATTGGTAGAGATCCAAGTTTCATATGGGTATGCATGGCCATGTAATTGTCATTCAAAGTGTGACAGTGCTGAAAATTGGACTGGGCAGGTAGGGGATGAAAGTATTGAAGCAATTTAATAAATAAGCTATGATAAATTTGCCTGTCTCCTATTAGGCCTCATTCTCATGAGGCGGATCCCCTTACATGGAGTCCGCCAGCTCAGCGAGAGATCTCTCCGTTGATCGCCGATGAGCCAGGGGATGACACTCACTGAGAGGGCAGGGGCTTGTCCAGCGACGCTGGTTTCTATGGAGAGTTTGAATCAAAACGGACAGCATGTCTGTTTTCATCAGATCTCATCCGATCCACCAGCAATGGATCTGAACGTAGGGCCATCCATCTGCTTTTAGCGGTCTGGACCGGGTTGGATGTCAGCAGACATGTCACCGCTGACATCTGTCGCTCCATAGACTAGCATGGAGCGCCCGTTCAGGTCCGCTGTCAAAACTGACAGGCGGATCTGAACGGTCCGACAAGTGTGAAAGGGGCCTTACACAGTAAAACCAAAAAGCTGTGTCCCATCAATTTGCAAAACCATTTCTCACAACAAAACCAGGTCAATTTTATCATTTCTGACAAACTCAAGCCATATTTTTGGATGGTTATTATGCTGCGGTAGCATCTGCTTTGTTGGTTGAACCATCATTGCCTCCTTAAACACGCAAACACTTGGATATTTACTTCTTTCTCAGTGTATCAGTGTTTGAAAATTGTGGCACACACTTCCCCCCTTTCAGTGCAACTTCAAGTGCGCTTTGCGCTTGTAGTGTGCACTTGCAGTGCAAAGTGGATTTGCCTTTCATAAATAACCCACATTATCTCTTTCTGTTTTCTAATGCTTTTGTTGTAATAATTTATTTGTTTATTTGTTGCTCTACTCATTACAATTTTTACATTGTTATGTACTCATCCTGTTCATAAATCAATATGTTTAGCTTTATTGCTATTTGCATATTATACCACCATCTTTGTATGTACTTAATTTCTGAATCTTTGCTATATTTAAAAAAATAAACAAACTTGACAAGAAAATTGTGGCATACAGGCCTTATCCAGCTAACCAGGTGCAAAACATCATGGATGAACAAGTCAAAATGTACAGACTCCGTTTCATGTAACATGAAATTATTCTAAAACACAAATCATGCAAGCATATCTATCGAGAGATCTAAAATGAAATAAACCTAAGAAAAAGCCTTTATTTTATGCTCATTTGTGACTTGAAGAAAGTTTTCTATTCGTTTTGTACCTGTTTTCCTGTGACATTCTTGACTTTTTTTTGTTGTTGATCATTCTAGGATTATAAGAGAACATGGCCTTATAAATCTGAGGAAGTTTCAAAGTAAGCAGTTTGTCTTTGTTTACACTCCAGCTTGTAGGCTATAACTGAAGCTACCACTACTGCACAGTGTCATATTTCTAGTCACATGCGTACATTACAGATTCTTTAAATACATTTTCTGCCTTTGTTTAGTTTTGGAAAGAAGATATTCCAAAGATATACAAGAGCTGTATGAAACGATGAGAAGATTTGCCAGGATTTTGGGAGCCACTAACCATGATCGATTTTTAGAAAGCCATGCATGTAAGTTTTTACGGCCTAATTTACATTGGTTATTATTTTATAGAAATTTCGGGGTTCTGTGTATATTCTAAGATTTAGAACTTCACTCCAGAAATGTTAATAATGCTGATCCCCACTTAGAATTCCCTTTTCTCTCCTCATCAAGCACACACTTATGAAGCCAACTTTTTGTGTTATGCTGTGCCCAAGGATCCTCTAACCTAGAATATATAATTGGGGAGTCTGCCAAGGAGAAAATGATACCTTGGCATTTTCTGAAGGAAGTTGGTACTTGATATGTGTATTTCAACTGTGTATTTAGCTGTTTGATAGTGCTGCTGTAAGACCCCATTCAATAGGATAGCTCTTCTTGATTCTAGTATTAATTTCAAACATTGTAAGGAGTAGAAAAACAACATGGCAAGTGCACCACTGCATACATGTGTACTTTTTCTCTGCTAGTTGGTCACCAAGGGTACAAACAAAAGGGCATATTTCCTAATAGGACAGAGTATGGTGAAACAATTCACTAAGAATTATAGTATGAATATTTGCGCTAATCTAACTATGTAACTCCGAAAATGGAAATTAAACATGGAAAAAAAATGTACAACATAAACCCTCCTATTGTTTTCAGCCAAGAAAGCTGCCGTGTTTAATCTTCAACTGCCACGATTGCGGCACATGTGATCAGTTATGACACCAGCCATTGGGTGGCTTGATAGTTTTGGTTGAGAGCACAACCAATGTGACAGCTAGTATTCCTGGTATGCTGGGAATGTAACTGTTTTCTGAAAGTGTTATTTCCGATTTAAATACCACAAGTTAATTTTTTTTTTTGCCATATTTAATGTGTGTGTTTGCACTTAAATTCAACACACCTGGGAGTGAAACATTTAGCAGTGGTATTCCTACCACTACTAAATGTGACCATTCAGCTCAGGGCTGCTGGTTGTTAGAACACAGGTGGGTACCAGCTCCTTAACATCTATGATTCATCACTGCTGTCAGCGGGGATTAAAAAATGGGGGGAAAAAATTGGAAATCTCAGCTTTTAATGG
The DNA here is from genome assembly GCF_037356315.1 of Lithobates pipiens. Taxonomy (NCBI): domain Eukaryota; kingdom Metazoa; phylum Chordata; class Amphibia; order Anura; family Ranidae; genus Lithobates; species Lithobates pipiens. The sequence continues at coordinate 269,959,185 of NW_027507748.1, read as the reverse complement.
TCACTACAGGTGATGCTCATACCTGAACAACATTTATCTGTGAATGCAAAATTAATATAGGTTTGTTTATTTGCAGTGGAATTTGAGTTGCGCAGGGAAATAAAAAGGCTACAAGAATACCGTAGAGCAGGAATCAAAACATTTCAAAGTAAGCAATCCAGTTTTTGCATTTGTATTCACTAAATATGTTGTTTTCCTAAGGTTTTTAACAAGAATATTCCCAGTTTGTATCTCCCTCTTTAGCCTACTGTCACGAACTATCTTAAAATAAGTTGAACAGGATACTGTGTAAAATCTGCAACAAAACAGAATGCAATGAATTGCAAATCTCATAAATGTTTAAACTGAGAATATGTATCTTTTTAACCTCTTGTCTACTGGGCACTTTTACCCTCTTTCTGGCCAGGCCAATTTTCAGCTTTTAGCACTGTCACAATTTAACAAATGCTACGCTGTACCCATATAAGATTTTTTTTTTTATATAATTTTTTTCACACAAATATAGCTTTCTTTTAGTGGTATATAATCGCCACCAGGTTTTAGATTTTTTGTTAAATGAAAAAAGACTGAACATGTTCAAAAAAACCAAAATGTTTTTCATAGTTTTGTTATAAAATTTTGCAAACCAGGTATTTTTTTTTTCTCCTTCATTGATGAGATTGCACTGATGTGTGATGATGAGGCTACACTGATGGGCACTAATGGGCATTGACAGATGGCACTGATGGCCACTAGTAGGCAGCACTGATTGGCAGCACTGATGGGCACCAATTGACAGCACTGGGGGCCACTGTTGGGACTGCACTGATAATCAGGACACTGATAATCAGTGCCCTGTTTATCGGTGTAGATGTCCTTTTCACACAAGCTGGTTATTGGCTCTCCTCTCCTCATGCTGTCAGCACGAAGAAAAGAAATGTCGATAACCGGCTTGTGTTTACATTGTGATCAGACACAGCTGATTACGTGGTAAAGGGGCGCTGTGATTGGCCTTTTACTCTGATCTGTGATCAGCTGTGTCCTAACGACATAGTGATCACCGAGCGTGCCGCCCCTATGCTACAGCGGCATTATCATGGCAGGATGTCATATGACGCCCTCCCAGAACTGTCCAGGCATGCTGTAGCCAACATGCTGCACTAGGCTGTCGCTAACAAGTGTAGTAGCTGATATGTGCTGTTGCCAGCTTGCATTTTTGTGAATGAAAACATTTTTCCCCAGCTGCAATCATTCACAACACAAGCTGACAGTTTCCTCTCTTTGCTTGCCCCAATTCTTTCTAATTTTGCAAATCTTTTTGAACTGCCTGTAACGCTCCCTCTCCTCCTGCAATGTAACTCAGAACTCTGTCTCCTTTGTTCAGTGTAGTCAGATGGCTAAGCTGGGCTAGATATCTGATACCATAGCTCAGCAACCCTTTCATGAATTTCCACAAGTACTATATGTACTGGCGATCTTTCCTCCTGTAAGTAGGTAAATATCCATGCTCAGTTAAACCTAAACAACTAACAGCCTAATCCAGATACTGGGCACAGAAATGCAAAGAAAAAAATAAATAAAGTGCAGCGCTTGTTCAATAAATAATGGTTAAATAATCACAGTTTTATTTTTCATTTTCAATGCTGTTTGTATTTTAAACGCTATCTGTACATTGGAGACTCGGTGGAGTCCTTTTTACAGCATCTGACTTTATGCAATAAAGAAAAAAAATTCTGGTGTTAAAACATATCACACAATTCGGAGCACTTTTTATTTTGCATGAGCCTTCATGCTGGCAAATGTTTGGGAAGCTTAACAATTGTCACCAAAAGGAAAGTGAGAAGAAATCCAAACCTGCTTTGTTTTGAAGGGAGGTGTTCCCACTGGTACACAGCAGGGGTTTTAACTAGTCCCTACTTAATCCAAAACCCCAAAAACTTTTTTATATATATTTCAAAACCCTTTTAATCAAAATATACATGAGAAGTTGGGGAACATATACACCCAACATTTTAATTCTCTTATGCAAAAATATATTGCATACACAATGACTTGCTGTGTGACTTGACTTTTCTGCTTGTCGGTGCATGAGTAAGAGTTTGTTGTTACATCTATACGTTATTTTTACCTGAGTCCAGTATGAATGGCTGACACAATTTAGTATTTGCTTGATTTGTTACATGTTATTATCTATGTAAGAAATTACTGGTAATACCACACAAAGTGGAAAAATACCTCATGTGATTATCACTAGCAAATTAGCCAGTTGTAACCTACACAGTTTGTATACGGTGAATTAAAAATTTGCATATTTTGAAACAGGTTCCAAAATATACGATCATTTGAAAAAGACACGCGAAGAAGAGCGTTTGAAGAGAACCATGCTTTCTGAAGTCCTACAGTATGTTCATGATGGCAATGCCTGTCAACAATGGCTTAAGCGACAAGCCGCTATGTAAGTTTACAATGGTTGTATACTTGCATGTATTTTTGTATTGCCTTAAACCATGTTAACATACCACCTAGATATTATTACTAAAATAAGCGTCATGGTTTATGATTATGTATTGCAACTTTTTTTTGCCAGTTAAAATTCAACTTTTAAATTCTTCAGAAATCCATACTTTTTTCTTGTCCCTTTTGGGAGACACAGGAAATATACTCTCCTACTACCAGCAAGCCTCAGTGTTTTGCTAGTGTCCTAGGGGGTGGACATCTTTTTCTTCAGCTCTGCTGTGTAAAAGACATGTTTGTTAGCACCATTTTTCTTCAACATTTATTTTACTCAATCAAGCCTCTTCTACACTGCTGGTCTCCCCAATTGCAGAAATCCATTGTGGCTAATCTCCGTTTGGATTTTAGAGTGCTACTTCCAGACCTACTGGATGCGATCATCAAACACTGGTTCCACATAGCGTGCACTCCAGATCCCATTCTGCTAAAAAGTGAGCCAGCGCTTGCCCTGCCTCTGAACACTCTGTGAGTGGGCCGGTCAACTCAAGCATAGTGAGCAACTTCAAGTACATAGGTTGCTGGGTGCCTTTGGAATTCACAGTTTCCTACTAGTTATCATTAAAGGAGTTAATGTTGTGGGACTGAATTGTCACAAATGCACACATTCAGGAAACCATTAGAAACTGCAGTCTGTTACTGATGCCCATCTGCAGTGACTTTGATTGCCTCCAGTCATTCAATCCTCACCCTGCCAGACCTGGCTGGGTTTTGTGAGTACCTGAGATGTTGCCTTGTGCCCTAAGCTATATGTCGCTTTACTGCCACATGATCGCAACGTGTCTGATTCAAGACACGGGATAGTCCCACTGTACCACCTCACAAACTACTTATGCCTTTGGTGCTGCTTACTGCACACCTACTGATTTGGCTGACATCTGCCGACATGAATTCTGTTGCCCACTGCTCCTGTATATCTTATCTTTGGTACCTTCCTTAGCTTTGTCAGGTATGACTGGTCTCTCTACCCTCTCCGCTGAGGTTTTTAATACAGTCATGCAAGACTCTATGGTCTAAATCAGTTTTTTGCTGACTCTGACCACAGAGGGCAAAAGCGGGCTCCCTCACTTTCCCTTACAGATTCGGAATCTGATCTTTCTCTGGTCTCTGAGTTTAGACTCGGGGGGATGGTGCATGGGCGTCTGCACCATAGGGCAAGGGGGGGTCAACTGCCCCCCCTTGGAATTGGAAGAGTGTTGAAGTCAGAGTGAAAACCCTTGCCCCCTGTGTTGCAATGGCCACCTCCGCAGCAGCCGTGGACTTTTTGTTTTTCAAAGTCTGCTGCTGGCCTGGGGGCTGGGGCTGCTCTGTCTTTTCTGACTACACATCTGTCCCTCTCTCCTCACCCCCGACCCGAGCATCGGATTGGCTCTGCCACTCGGGCCTCTGCTTAACATCACCATGACCTGGCTGTTCCGTGATTGGCTGCTGCCTTAGCCTGCCTCTGCCTGTGTAAATGTATGTTGTGCCTATGTCAATCCAGCCGGTGCAGAGCCAGCTCCTCCCACAGGTCACAGGAGCGTGGCGTGCAGTGGCCGAGATGACAGAGAATACACTGCCTGGCTGCCAATGCCTGTCCTGGGCCTATCGCTGAAGAACCACAGGTAACAGCAGTGTCTGTGCCATGATACCACTGTGTAAATCTTTTTGTATTGCAAATTGCATTAAAATTATGCCCCCCCCTGAAAAAAGTTCAGAGGACGCCCATGGGGGTGGTCTGTCTGATGCTCAGTCCAGTCTTTACGTTGCCTTCGAGGAGTTTGTCTTTTGCCATTACTCCAAAAATAAGAGAGACCATTTCAGCTTTTACTGAAACATTTTCAAACTAGAGGATCAGCCTACTGCTTCCCCCAAAGTATTTATTAGCCTGTTACCTGTTGTTTAAATAGGACTTTGTTAAAAAGTGGTCTTCCCTCACTGTGGATCCAGCAGTGTCTTGTCTTAGCAACAACTTTACTGTTGGAGAATGCATCTGTCTTTAAGAACCCAACTAATAAGTGCTTGGAAGCCCTCTCTATGACTCTATCCTCTCTGGCAGGCCCTCCATTCCAGCAATCCTCATTTTCCTGAACTCGCCCATGTCGATGCCAAGAGTCATGGCAGACATTGTATTAGTGTTGAAGGCTATTTTTTTTTAAACACTAATGGCTAGAACAGATTACGTCACTTAGAGTAACTTGGGGCTTCCATGCTAGGTGTTTTTCCATGGGACAGTTCCTCTCCTTCATGCATGTGGGTCTGGATTAGCGTTTGTATTTCAAAGGTCATATTTTTATCTGGTCTATGTTTTTAGGGACTGTTTGTCTTTTGCTCCTTGACTTAGACCTGTTTATAGGGAGCAGGAGGTAGCTCCCTGTTTGTTCCCCTGTCACTCTGTGGGATCTGAATTTGTCTCTCTCTGCACTTCAACTGCCATGTGAACCTATTAGAAATATTCCTCTCTTTACTCCCATCCACAAGGTAGTATTCCTTGTAGCCATCAGTTCTGCAAGGTGAGTGTACTGGTGACCTTATCCTGTAAGGAATGCGGTCTTGTTTTATTTAAGGACAAGGTGGTGTTCAGGCTCAGGTCTTCCTACTTGTTTAAAGTACTGCCTTTTGGCTTCAGGACATTGTTTTCTCTACCAGGACATGTTCTCTTGTCTCTTGGGGATATTTACTAAAACTGGTGTACACAGAATTTGGTGCAGTTGTGCATTGTAACCACTCAGCTCCTATGTTTTATTATCAAAGCTTAATTGAACAAGCTGAAGTTAGAAGTTGATTGGTTACTATGTACAGGTGAACCACATTCTGTGTGCTCCGGTTTTAGTAAATCTTCCCCACTGTCTAGATGTGTTTTAAGTTGTGATTTAAGCTGTCATTTCTTCTGATCACTTTAATTTCTCTGAAAATGCCTTATATGGATAGGAAAAATGTGTGTCCCCATTACAATAGAAAAATAGGAGGGGAATTTGGTTGTGAGCAGTGCTTATTCATATATTAACTTTTTTATTTCTATTTGTGTTTTAGAGACGCTGGTTTATATCAAGTTGTACCTGTTGTTTCAGGTTCAGGTATGAATCTTTTAATTTTTAAATTGTAATTTCATAACTCATTTTACTATATTACTATCTTTATAGTTTTTAGATTTGGATGCATTTTTTCTTAGCTTGTAGTTTCCTATTGTAAAAAATAGGATTTTTTTAACAGCTTACCTGTAAAATCCTTTTCTTGGAGTACATCATGGGACACAGAGCACCATAGTAATCACTATCTGGGTATGTAGGCACCTTCAGTTGATGCACACTGGTATACCCAATACAGGAAGTTCACTCCCTATATAACCCCACTTCCTTCCAGAAGTACCTCAGTTTCTGTAGCAAAGAAATATACCTAAACCCCAAAAAGAGGGGAGGGACCTCTGTGTCCCATGATGTACTGCAAGAAAAGGATTTTACAGATAAGCTGTTATAAAAATCCTGTTTTCTTTATCATACATCATGGGACACAGAGCACCATAGTAATATGTGGGAAGTCCCATAGCAATGCTATTTGAGGGGAGGGAGAGACAACCCGTAGGGCACCCCCAGACTTGAGGACTTATATTGCTGCCTGCAGAACACTGCGCCCAAAGGCAATATCCTCATGCCTTCTTACATGCACCTGAAAAAACTTGGTTAATCTGTGTACTGAAGACCAGGTTGTGGCCTTAGAGATCTAAGCCATGGAGGCCTGGTGATGCACTGCCCAAGAAGCACTAACCAACCTGGTAGAGTATGCTTTCATTTGAAAAGGTGGAATCTTACCCCTTAAATCATAAGTCTGAATTATAACCTGCCGAATCCACTTAGCGACAGTGGATTTCAATGCTGACTGTCCTTTCTTAGGACCTTCGGGCAGAACAAATAAGACATCAGTCTTCTGTATCTGAGCAGTCGTCTTTAAATAGACTTTGACTGCTCCCACCACATCAAGACAGTGTCGTGACTTCTCTTCCCTGGAACATGATTTTGGGAAAAAATTATGACAGGACAATATCTTGGTTAAGGTGAAAATGTAAGACCACTTTTGGCAAAAAATCTGGACAAGGGCGTAACACCACTCTGTCCTCATAAATAATTAAGTATGGCTCTTTACAAGAAAGAGCAGCCAATTCTGAAACCCTTCGTGCTGAGGATATAGCAACCAAGAACACTAACTTCCTTGTCATAAGGACTAAGGGAATATGCTGTATCTGTTCAAATGGCTGTTTTTGTAACACTGACAAAACTAAGTTCAAGTCCCAAGGGTTCAAAGGTGATTTAACTGGCGGATTAAGCCGCATCACCCCTTGCATAAAACCCTGGACTAAAGAATGTGTAGCAAGCGGTCTTTGAAATAAGACCGATAAAGCTGGAACTTGGTGCTTAATAGTACTCAAGGCCAACTTCATCTCTACCCCTAATTGTAGAAAGGCAAGAATTCTGCCTTTGACATACCTTCGAGGGTGCCAACCCTTGGATTCACACCAGGAAACATATGCCCTCCAGACTCTATAATATATAGTTCTGGAAGCTGGCTTCCTTGCATTAATCAAGGTAGAGATAACTGACCCGGATAGCCCAGGTTTCTTCAGAATGTGTGTTTCAATAGCCAAGCCATTACATTTAGTATTCATAAGGTGGGATGGAATAGCGGCCCCTGTGAAAGTAGGTCTGGCCATAGTGGAAGTGACCATGGATCCTCCACTGCCATCTTTACGGTTTCTGCATACCATGACCTTCTGGGCCACGCTGGTGCTACCAGAGTTACCGGCTTTCTTTCCAGCTTGATCCTGCAAAGAAGTCGTGGCAGCAACTGAATAGGGGGAAATACATAGATCTGTAAGAACTGATCCCACGGGGTAACCAATGCATCTGTTCCACATGCGAGTGGATCCCTTGTCCTGGACACAAAGTTGACTAACTTCATGTTGAATCTGGATGCTAGAAGATCTATGTCCGGAGTCTCCCATTTCTGGAAAACAGCCCGAAAAATATCAGGGTGAAGAGACCATTCCCCCCAGGAATAACTGCTGGCGACTCAGGTAGTCCGCCTGACAATTCTCTACTCCTGGAATGAAGACTGCCGATAGGCACGGAACATTCCTTTCTGCCCAATTTAGAATATGGTTCACCTCGGCCTGCGCTCCAAGACTCTTGGTGCCCCCTTGGTGATTGATATAGGCCACAGCTGTGCTATTGTCAGATTGGGTCCTGACAGGACAATCCCGTAACCTGAAAGTCCAGGCCTTCAGAGCCAGACGCACTGCCCGAATCTGTAGGATATTGATGGGCAAGGCTCTTTCGGTTCTTGACCACTGTCCACGGACAGATGCCTTCTCTAGCACTGCTCCCCAGCCTGAAAGGCTGGTTACAACTTTCCAGATAACTGGTCTGAAGGATTTTTCTTTCAGCAGATTCTGGGTTAGTAACCACCAACTGTGGCTTTGGAACACCCTTGGGGACAGCCGCATTGGCAAGTCTAAAGATTGGATCATTTTGTTCCAAGCAGACAGGATACTGTTATGCAACAGTCTCGAATGGAACTGGGCCTAGGGGACCGCTTCAAGTGAAGACACCATCTTTTCTAACAACCTCATGCAAAGCCGAATAGAGGGATCTCCTTTCGACCTTACCATCCGCACCAGCTCTCTTATGGAGTTGATTTTTGCCTGAGGTAAGAACACCTTTTTTCTGGGCTGTCTCTATGGTCAGGCCCAAATACTCCAGTTTTTTTTTTTTTTGTGGTTTTAAGGAAGACTTCTCTAGGTTGAGAAACGTATCCTTTAAAAAACACTAAAAATAAGTTTAATTGCATGACAGCCAGGCAACTAGCATTTTCAGGAGAACAGCATTACCAAAGGCAGCCTATAAATTTCTCTTTATTTTCTTTTACGGGTTTTCTATAAAGTTTCATTGTCTGAATTCTGTTTTTAAATAAATGAGCAAACAACTTTTTATGTGCTATGTTTGGTTTTATAAATAGAAGTTCCCTTATTGCTTGTGCTTATATACTAGTTTTAGATGATACGTTTACCTTCACTCTCAGTAGACTAGCACTGTTAGTTTTGAGTGCAGAGCTCCAGGCACAGTGACTCCCAACCCCTTAAGACCTCCCTAACCATAACCCTCTTTTTGCCTTGCATACACACCTATCCTGCATTGTGACAAAGAACTTTATGCATTCATAGATATCTGAGAAGTCCACGTATCCACGAATGGAGAATACACTCCTAGACTGATGAGAGCATGTCGTTCTTGTAATTGATCAAGACAACAGAGCAAATAAAATGTAAATGAGAGTGAAATTTGGGCAATAGTAGTGTCTTCTGTATTTATATAATACAATTAAATATACAGACTATATTTATCTCTCCTGTGGGTGGGCAGTATGATCTCCTCCATCTTCCAGAACTGCAGCCTCTAGCAAAGCCTTCAGTATTTAATACTTCTTAGCCCTTGTACACACGGTCGGAGAATCCGTCGGAATGTGTCCTATCGGACCGTGTTGTCGGATAATCCGACTGTGTGTGGTATGCATCGGACTGATTCCGTCGGAATATCCGTCGGACCCAATTTTCCAACTTGTTGGAAATATTTTCCGACAAACTGGTTCGATCGGACATACTCCGATCATGTGTAGAGCATTTTGATCGGATCAAGTGCCACGCATGCTCAGATCAAATTCCTACATCAAAGCTATTGGCTACTAGCCTGAATGTAGTCCCATCGTAACCAAATTATGTCATCACGTTCTGAAAGATCTTTTTTTTTTTTCGACAACTTTGTCCGACCGTGTGTATGCAACAGTTTGGAACAAAATCCAACAGATTTGGTTGTCGAAATCTCAGACCGTGTGTACAGGGGCTAAGAGTGATGCATGCTATGGTTCCTTCCTTAGACCTCTACCTCCCTACAGTAGTAATGCAGTGAAATGAGGATCCACAGCATGTGCTGGAGGATGTAGGCATTCAACACTCCCCAGAATTATCTAGTATTGAAGTTTGAGATAAAGGCTAGAGGGAGAGTTGATATTTGCCACCTTTTGGGGAGGTAAGTATTCACAGTCTTCTATTGCAGGGACCCATCGTTTAGATTTTCGAGGGGAAGTGACAAATATAATGTAAAGCTGTAATGAGGACATTATGTAGAATGCCATTGTTGACCTCTCCTTTTGAGAATGTTGGTTCTCTTTCTGTCATACTGATGCTTTTTGAGCCTCTGACCCACGGCAGTTACGAAGATAAACTTCCCTAACTCGTTTCCAGTATTTTTGTTCCGGGTCTGTGATTCATACTTTTTGAAATCACACACACAGTCAGGCAACTAGCATTAGAAACGGGCAAGCACAATGCTTTTTTTATCTGGTATTTGAATTGTTTTGTATTGTCAAATTGTAACTCTTCACAGTATGTGTGCTACTATGAAATCTGTTTCTCTATTGAAGCTAACATGTTTACTCTTCTAAGAGTTGTATATTTTTGATGGATCTACTTGTTCTTTTGTGAGAAAGTTTACTGGGTACGCTCACTGCTCGCAAAACATACAGTAGAATGTCAACATTTGCCATTTACTTTTGTATGTCCAAGTCCCTTTGTGGGCAGTAGCGCTTGTATTTCTTCTGTTTTTGTCTTTTTGTTTTTTATTTATTTTTGAGGATTTCTCCTTTTTAGTGATCTCTAAACAAAAACAATAACTGGTTTATGCATGACCAATGTATTGGTAGTCTCAAATCCTTTAAATCCTTTTTTTCAAAACCGTCTAATAATAATTTTTTGGATGCAATAGGTAGAAGAAGTGCTCCTCCTCTGGACTTGACAGGTCTTCCTGGCACAGAAAAGCTGAATGATAAAGAGAAAGAGGTACAATATCAAATAAAGACATATTAAAGACCGATGAACTGGGCTATATTAATGATGTGACCACTGTTTCAGCTCTGCTTCTGAAAGCAAATGCTAAATATCCAATGCATGTTACCTTTTTTTTCCAAGATTACGTGTAATTACTTTTAGTGTATCATCTTTGTCACCTTAATGATACAAATGTGTTTCTTTTGTGTAATTCGTTTACTGTATGTGTGTTTTGTGTTGTGAATCAGTGTGTGCCAAAAACCTTTTTTCTATCTTATCCATTGAGGCACACAGGAATTCAGAAACAGTCATGATACTGCTGCTTACATGATTTGGGACCTTGGAAAACAAACATTTTAAGCCAGCCCTTGTAAAATGCCTCCTGTATCCAGTATCCCTCCACTTTTTTCCTAGTGTCCTAGGAGTTTGGGCGCCATTTCTTTAGTTCTGCGTAAAAAAATTCAAATTCTTGCAAGTCTTCTCACTTTGTGGTATTTTTTCCATGGTACCTTCAGTCTAGAATTCTTCCTCCTGCTTGAGCTTGTCTAAACATGGCAGCTATCTGGATTGGCATTTTCTCAGCACTAGCTTTGTAGGCTATATCCAGACCCCACTGGACTGGACATGGGGAACGAGCCTACAATGTGACTTTTGGCCACTGGGCTCTGCAATTTTTGTTGGTTAGCCACAGTGCACTTTTTGGGTCCCAAGCCATGGCATAACCTCAGCTGTGACCCTGTGTCTGAAGACTCATTTGTTGACTAAGGCCGGTTGGGCTGAAGCATTGAAAGCTTACAGAACTGCTGGGCGCCATTTCAATTTTCCCTTCACTGCAGTAGGGTTTAAGGCTGAGGGTTCGAGCATGAACATCATCTTCTTAGCGGAGTGCTGCATGCATTTTTTCTTTCTTACCATTTAGCCTTGAGTAAACATCATCCCACTGCTGCACCATTTGGATCTCCATTCTCTAGTCTGTTTCCACTGCCCTCTTACAGGGATTTGGTCACCTCTGACTGTCTGAAACCCTTCTCAGCACCAGCTGTGCCTGCATTTGTGAGTCCTGGTGGCCTTGCCTCACATTGGGTCTAGTTGCATTTTCGCTGTGTGGGCTTAATATGTCTTCGCTAAGACACAGAGGATAGTTCCACAGCTCAAACTCCTCCAGTGACATTTACCTGGTATCCACAGAAGAAACTTACACACGTAATCCGGGACCCCTATTGACATAGGTTTGTCCTCATCAAAGTCTACTTCATCTAGATCAAGCGTAACAGAGATCTACAGTACCTCAGATCCACAGAAACCTCCATGTTCCCTCAGGATTTCCTGAATGCTTGTGCTCAGTTGTCAGAACACTTTGCCCGCAAAGTTTCTAAGTGCGCTCCAGTGTCATCCCCTGCAGAGTCTTTCTTACTCTCCTGAACAACTAAGTCAAAGGCCTGGCCTCTGTGGCTGTTACTATCTCTAATACTGTCCAGTCTATTGGTTGACTGTTTGTTGCGATACCACAGTCTCCTGAAGTTGACTCAGATTCATAGGGCTTGTTTCAAACTTTATTGAAGCAATATGCACTACTTTGCATCTGGATCATCAGCGTGATGTTCTAGACATTGGGTCCTAGAGCTCTTACATCTCTAAATACCATCTTGCTACACCTGTTATTTCAGTAATTTCTCTACAAGGACTTGAAACCTCCTTGAAGGTTCCTGGATCTCATCTAAAACGTTTTCCCTTTTTGTAAGGTAATTTTGGCCTTTTTTCACCTTTAGTTGAATGTGTGCTTTTATTTGGGATATCACTGAAAGACCGTACAGTATTATCCACAATACTTTTCTATTTGCCCACTTTTTTCTTCTAAGGGTTAGCAGGACTTATGGACAGTGCTCAACTGTGTTGTTGCAAGTGCATTTGTATGAAAAAATTATAAGGGTAAAGTTGCGCTATGGACCAAACCCGGAGTCTGGAAGTGGGTAAGAGCTGCCTCTACTTAGTACCTCCTCCCAAGATTGGGGGGAGGACAATGTAATTGAAATAAAGGGGAGTTGATTTTGGCGCTATACCTAGATCATCTGTGTGAAATACACACCTCAAAATAAATGCAAATCCTGAGTGTATCCTTGAAGTATACAAAACCATATAAACACCACAAAAGAAAAATGTGGTAGTGCCTACTAATATATATATATATATATATATATATATATATATATATATATATATATATAATGCTCTATGTGCTTAAACCCCAAAATTCATACATAAAAATCTCATATGGTAGTATCACTAACATGCATAAATTAAAATAAACCCCTAAATGAATAAATAAAGTGTGTGTCAATAGTAATGCTTGAAAAAGTGCCAGTTAATTAGTTACAATTAAAATGTGACAATCAAAAAATTATATATAAAGCAATTAATAACTTAAAATGTGAATCAATTAATGAGAAAAAAAATGTTGCAAATTAATTAGTGACAATCAAAAAAAATTATATATAAATCAATGAGTGAAAAGTCCCCTATAAAGGTAAAAGCAAAAAATGGTGACTAGTGCAGAAGTGCTTGATTTTCTTGGTAGAACAAGCTTCCCCCCGGTGCGCTTCTCAGTGGTATGGTAATATAATTGCCCTCACAAGAATTCTTACCCCAATTGGGGTGGATAGACCTTCACAGTATAAGCCACTGTGCTGCTGTCTGGCGTTGGATGGATTTGCGCTGGGAGATGATCACTCCTCCAATGGTGTTGTATCCCTTGCTTAGTATTGTTGTAATCCTTGTTGTTCTGTAGAATGAAGTCATGTAGAATGAATGCCACTTTCCCTTTATTCTTGGCAATTCCTTTCTCTTTCCTAGGTCTAAATCATATGGCACAGATTTGGGCATTTTATCCTTCCCAGAAATTTTGGGTCTGTCAAAGACTGTTTGGTCACCTGTTGGACATCCAAACTCAATTTCATATTTTTAAAATTAGAATTTTTGTACTTTCCATAAAATCTTTTTTTTTGGGACCATTTATGGTCACAGGTCCAGTGTACAAACCTCCTGTGGACTGCAGTGTAACCCAACTGTTTTTAAATTCCTATGTCCCTTATTGAAAAAAAAATACAGTAAGTACAAAAATCTTATTTTTTGTTTTCGATAGGGGAGAGATGAAAAGCCCTGTCTGCTTCTTACTAGGGGTGCGCATCTTCACTTACCACACGATTCGATTCGATTCGATTACGATTATCATGTCCACGATTCGATTCGATTCCGCAATGCATCACAATGCATCGCGATTAATACCAAAGTGCCCATGGTTTTCAAATTTTCATCAAAAAATAAATGCAAGCAGTCAGAAATTTAAGAAATATATTTATTTGTATCTGCTATTTAGTATTTAAACAAATTACACCAACCTCCCTGCTTATAGCAAAGTCTGAACATGAACAGTGCAGCAGACAACAGTATTTATTTAAAAGAGTACTGTGACATCAAAACCTGTTGTGTAGTACAGTGCTGGCCTGGTAAAGTAGTTTACATTTTAATATTTGTTATGCAGAAGTAAACTACTTGTAACAGTAACACTACCACCTACATCTATAAAACAGAGCACTTCCACTTCCTGACTGAGTGGCAAACACAGTGAACCTATAACACAGTCATACAGTGTGTTGCAGAACTTGCTGGTTCACCGTGATAATTGTTTGCCAATGCCACAACCACCACCACTGCCCAGTAAGTCAACAGCACAGATCACCTAGATCAGCGTTATAAGCTCTCAGAGTTGTGTCACGCAGTCACTTTACAGAAAACGTTACCAGCACTCTACCACGATATACCTGGCTGTAACTGAAGCCAACCCAAGCCACCATTAGAGGAAGCAGGGAAATCCTTGACAAAAAAAAAATTGAAGCTTAAAACCTTGATCTAAACTGTTATGGGATCAGAAATACACATATCAGAATCATGTGAAAGGGTGGGCCACAGTCAGGTAGGTAATGGGGAATGGCACAGCCACTCATTGTCATCAGGTCAGTGAGTGTGTGGTTTCTCTCGTGTGTGTGTGTGTGTGTATTTGTGTGATCCAATAAAGATTAAATTTCCTCCGGGTTTTAAGGTTCAGTTTATTCTATCAAGGATTTGCCTTCCTCTGGTGGCTTGGCAGGCGTCAGTTGTCTGGAATTAAATATAATTTTAGAATTTATTTAGCTGAGGGCTAAGTTGAACTTGACCCCACCAAAATCGACATTTGACAATCATCATACAGTTTATTTTACACACATCAAGTGTGAAAATGTAATGGACACACTTTTGAAGATTGTGTCTGACACAATCTTCAAAAATAAACCATTCTCCATCTCCCCCCAGTGCTAGAAAAGCTTGTTGACTGACACTCGAGTTGTCGCTTAGTAAAATAATACCTGCACTCTACCACGATACACCTGTAACTGAAGCCAAGCCACGCCACCATTAGAGGAAGCCCAAAAATGCTTGACAGAATAAATTATTAATTGACGCTTAAAACCTTGAGTTAAACCGTTATGGGATCATAAATACACACAATACCACAAAGAAAAAACACGTCAGGTCAGACGGTGTGTGATTTTTCTTTTTGTATTGGTGTGATCCAAATCCAATAGAGATTTACTCCAGGTTTTAAGATTCAATTTATTCTTTCAAGGATTTGCCTTCCTCTGGTGGCTTGGCCGGCGTCATTTGTCTGGAATTAAATATAGAATTGGTTGAAGGTTAAACCCCTAAAACAGACAGACAGTCAGTCACAGAGCATGACAGACACACTGTGTGACAAACATGCCATTAGTTACACGACACAAAACTAAAAATTCAAAATGGAGTTGGGCACATAATAATAGTAGAATAGTAGAACTAGAAAATAAGAAAACCATTCTCCATCTCCTCCAGTGCTAGAAAAGTTCTAACAAATATATAATATCATATAATACTCCAGGTTGAGGTTCACTGTGATCGATCAATCATTATTTGTTTGCAATTGCCAGTGCCACTGCCACAGCCACCTTGCCGGCAGGTCTGCTGCCAGCCTGCCACCACCAGTGAGTCTGAGTCAACAACAGTGTGACTGGCTGCGTTGACATTGACGGCTCTCTAGACTAGAGTGGCATAATGGATTGGGAATAGATTAGGGACTCGGGAGGGAGAGGGGAAAAGGGGGAAAAGGGAAGGGGGGGAAAGGGGAAGGGTGGGGGAAGGGGGGAAAGTGAAAAGGGAAAGAGGGAGAAAGACAGAAAGAAAGGGGGAGAGAGAGAGAGGGGGAGAGAGGGAGATAGAGAGAGGGGGGGAGAGAGAGAGAGAGGGGGGAGAGAGAGAAGGAAAGGGGAAAAGACAAAGGGGAAGGGGGAAAAGGGGGAAGGGGAATAGGGAAAGGGGGAAAGGAAAATCTTCAAAAAAACAAAATCATTATCTCAATGGCAGACAGTGCTATAAACAAACCAATATATACAATTAACACCGCTGGTGTGGCAAACTGACAGTGGGCACTGGGCAGGGCAGGGGCACTGGCAGGCAGATACGTAACAACAGTACAGCATCACTTCCTGGATGTGACTAACATCACTAAAAAATTACAGAAAAAACAAAAAAACAAAAATGGATCATTGCAAGGCGCAAGCAATGTTGCTTGCTTAGGTTAGCACTTGGGAATGTGTAGATTTTTCTGTAAGAACACTAGCTGATCCACATGCTCTGGTTTGAAGGTGCTTCTTTTTGCAGTTACCACATCTCCTGCAGTGGAAAAAACCCTCTCTGCAGACACGCTTGTGCCTGGAATACACAAGTATTGCTTTGACAGCTGAGAAAGGAGGGGAAATGTGACCTCATGCTCACACCACCAGTTCAAAGGGTCCTCGGTGAGAGGCAGAGGTGGGGCTTTACAATATTTTTCCATTTCCTCTTCAGCCTTGGCATAGGGGGTCTTGGGTTCTATTGTACCTTCAGTGTCATTGAAAGACTGTCTGAGCAAAGTCATGAGCAGCGATCCATTTCTTTTGGGAGGAGATGGAGAATGGTTGTCCTCGATGGGTGAACTTTCTTCTTCTTCCAGAGTTTCTTTTCTTCTAGGCACTTCAACTTCATCCTCATCATCATGTGTCCTAGATGTAATCTGTGTTTGAACAAAAAAGAATATAAAAAAAATAAATAAAACACATTGTCAATTGCCTTATGATTCTGATGGGGGTGATGAAAAAGCACAGGAAACGGATGGTGCAGTTCCCGCACCACATCAGATTCAGAAGCATGGCTTACAAGTTACACCACACCACACAGTTCCAGTTTGTTTCAAGAAACATGATGAAATTCTAATTAAGTTTAATTGCCTCCAAGGATGCAGCCTCCTCAGTCACTCCTTTGTATATCTCCAATCTCTCCTCTCCTGTGAGGATAAAAGGCAGTCCCTTAAAGCGAGGATCCAGTGCAGAGGCTGTATGAAGGATCTTCTTCTCTGCCTCACTGTTGTACCTCTTCTGGAGATCTGTTCTGATGGCATTCTTTATCTCATGGATCATGGGTGTGTCTCCCATAGTGTCTGTCATGCTCTGGAGGAGTTGTGCATTTAGAGGGGCAATGAGAGAAACTGTTGGATTGAGCTCTTCTGACATCAGCATGGTTGCATCCTTCATTGGCTTTAATGCACTCACAGCGTCCTCTGCATTTGACACATCTGTTTCGTTGAGAGTGCAGAGATCGCACTCTCTTTTTCTGACTTCTGGAGACAGCAAGGTGGCACAGACTGCAGGTTGTTGTTCTAAGAACCTCTCGACCATGTCGTATGCACTGTTCCATCTTGTTGGCACATCCGTTATCAGCTTATGATTCTTCAGGCCAAGACATTTCTGTTTCTCTTTTAGACAGTGGCTTGCTCTAGTGCTGCGGTGAAAGAATGTGGATATCCGTCGCACTCTGCCAAGAAGCCTGGAGAGTGTGGCTACTTTCAGCACTCGCTGGGATGCAAGGTTTAGTGTATGGGCGAAGCATTTCACATGGGGGAATTTCCCAACTTGAGCTGCAACTATCATGTTTGATGCGTTGTCGGTCACAAGCACTACAGATTTATCGGACAGTTGCCATTCTTCCACAACACGAGACAGTAGGTCTGCCAGATGAGCACCCATGTGAGATTCATAAATGGCTCTCGTTTGTAGCACATGCGACATGATCTGCCAGTCCTTGCTAACGTAATGTGCTGTTATTGTAACATAAGACTCCGTCGTGACTGAAGTCCATGAATCACACGTTATTGCTGCTCGACTTGCTTGGCTCATTGACGCAATTATCTGAGCTTTGGTTTCGTGGTAGAGTGCAGGTATAACGTTTTCTGTAAAGTGACTTTGTGACGGGATCTTGTAACGTGGCTCTATTGTCTTCAACAAGTAGCGAAACCCAGTGTTGTCCACAACAGAGTAAGGGCACAGGTCCTTAGCTATGAAAGTTGCTACAGCTTTTGTTATTCTCTTCGCCTTTTCAGAGTTGGGCGGCAAAGTTGAGATCATTGCTGCATCAATTCTTGGCTGAGCTCTGTCTTTTTCCTTGGCACTGGTGGTGGTGGCAGGTTTTAGCATCTCTGAGTGAAAATGGGTAGCATGGTTTCTCAAATTAGTAGTATTCCCTAGATATAAAATTTTTAAGTGACAGGCTTTTTACACACAGCGTATGACTTGTCCAATTCATGCTTCCCACTTTTTTCATGTTCATAAAAGCCAAAATGTGCCCAGATGTTTGCTTTTAAAAGGCTAGGTGCATTTTTTATTTCTCTTTCTTTTTGTTCTCCTTCTGCCATTTTTACTAGTCTAGCATCATGCCATTGCCATGTAATTGTGACAGGGGTGATGACAATGTCTACAAACTCTGTCAGTATTAAAAAAATAAAAAAATAAAAATAAAAAAAGATTTTTTTTTTAAGTGGTTAAGTTAAGTCTAAAGCCAGCCTGCCACAACAAGATCACCAGAAAAGTAACAAGTTTCCTCTACAGTATATTATGTATGTAATTGTATATGTCATATACAATTACATACATACATCATACTAGTAGAGTAAACTTGTTACTGATATGTTAAACAAATAGTTGACAAAAATCCTATTCTACCTCACGCTGTAACTGTCTCATTGTCCCTGTGTCCCACCAACATCCTCCTGCCCCCATTTCATTAAATTACAGTGGTGTGAAAAAGTGTTTGCCCCCTTCCTCATTTCCTGTTCCTTTGCATGTTTGTCACACTTAAGTGTTTCGGAACATCAAACCAATTTAAACAATAGTCAAGGACAACACAAGTAAGCACAAAATGCAATTTGTAAATGAAGGTGTTTATTATTAAAGGTGAAAAAAAATCCAAACCATCATGGCCCTGTGTGAAAAAGTGATTGCCCCCCTTGTTAAAACATACTATAACTGTGGTTGTCCACACCTGAGTTCAATTTCTCTAGCCACACCCAGGCCTGATTATTGCCACACCTGTTCACAATCAAGGCATCACTTAAATAGGAGCTGCTTGACACAGTAAGGTCCACCAGAAGATCCTTAAAAGCTACACATCATGCCGAGACCCAAAGAAATTCAGGAACAATTGAGAAAGAAAGTAATTGAGATCTATCAGTCTGGAAAGGGTTATAAAGCCATTTCCAAAGCTTTGGGAATCCAGCGAACCACAGTGAGAGCCATTATCCACAAATGGCGAAGACATGGAACAGTGGTGAACCTTCCCAGGAGTGGCCGGCCGCCCAAAATTACCCCAAGAGCGCAGCGACGACTCATCCAAGAGGTCACAAAAGACTCCACAACAACGTCCAAGGAACTGCAGGCCTCACTTGCCTCAGTTAAGGTCAGCGTTCATGCCTCCACCATCAGGAAAAGACTGGGCAAAAATGGCCTGCATGGCAGAGTTCCAAGGAGAAAACCACTGCTGAGCAAAAAGAACATCAAAGCTCGTCTCAATTTCTCCACAACACATCTTGATGATCCCCAAGACTTTTGGGACAACATTCTGTGGACCGATGAGACAAAAGTGGAACTCTTTGGAAGGTGTGTGTCCAAGTATATCTGGCGTAGAAGGAACACTGCATTTCATAAAAAGAACATTATATCAACAGTAAAATATGGTGGTGGTAGTGTGATGGTCTGGGGCTGTTTTGCTGCTTCAGGACCTGGGTGACTTCCTGTGATAAAAGGAACTATGAATTCTGCTGTCTACCAAGAGATCCTGAAGGAGAATGTCCGACCAGCTGTTTGTGTACTCAAGCTGAAACGAACTTGGGTTCTGCAGCAGGACAATGATCCTAAACACACCAGCAAGTCCACCACCGAATGGCTGAAGAAAAACAAAATGAAGACTTTGGAGTGGCCTAGCCAAAGTCCTGACCTGAATCCTATTGAGATGTTGTGGTATGACCTTAAAAAGGCCGTTCATGCTCGAAAACCCTCTAATGTAACTGAATTAGGACAATTCTGCAAAGATAAGTGGGCCAAAATTCCTCCAGGACGCTGTAAAAGCCTCATTGCACGTTATCGCAAACGCTTGGTTGCAGTTGTTGCTGCTAAGGGTGGCCCAACCAGTTATTAGGTTTAGGGGGCAATCACTTTTTCACACAGGGCCATGATGGTTTTGAATTTTTTTCACCTTTAATAATAAACACCTTCATTTACAAATTGCATTTTGTGTTTACTTGTGTTGTCCTTGACTATTGTTTAAATTGGTTTGATGTTCCGAAACACTTAAGTGTGACAAACATGCAAAGGAACAGGAAATGAGGAAGGGGGCAAACACTTTTTCACACCACTGTATGTTTTTTTGTATTTAAAAAAAAACAGTAAAGTAGTTAGCCCAATTTTTTAGTATAATGTGAAAATTTGACATTTATATTAAATTTACACTGACGGACAGATACAGATTAGATTTTGATATTTTTATTATTTTAGATTATATATATATATATATATATATATATATATATATATATATATATATCCTACTTTGGTAAGTAGTAGTAGTACCGTACCCTACCCTACCACCTCTTTTAGTCTAGTACTAGACTAGTGTGTGTGTGTGTGTGTGTGTGTGTGTGTGTGTGACAGAGACACTCAGACAGACAGTGAGTTTGGTTACCCCTACCTGTGATCATGACCAGGAGTGAGCTGAGCGAGCGCAGTGCTGTTCTGGTGCTGGAGCAGGTCTCTCTCTCTCCTCCTCTCCTGCTGCTGCCTGTGAGTTAGGACTGGAATCTGAGAGGACTGGACAGAAGAATGACACGTTTAGTGACTGTAGTTCTTCCACACTGTGTGTGTGTGTGTGTGTGTGTGTCTGTGTGTGATAGTGACACTAACATGATGACAAATGACAAAGACAGTTACCTACCTGATTGATTTGATGATGGTACTGACTCTGTGCTGAGTGGCAGGCAGGCAGTGTGGCACTGTATCTGACTGGCAGTGGCACTGGCACTCAGGTGCTCTGGACGGAGCTGGTCTCTCTCCTCTCCTGCTGCTTGTGAGGACAGGGCGGCCTAGCTCAGGTCTCTCTCCCAGTCCTGAC
The DNA here is from genome assembly GCF_037356315.1 of Lithobates pipiens. Lineage (NCBI taxonomy): Eukaryota > Metazoa > Chordata > Amphibia > Anura > Ranidae > Lithobates > Lithobates pipiens. The sequence goes on along the minus strand of NW_027507748.1, from coordinate 269,938,304 downwards.
TCCTGTCACTGTGTCCTCCTGAGTCGGGTGATGGCGGGCCTGACGACAGCACTGACGGTCGGTCGGTCTCCCTCTCTATCTCCCCCTGTAACAGTGGCAGCCTGTGGTGTGCTGTGCTCTGTGCTGGCCTGGGGAGGAAGGCAGCCCACTGGGAGGAAAGCTCTGGGGGGGAACTGGGACTCGGAGGAGGTCAGACTGCAGGGCCGGTGTCTTCTTCTCCTCTCTCTGAGCCGTGACACAGGGGGATGACGTCAGCGGGAGGCAGGAGAAAACGGCTTTCGGCTGGCGCGAGGATGCCGTCATCCTCAATAATCGATTACTTAAAGCTACAGCATCAATGCCGCATCGTGGACGGTCGAATGCTGATGCATCGATTCGGCAATTAATTTCAACACCCCTACTTCTTACTACTATCTGGGGTTCCATTAGAGAGATTTTGCCTCACTTTTTATCTGTTAACAGTCTACCATACAGAAAGTAAGGGAACGTCTGCAGCAGAAACGCAGACAAAAATAAAGATCTAAATTGGGTTCTAGCCTCCCCTTACCCCACTGCAAAAAAGAATATTGGTTCTGTCTGTTTCCATTCGAGAGTTTGTCACTTTTCATCTGGTAAAATGTTAACATAACAGGGAGTGAGGGAGAGTCTCTCCAACAAGAGCCCCAGACAGCAGTGAAAATCCAACAGAGGTTCTAATCTTTCCTCACTCCACCCAAGAAATAAAATTTTGGCTTGCCATACAATAACACTTCATCCGGAAATGATATTCAGTCTACTAGGTATGTTTTCCTTCTCTATTGCCAGGTAATAGTTTGTGAAATTCTGTAAAAAAAATAAAATATATATATATTTTTTTATGTTGTCCACATTGTCAGTTGTACATTTACATACATTTTGTTTTCACAGCTCTGTCAGGTAGTGAGGTTGGTCCCAGGAGCTTACTTGGAATATAAAGCAGCACTTGTGAACGAATGCAACAAACAAGGAAGCTTACGTCTGGCTCAAGCTCGATCACTTATAAAAATTGATGTCAATAAGACCCGTAAAATTTATGACTTTCTGCTACAAGAAGGGTATATCACAAAACCTCAGCCATAACAAAATGAACTGGTGCATAATTCAAAACATTTTCCATAAATAAAACCTTCCAAATGTTACACGTAACACATTTGTGATAACTGTTACTTGTTACTCTTTCGGTTTTTGTCTTTGCAAAGTGAGAATGGCCTCTAAACTGAAAGCAGAAATGTGGAATTGCTTATAACAGTCACTGATGCTGATGGATTGTTGAAAGTAGCCCCAATGACTTATCCACCAACATGTTAAAATTAATCTCAAGGCTTGGAACAATAGAATACACTCCGGGGACAGAAATTGGACATGAACCTTGAAACTCAGATATGACATCTGACCTACAACCTTTCTATATAACCTTTTGTGATATTGATTCTCATCTAGGTCATTTTCAGTCTTAATTATACATGTAGGTTTGTGGTTAACAGCAGGTCACTCAAACTTTACATTGGTTGGTCACAGGTTCATGGTTTTTCAATAGCATTTCACAGTATTCCTAGTGTATGGGATTTCTTCCTCCCCTGTACTGTTGGATGTGTATGGAACAGTTCAATGATCTTGACTGAACTTATGAGCTTATTTCCCTGTCTCAGAATGTGGACCCAGCAGTTTTATAAAGACACTTCACCTTACTACTTACTCCTTAGGTCATTAATCATGTGTGTAGCATTTAGTAAGATGGTTATTTTGTGACTATGTATGATAAACTTGAAGCAAATGTGTCAAATGTTGTTTCCATAAGCATTTGTTAACAACTTTAACTTTGTGATTCATGGAAAAGATTTGTTCTTTTTTGTTCCCTGAGGGCACAGGAAGTCATACACTGTTGGGCTATACCTAACCTATGGCTGGATTGGACACTGGCAAGAAAAAATAAATAAAAATCTGTTGACCAGCCCAGGATAATTCATACTCTGCCCAGCATGCCATTTGTTTGCTAGTGTCCTAGAAGGATGGGTATCTTCTCTTCAGCTCTGCTGACCAGTTTTTTGCTAACCTTTTTGTGCCTTTTAATTTTTTCTTGACGTGATCCCTGAAAATACAATTATTTCAGTTGGTGATTTGTGGACATGGAGAAGAGGTTCATGCCCTAAGGTACATCTCAGACCCTAAGGGACATAAGAGGGCCCCATGTCTCCATGAGCTGTCTGTGAGTGGAACAATCTAGTCTGTACTAAAGGTTTTCTCCGTTAGGGACTCCATGGGATGTTTCCAAATGAGGTTAGACCTTTTTTCCTTGGCTGCTTCCCAGTTTTGGGAAAAAGCCTTTGTCCTGGTTTCCTCATCCTGTTCTATGGATGCGGCTGGTGTCCAACTTCATCCTTGGCTCCATCGGTGTTGTAACCTCAGCAGTTAGGTTTTAACTTTCCTCTCCTGCCTGTTCTCGCCAGAGTGTTTTTCCATGCATCTTACCTCTTCATTCATGTTGACTTTGTGGTTCTGGGTTCTCAGTTGAATTAGGAGTCTTTTTTCACACCATTCTCAACCTGTAGTTCTAGTTTATTTCAAGATTCTCCCAGGTCCCTTGCCTGATACTACTAGGGAGTTGTCTTTCCTTCTTTTATTTGTTATTCGTGTTCATTTTGTTCTGGTGATTCCTTGCATGTTGAATCATTTTGCTCTAGTTGGTGACTTCTTGGTCTTGGGCATCAGGCTAGTTCTCTGCTTCTCCCCTATGGTCAAGTTGGCAGTTTTCTCTATCAGGCAGAAGATCCACCCTCATACGGTGTCCGATATAAGCACTGGTCCTTCAGGTGGCAATTGGGGTACATGCAGTTCCTAGTTTTGTTGGACCTCTTAGAAGTTGCTGCTGTTGCCCACCTTGACTGACTGCTTTTGGACGTCTTTACAGTATATGACTTCTTGTATCTGTCAGTAGGCAAAAAAGCTAATTTCGGATTTCTACTCACCGCAAAATCTTTCTTGGAGTCCCTTAAGGGACACAGGTCCCAACCCCTCTACACAGTCTTGGTACTGCATGTTACAAACAGTGGCATGCTGGTTAGCAGAGATTTATCCTGAGCTGGCCTACAGACTATGTGCTTGCCAATTCTTCTGTAGGCAGCAGTATAGTGTGGACTCCCAAGAAAAGGATTGGGTTTTACAGCAAGTGCAAAAATAAAAATTTTCTCTCTGTTACTTGTTAATTAGATTTTGTTATGACAGGAATAAATTACAGCTCTTGAGCAATTATCTGACAAATGTTGCCTAATATTCACATTTATAAATTCAGCAAAGCCAGGCTGTACTTTAAACGAAGGATAATGCCTGAATGGAATATAAGACAGTGTGAGCATGTTTTAAAATTAAGTGTATGGGTCCCATAAAGAAACTGTTATTGGTTATTTCCCCTTGTTTGTGTGGGTTTTTGTCTGGATAGCTTGATTAAGACTAGGGCCATACCATGCAATAAATCTTTTTGCTAAGAGTTTTAAAGGAGTATTAAACCAAAAATGATTTATTATATTACAGCTTACCAATTTGTTGATGTGATTTGCTGCCTTAATTTTCTTTTTTAAGCTGGCTTTCTTTTATTTTCACCTGGTGATCCTGACAGTAAGTCTGTTGTTTGTCAATGGAACAACCTGTCCTGCAGATATAACAGTGAGTGTTGAGACCATTTACCACTGACATGGGTGCTTTATCCTTAAGGCTAGGTTCACACTATCTTCGCATGCGGCTCACAGCAGGGGTCCGGTGCGTCCACGTTCACTGTTTCAAGTCCGATTTCAGCCCGAATTTTGGGCTGAATTCGGACCAGAAATGGACCAAAAAGACACACAGGGCTCCCGTGCAAATTCGCACCAGAGCTGCAGCCGGTCATAATATCCTGCTATTGCGAATTGGATGTGGCGCTCCAATTTGCAGTAGTGTGAACCCAGCCTAAAGGAACAAAACCATTGCTGTAACTGGTTAAAAAGTGTGAGTTTAATGTTTGGCTTCAATTCAATTTGTTAGTGTATCTAAATTGTCTTGTACACGAGCACTCCCCTTCCCCAAGATTAACATTGCTGCTATATAAGGAAGTGTCTGTTGCTCCTTCATCCAGAGTATAGGCACTCTAATACAGGCGTTGTGTTACTGGACAGATCCCCGGGTAAAAATTGAGGGGTAAAAGCCCAAAAAATAAAAACTCATGTAGCCACCACATCCAATTGGTAAGTTTCAATATATTACATTTTTGATTTTGTTTATTACCACTTTAACTACCTGCCAATTATCTCATTAGCTACACAATGATTTAAAGCGGAGTTCCACCCAAAAATGGAACTTCTGCTTTAAGTGATGGTGACTCCCTGACATGCCACATTTGGCATGTCATTTTTTTGGGGGAGAGGAGCGGGTACCCTATTTTTAGAGGCACCCAGCTCCCACTTCCTCCCCTAGCACCAGAAGGAAGATCACCTCCCCTCCCCCCCTTCCTCCCTCCCTGCGATTGCCCGACCAGTCGCGGCTCGTGCATTCGCAGTGCGCTCCTGGCTGTGAAGCCACAGCCGGGTGCCCACAGTTAGCACCCGGTGCCGTGGAGGAGTGGGGCTTCATACACCCGCATCACTGGACCATGGGACAGGTGTCTGATTATTAAAAGTCAGCAGCTAAACTTTTTTTAGCTGCTGACTTTTAAATGGGTGAAACTCCGCTTTAAATGTGTTGCAGACTCGGATACTGCCAAAGTTTAATTAAATCTGTCTGTACCAAGAGATTGATTCGCCAGTGTAAGTCCATACACTCTTCTTCCCTCTTCTTAGTTGTAGCCACTGTTCTGGTATTCTGACAGCTGCTGGTGCCAACTCTCAGAATATAATGGCTGTGGTAGGAGATTCATCTATCCTGTTTAACATGAATAGAAAAATCTGTCAGATTGTTTCCATCCTGCACAAAACTGAATGTTAAAAAATCTAAAAGTGTATGACCAGCCTAATACCCTGAATCTAAAATCATACAGTCATGTGAAAAAAGTAAGTCTATCCTGTGGAACTTGTTGATGTTTTTTTGACATATTTCAACAAACAAATAGTAATTTAATCTTACTTTTAGATGTGATTTTAGATGTGAAAAAAAAACACAAGGATAATTAACCTTTTCAATAATTAATTCAAGAAATATTAATAGATGCAAGTTTATTGTTGAAAAAGTAAGTACACTCTTGGTCTCAGAAGCTAATATTGCCCTCTTTATCATAAATAGTTTCTTGTAGGTGTTTTGCGTAACTGCCTACCAGTCTTAGATTCTATGAAATTGTTGCCCTCTACTCCATTAAAAAAATCCTTCAGTTGCAAGATGTTTGTCAGTGTCCTTGCATGAACTTCCCCTTTAAATGCCCCCTACAACATTTTAATGGTATTCAAATCAAGACTTTGACCAGGCCAGTCCGTGACCATGTATTTCTTCCTTTTGAACCATTACTTTGTGGATTTACTAGTGTATTTCAGATAACTATGGTGTTGAAAGATCAATTTCTGATTCAACTTTTGAACAGTTGGCCTTGCATGCTCATCAAGCATGCTTTGATATGATGCAGAATTTATATCTTTGTCAAGGTGTTCAAGCTGCAAAATCTCTCTCTGCATCAAAGTAATCCAAAATTATAAAACCGCTATGCTTGACAGTTGGTATGAGGTGCTTCTGTAAACTGGTTTGTGCCAAAAATATCTATGGTGGCCATCCAAGTTCATCTTTGTTTCATGAATCTACATCACATTGTTCAAGAAAGCCTGGTCTGTTCCTGTATGTTCAATGGCAAACAAGTCTTGCTTTAATGCCTTTTAGACAGCAGAGGCTTTTTCATGGCAGGCCTCCTATGCAGGTTAGTTTGGTACAGTCTATTTCTGATTGCAAATGCATGCACTTTGAACAAATTATCGTTCATGATAGGCATCATTTGTGCAACATGTTCATCACACTTCTACAAAGGGAAACTCTCACTTTCCTAAGCTTCTCTAGCAATTTCCAACCTCCTCCTTGGGAGTCTACCATACAGAGAACTCTGTGGACGACCGGGTAATATAGTGAACATCAAGTAAGGGGTTAGTCCCAATTATATCCCTCTTTATCTGCCACTTTTCGCAATATATATATTTTTTCTTTTTTAGTTTAGGAAAGCAATGAGCAGGCTGAATGTACCAAGTTTATTGATCAATCAACTGGTGTACAACCAGCCTGCTGGATTCTCATACAATTATCGCTAGTGGCTAGACTCAAACCGATTCTCATACAATTATTGCTAGTGGCTGGAATCAAACACAGCCCCCCCCCGTCGGGAGCACACAACAGCTTGGCAGGAGGGGTTCCCCTGTGTGCACTGTCTGTGTTGATGGGGGAATTGTGCCAATTTCTTTCCTAAACCCCGTGGTTGCAGGAAAAAAAATTGCACCGTGTATAGCCAGCCTTACCCATTTGTTTGAGCATGGCACACTGAAGTACTTAATTGTGCAACATCTTAAAGTGGAGTTCTATCCAAAAATGATAGCTCCACTTATCTGACTCCTCCCCACCATCCAGTGCAACATCTGCACGTTTTCGCGGGGGGGGGGTGTTTATCTGATTTTGACCGATACCTGTCCCCACTTCCGGGAGATCATGGCGTGATCACTCGGAAGTTTGCCCCCCCCTCTCCTTCCCGGGCTTCGCGCATGTGCAGTAGGGAACTGGCTGTGAAGCCAAAAGGCTTCACTGCCGGGTCCTCTTACTATGAATGGTGGTGGCAGCACCCGAGAGGTGATGGAAACATTGGCTGGGGTGCTGTCATTGTTGGATTCCAGGACAGGTAAGTGTCCAAATATAAAAAAAAATCAGCAGCTACAGTATGTGTAGCTGCTGCCTTTTCATTTTTTGCTGGGGGGCTGGAACACTGCTTTAAGTAATTTGCAAAGCTGTTTAGCCTACTTAAAGAGGAAGTAAACCCTGATGGGTTTACTTCCTCTTTCATTCCCTGCAAAGGCAAAGCATAATGGACTACTATGCATCGCATAGTAGCCCATTATGTGTCACTTACCTGACACAGGAGCCAGCGATGTCACCGCTGTCCCCTGTAGTCCGGCGCATCCATCTTTTCGGTGGGGTCTCGCAGCTCCACCGCTGTCATTCGGCAAAGCCGCGATGACGTCACTCCCGCGCATGCGCAAGGAAGCCGACACGCGCGGCAGTTCCGTTGTTGGAAATGCCGCGCTCAGTGCACCGTATGGGTTTAGGAGATATTTCTTGGACCTACAGGTAAGCCTTAATCTAGGCTTACCTGTAGGTTAAAGTGGTTTGTAAGGGTTTACAACCACTTTAAGACATGTATAGGTCTGTAAAGCCCCATACACACTATCAGATTTTCTGCAGATTTTTGTCTTCAGATTTACCAAAACCATATAGTATGAGGTCAAACCTTAGGAGTTTCAATCTGTATGCAATCAGGCAGGCCCTTGCACTACATGGTTTTGGTAAATCTGAAGATAAAAATCAGCAGAAAATAGTGTGATAGTGTGTATGGGGCTTTATTATCATCTTTGGGAATACCTATGCAACTTAAAACCTGAAATGGTACTTTGGCCAAAAGTGCTTCAGTGAGGAATTGCTTCCAGATAGGGGGTAGCAGAGCAGGAAGTATTATTACTAAAATATGCCAATGCTCACTAGCGCACTTCATCATGAGCTGACCAAATCCATAATAATCCTCTCAAAAAAAGTTGGTTTTGATGCTGATAATATTAGATACACAGGGAAGGAAGAACATTTTACCTCCTTAGCATCCCCAGACCAATAGAATCTCTCAACTATTCCCTTTCAGGTTTTCACCGCTTCCAAATGCCCCCCTAGAATGTGCCCATAAGCAAGCTCTAATACCAACTTTCGGTAAGGTTTGGGCATCACAAATTGCTTGAGGGTCTTTCTACCCTCTGTTACTCACGCTCTAATAGGTCCCTTTCACAGAATAAATATAGGAGGGTAAGGCAAATGTCATACAAGCCAGGAGTCTTCAGGAGGGGAGGAGGGACTTTCTTAGCTAAGCACACCTGCACTAAGGGCAAATGGATTCCAGGAAGTAAATGCTACATGAATCATCTTACTCAAGGTGGCCATAGCTAGAAATGATAGGGTTTATTGTAAGTGATTTTTCAGCAAAATAAAGCATGGAGACATGCATGGATGGGGGGGGGGGGGGGGGGAGTTTGGTTTGATTATTAAAAATAATTAAAATTGAATTTTTGGTTTGTGGTTCTCAGATACAGTGTAGTCAATCAGAGGAAGCCTTTTATTCATTGATACTCGATTTTTTTCCGCAGCAGACGGGAAGTCCCCATACTGCTGTCAGAACGCAGTGCATAATGTATACAGCTGATGGTTACAGAATTTGTAGAACATGTTCTAGCTTCCCCCTCAGTGTGACATAGAGCAGGGAATCTTTTCTCCCTGAACCCGCCCACACAACCGCATCATTCATTTACAGTTTCCTGTGTACTACAAGTGAGGGCGCTAAGGAGGGCTCTTGCAGTTAATTCACAAGCCCTGCAGCTTTCAGACAGCCCATATGAAGGTATGGGTAGAAAGTTGCATGGCTTGTCAGCAGAAGCCTGATATTGCATCCCTGATCCCTGATCCATGATCTTGGGTGCAATGCTTTCCATGCTCCTGCATTTTAAAAAAAAAATACACAATTTGTTTTTCTGCAAAAATATTTGCACTTATAATTTTTTTTCCTGGAAAGATGAAATTATCCTATAATATGGCTTATACAGTATTGACAGCAGACGCATCTATTAGTAAAGGAAATAGATTGTTTGTGCCAGATAGCTGTTTAAAGTAAAAGTACATGTTATGCTTTAAAACAAGCGAATTATACAATGGTGTACCCAGAAAGTAGTGCAGTTCACATTTCCAATAAAAGTAATTTTCTTATCAACTCTTCGTTACATGTACATGCTGAATTTCCCAGTAGATGCATGGAGACACCAGGCCAAGGATGCGCAACATTTTTAAAAGAGGGAAAATACAATGATTTGCACCTTTCAAACTTCACTTTTAAGCGAAAGGAAACCCTTTTGCTAATTATCTAGTTGCATGCTGTATTTACAGAGCGCTCCCATGCATAGCTCAAAATCACTGCTTGCATTGTTCTTTGGAAAGCTTTTCCAAAATTGTTTAGACCCTACAGTTGTGGGTATTTCCTGTTCTCATTGCAGCTCTATACTGATTACTTCAGTACTACACAGCTTCTGCAGTGAGAAATTCTAAGGCTAACGAGATCCATGGTCAGGATCTTTCTTCATTTTTGTCTTTTGTGTAGGTATGATACACTTGATGAAGCATTTATACAGCTTATAAAAGCTAATTTTGAGCTCACTGTGTTCCTACTTTGTCTTTGCCAATTCCGTTAATGTAAAAACAATAGTATTATGATTGTTTTATAGCAATGGAATATTTCTTTACTTTTACCTTTACAATCAAAGACCTGGAAAACCTATTCAAACATGTTAGGTCTATGTGCTGAAGAACTAATCTATAAACAGTCAGTATAAAACTGGCCACACGTTGCAAGCTCATTTAGATTTGCCAACAAAGATACATTTTTGCTAGAAAAAAAATATTTTAAGCAACAGACAGCATGGATTCATGAAAGACAGAAGTTGTCAGACAAATCTGATTTCTTTTTATGAGGAGGTAAGCAAAACCTTAGACAAAGGAGTAGCTGTGGATGTGGTATACTTAGATTTTGTAAAAGCATTTGACACAGTTCCCCACACACAGCTAATGTTTAAGGTAAAGTCTACAGGCTTGGAAAAATCAGTTTGTAAATGGCTAGAAAACTGTCTAAAAGACCATATTCTGAGAGGAGTGGGTAATGATTCATACTCTGGTCTAGGGTTGTTAGTGGTGTACCCCAAGGTTCAGTGTTGGGATCCTTACTTTTAATATCTTTATGAATTATATAGGGTCTGGGATTAAAAGTACCATTTCATTCTTTGCAGATGACACCAAGCTATGCAGTGAAATAAATCCTTACATGATGTCTCCAACTTACAAGCTGATCTCAATGCACTGTTTAATTGGGAAACTGAGTGGCAAATGAGGTTTAATGTTGATAAATGTAAAGTTATGCACTTGGGGCCTAAAAACATACATGCATTTTACATACTAGGAGAAGAAACGGTGTGAAAGTCAATGGTGGAGAAGGAGCTCTGTGTGCGGGTAGATCATAGGTTTATAATGGCTAGTGATGGACGAACTTCCGACGGGACGTTTCACGAACGCGGACCGAAAACGCGGCCGATAGTTCGCGAACCGGAACGTTCGCGGCGGGCCCCATTGACTTCAATGGGAGGCGAACTTCGCAAACCTACAGGTCAAATTTGCAGCCACAAAATAATTAATAGCTGTGCAAACATAGTCCCACCACATGGCCAATGACATAACACATGTATGAGGTGAATCTGGGATCGACAACTACAAGCATTCTTTTTTTATATGGGAAATTGTTGTGACAATTCAGGACTGTGGAGCGCATGAAGGCAATGGAGGAGAGGGGACCAGGGTAGGCAAAGAAGAGGGTGCAGGAGATGATCACCAGCAGCGTGACATACAGCAATGACACCTGCACCGTGATAGAGTCATCTGACACCTGCACCGTGATAGAGTCATCTGACACCAGCACCGTGATAGAGAGCACTGACATCAGCAGCGTGACATACAGCAATGACACCTGCACCGTGATAGTCATCTGACAACAGCACCGTGATAGAGAGCACTGACAACAGCAGTGTGACATAAAGCACTAACACCAGCACAGTGATATACAGCACTGACAGCAGCACCATGATAGAGTGTACTGACATCAGCACCGTGATATACAGAACTGACACCTGCACCATAAGCAGCCCCAGGAGGAAGTCAGCATAGCACAGGGATGGTGGGAGCCCCTCATAATGAGCATAGCACAGGGATGGTGGGAGCCCCTCATAATGAGCATAGCACAGGGATGGTGGGAGCCCCTCATAATGAGCATAGCACAGGGATGGTGGGAGCCCCTCCTAATAAGCAGCCCCAGGAGGATGTCAGCATAGCACAGGGATGGTGGGAGCCCCTCATAATAAGCAGCCCCAGGAGGAAGTCAGCACAGGGATGGTGGGAGCCCCTCATAATGAGCATAGCAAAGGGATGGTGGGAGCCCCTCATAATGAGCATAGCACAGGGATGGTGGGAGCCCCTCATAATAAGCAGCCCCAGGAGGATGTCAGCATAGCACAGGGATGGTGGGAGCCCCTCATAATGAGCATAGCAAAGGGATGGTGGGAGCCCCTCATAATGAGCATAGCACAGGGATGGTGGGAGCCCCTCATAATAAGCAGCCCCAGGAGGATGTCAGCATAGCACAGGGATGGTGGGAGCCCCTCATAATAAGCAGCCCCAGGAGGAAGTCAGCACAGCACAGGGATGGTGGGAGCCCCTCATAATAATGATTAGCAGACTGTACCTCAGTCCCTATACTGATAAAGGACTACTGCAGCAGTCAGCAGTAGTGCACCTCAACCCTATGTATTGTGGACCTATACCAGTCCTTAAGGAATAGCAGACTTTACCTCACTCAACCCTATGTACTGTAGTACCCTATACCTTACCAGTCCTTATAAGGACCTTTGTGGAACAAGTAGGTTGTGAATGATTAGCAGACTGTACCTCAGTCCCTATACTGATAAAGGACTACTGCAGCAGTAGGGCAGCAGTCAGCAGTAGTGCACCTCAACCCTATGTATTGTGGACCTATAACAGTCCTTATAGAATGGCAGATTGTACCTCACTCAACCCTATGTACTGTAGAACCCTAGATAGACCAAGTTACCAGTCCTTATAAGGACCTTTGTGGAACAAGTAGGTTGTGTGTGAGTGATTAGCAGACTGTACGTCAGTCCCTATACCGATGAAGGACTGCTACAGTATAGGGCAGCGGTCAGCAGTAGTGCACCTCAACCCTATGTATTGTGGACCTATGCCAGTCCTTATAGAATGGCAGACTATACCTCACTCAACCCTATGTACTGTAGAACCCTACACCAGGTTATTACCAGTCCTTATAAAGGACCTTTGTGGAACAAGTAGGTTTGAATGATTATCAGACTGTACCTCAGTCCCTATACTCATAAAGGACTACTGCAGCAGAAGGGCAGCAGTCAAGTATAATATTCTTTCTATATTTGGAAGAAAGAATATTATACGTGTACAACCCTTTTACCATACCAGTCCTAAAAAGAACCTTTGTGGAACTAATAGTAACAGCTACTGATTAAACTGACCCTCACTGCCTCACACACTGCTTCCTGCCTGTCCCTATATAAACTGACAAAACAGAGGCTACTGGAACAATAACTGGAATAGCACTTTTGTGGACCTGATAGTAACAGCTAATGACTAAACTGACTGTCCCTACAGCAGACACACTGTCCTGTCCCTTTCTCTAAACTGACAAAAGACGCTCAGGCTGCTGCAACAATCAGTAGCACAGCAAACCTATATACACCTAACACCTATACCAGTCCTGAAAAGAACTTTTGTGTACCAAATAGCTAGCGATTTGGGTCACTGCAATCTCTCCCTGCTCCACACAGCAACCTCTCCCTATAGTGACAGAAGAAAGAATGTAAAATGGCCGCCGGAACGGGTGTATTTATAAGTTAGGGGGAATGGCCATGTGCTGTAATGTCTCAATTGGCTGTCCTGTACCCCATGATGGATGTGTCATCATAGGTAAAGTTCTTTTACACAGTAAAAACACGGAAGTCCGCCGATCGGGCGAATCGCGAACAGCCGAAATTCGCCGCGAAGCAACCGCCGGGCGAACCGTTCGGCCATCACTAATAATGGCATGTAAAGCTGCGGTTTCCAAAGCGAGCAAAATCCTTTCTTGCATTAAGAGAGGTAGGGACTGCAGACATAATTTTGCCCCTCTACAAACTCTTTAGTAAGAACGCATCTGGAATATGCAGTTTAATTTTGGGCACCAGTTCACAAAAAAGATATCGGGCAACTAGAGAAAGTGCAGAGAAGGGCAACCAAACTGATAAGAGACAAGGAGGAGCTCAGCTATGAGGCTTTAAAGATTAGCTGGACTAAATGTATTCTATCTAGAGAAGAGATTAAGGGGGGATACGATCAACATTTATAAATACATAAGTGGTCCATATTGTGAATTTGGTGTTATTCACTTTAAGGTCATCACCAAGGTCAAGGGGGCACTCTTTACGTCTGGAGGAAAAGGGATTTAATTGGATACTGAAAGGTTTCTTCACAGTAAGAACTGTGAAAATGTGGAATAGACTCCAGCTGGTTCTGGCTAGCTCAGTAGATTGCTTTAAAAAGGCCTGGATTCTTCCCTAGATGCACATAATTTAACTGGATACTAATATTTATATATAAAGTTGATCCAAGGAATATCCGATTGCCTCTTGGGGGATTCAAGAATGATTTTTTCCCTTGCTGGAGCAAATTGTATCGTGCTTTATTAGGGTTTTCTTTTTTTTGCCTTCCTCTGGCTCAACTTTGAGTATAAGCGTGTATAATTTTTTTTCCCCCTTCTATTGGTTGAACTGTTTTTTTCAACCACACCAACTATGTATGTAAAAGCTATTTTGCATGATGTCTTGCCAAAATAAACAATTTAAAGTGGAGTTTCACTCCCCACACCTACTTTCTCTAACTTGGATCTTTCTACCTTCCTTTCATAGAATCAGGGAAAAAAAGTATATTTTTTTATTAAATTCCTTTTTTTTCTAAGTGTGGCTTTATGCTTGTGGACTAGACTAGAATGACCTAGCCCCCAAGCTCATGTGGTCTTTTAAGATTAGCACACATCCCACAAGGCTTTTGGTCACCAATTGAACATGTGCATACACAGCTGTGGGGCCAGCTATCTCTTCCTGGTTGTTGCATCTGGCCCCCTTATGATGCACTGTGGGGGCCAGCTGCAAGAACTAGGAAAAGACAGCCAACTCCCAATAAAGTTAGAGAGCAAAATGGTGACACAGCTCTAGGTGAGAACAGAATTATTGATCACTACAGAGTACCTCTGGCTGTATGAGTATGTTTTTTTTGTTTGTTTTTTAGCTTAAAAGGGTTGTAAAGGTAAATATTTTTTCACCTTAATGCATTCTATGCATTAAGGTGAAAAAATATCTCACAGTGCCGGCGCCCCCAGTCCCCCTGTTTTACTTACCTAACCCCTCGAAAGTCCCGCACTCGCCCCTGACGTCCTCTTTGCCGCTCAGCCTGGCTGCTGATTAGCTGGAGGGGATGGATGGAAAGCAGCGCAGCCATTGGCTCGCGCTGTTGTCAATCACATCCAATGACGCGGCACACCGGGGGGGGTGGGGCCGAGTGATACGGTGAGCCGCCGGCTGTATCACGGGAGCGCAGCCGCAAGTGCTTCTCACCATGCAAGGAGCTCGCATGAATGTGAGAAGTACTTGCAGAGGGAAGCAGAGACAGCCGCCGAGGGACCCCAGAAGACCAGGTTCAGGGCCACTCTGTGCAAAACGAGCTGCACAGTGGAGGTAAGTATAACATGTTTGTTATTTAAAAAAAGAAAATAAATAACTTTACAACCCTTTTAAGCGGCTGTAAATGATCACCTTTTAAAACAACCCATTCAGTTTAATGAAAGCCAAAATATTTGTGTATAGATAAAGAAAAATTATATTTATATATATATGCAGGCTATACTCGTGATCATCTGCGTTATGCACCACCTATGTTAAATGGACACTAGGAAACAAACAGACGGGAAGTCCTACCCTATATAACCCTTCCCAAACAGGAAGTACTTCAGGTTTTTTTACCAGGATCTTCAAGGTGACGGTCACCAAAATTCCGCTTTCTGTGATATACTGGTGGTCTTAAAATGGTTAAAATAGGAATCAAGGGATATGGATATATTTGAGCCCCGTAGCAGAGATAAATGACTAAGAGAGGATTTCCTGTTATGCAGCCTTTTGGTTCTGGTCCCTGCATTACGAAGCCTTGGCAGTCAGCACTGATCAAGAAAGCTTCCAGCAGGGAGCTATCCAGGTCTATGGCATTGGACCATGGAGCAGAAAAGGGGGATCGAGTCCTTCCAGGTCCTAAATGAATAAGCCCGCCATGATGAGTGAAGATTGGATCTCTGTTTTTTGTTGGTAAGTTTTAGTAGCAGGGTCGATTTTGAAAAAACTTGGGGTTGGCAGGGATCCTACTTGTTAGAAACTAGGAGTAGTGACTGCGCTCATATTATGGATTGTGCCTCATCAAACTCATTGCCTTTGTATGCTCTGGTTTGGGAAGCTGTGTGTAATTGGTTTTGCTTTCTCCCCCTGCAGTTTGTATTCCACTGGTTATTGCCGGTGTTTCTTGGTGTTCAGTGGCATCATACATGTGGGGCCAGGAGATGCAGCCAGGAACACATTGGTCACAGAGCGAAGCCGAATGATGGTCGAGGGCACATGACTGTCAAGGGGCAGCCACAGGGGGGCCTGTATTACTGTTTATTATACTGCCTTTTCTACCACATTGCCACTGCATAATTTTTTTATGACTGCTGCACATGACTGTCAAGGGGGCAGCCACAGGGGCCCTGCATTACTGTTTATTTACTGCCTTTTCTACCACATTGTGAGATAAAAAGGGGAATAGACTTGGCGCTATACCTTTGCAAAAAAGTGAAACCTATAATATGTATAAATTTTCCAGCGTGCTGGTAAGTGGTGAAAGAAAACCTTTCTATTTATGAAAACCAGTAATCTTGTTTTTTTATATAAAAGAGAAAAACATATGCACCTATGTAAATGCCGTAAAGTGCTAATCAAACAAACCATAAATAAACATACAATTGCTATGATTGGTAATGAAGTGCAAGTGACAATCATACAAAAATCCCAAGTGAAGTTTGAGCTTTAAAAATCAAAAACATTCCTAAAAATTAATTTATGTCAGACTAATGTCACATATCAATTAGTGAAAGTCCCACTTTTTCATAAACAGTGTACTGAGTGACACAACTAGATAACATGTGACTGGTAACAAGTGAAAAAAATTAAAAAAAAAAATATATATATATATATATAAGTGAAAAAATAAGAATAATGATAATATAGTAAACAGTGAAAAAATCTTCCGTGAGTGTCTTCAAAACTGTGTCTGCAACTGCTGCTCCCAGTGCACAGTGACTGCTAATGTGATTGCTCTCATCAGAGGTTTTACCCCATCCGGGGTGGATCAGCCTCCACAGTATAAGCCACTGTGTTGCTCCCTGGCTTTAATCTGCTGTTGTCCCGGGAGACCCTCGTTCCTCCGTTGGTGTAGCGTGCCACGTTATATGTAACAAGGAAGAGGCATATCCATAGTGTAGTACGTATAAAAAGGAGTTTTATTCGTAAAGCAAATAAAATTACTCACAAACATTCGGTGATCAATCGCTTTGTTGTGGTAACAGAGTTTAAAAATCCCGCCGGCCGCATTGCCGTCTGTATAAGAGGTGTACGCTGTCTAGCCACGCCCTGCGCGTTTCGTCATTCAGACGTCATCTGGAGCGCCCATCTACGTACACCTTTTTCCATTATATAGGGTGCAGTGCTCCAATCCGCATGCGCGGACAATCGCCGCCATTTTTGATGAGGGAATGCCCTCTGTTAGCATTTAGTAAAGTTATTTATGTATGACTGGAGATTAGTTTTTTAATGCGCCTGCGCAGTCCCTCGTCGCCATTTTGGATGAGGGTATTTTCCAATTATGTAACGAAAAGAAATTAGGCACTGCTCCTCTGTATATGTATTTATATTGGGTACTGCTGGAGTCCGTAAATCTGTATTTACAAAACGGTGGCTTAGAAATCCCATACATTGCATGAAATCACAGCAAATCATGGCTATATTAAAAACTTCAATAAAAGAGTTTCTTTAAGTAAAAATTAAATACACATTACTAAACGAAAAATGGGGAAAAAATTGTAAAGGAAGGGATACATAACGAATCCATAATAAATGAGGTTGGTACTGGTGTTGAAAAGATTACCAAAAATTCAGGAATGTTGGACCTATGCTATAAATAAACAAAGCCTAAGCTATAAAGAGGTGGGATTTCAATTTATTTTTAATGTTCTTACTATATTTAAAATTAATTTTAAAATCACTTTTAAAACTATTTATAAAGGTAAAATTAAAAGATTAGAAAATTTAAAAATAATAGTACAGGTAGGAATACAATTTAAGAATAGAAGTAAAATGACAGGGATATATATTGGGTGGTCTCAATTGCAGTTTGCTCAGTGAAGAGGTAGTTAAAATTATTGTTATTGTTACGTACGACCGGGCTAGAATAAGGAAGTTTATAGCCAGTAGCCAATAGCTGCCCTAGCGTCTCTGTTTGTCCGTCGGACTAGCATACAGATGAGCGTATTTTTCGATAGGAACTGGATCCAGCGGAGTTCCGGCGGAAAAAATTGAAACATGTTCCATTTCTAAAGTCTGTCGGATTTTTGCAAATCAAAAGTGCGCTGCAGCCCACACACGATCGAATAGTCCGCCGGAATCGTTCCGTCTGACCTTTGATGTCGAAAAGTCCGCTCGTGTGTACGGGGCATAAGAGATCTCCGGGGAAAGAGTTCCCTTTTTGCCACTTGAAAAGAAGGGCAGACGTCCGGTTTATAGAAGAATGGTTGCTTTGCCAACTGATACCTTGTCATCCAGGCAGTCTTTTTGGTGCTCATAGGCATCTGGATACAGATGGAAAACACAGGGCTAGAGGGCTGGCCACAGCTACAAAACAAGGCCGGTCTCTGAGAAATCAGGTCCTGGAACCTAAAATAGGTCAAAGTTCCCTTCGATATGTCTTTTCCATGAGCTTGCTGGGAATGTTGTTCAAGCTCTCAGTTTCACTTCAGGCCATTCCAAAGGAATATCCTATCCATATGAACAGAAAGGATCTGTGTCAAGATTGCCAAATGTCCCTAGCTCCCAGTGAGTTGCAGTTTAGACCAGTGGATGGTTTCTTGGAGCCTAGAGAGTTAGAAGTATTTCATTCCAGTAGTCTGGTGGATAATGTCTATCAATGCCATTCTGTTAGGTTGGGGAACCAGTTCGGCATCTGCCTCAGTATAGGGATTTTGGTCTCCCCAGGAAATGCGCTTTGCCTACCAATATTCTGGAGCTTTGGGCTGTTCGGTTTGCACCGGATCACTGGACAAACCGGTTGCAGGGGCCACCAGTGCTCAGGCCGACAATGCAGTAGGGTGGCATTAGGAGTCAGGCTGCCCAAAAGGAGGAAGGTCATATTCTGACAGAATGTCATGTTTCGGCTTGTCTGCTGGGCATATCCCAATTGACAGGCGGTCTCTCAATCGCCAGCTGTTGGTTCCCGAGAGAAGGGTCACTCCTTTCCGAGGTGTTCACTGCACTCTGTCAGCGTTGGGGTACTCCAGCTAGGGATCTCCTGGTGCCTGTGTTCAGCAACAGGATCAGGAAGGGGATAATGCCGGTTTGGTGCACTGGCTTAGTCCAGAAGGGCATGGTTCACCGACATTGTGAAATTGGCGGTAAAGGCCCATTGGGTACTCCTGGCCCAACTGTCTGTGGGGTCAATATTGTACTCTATTTCTCAGTGGCTGGGATTGACGACTTGGCTGAAGGTTTGAGGAGGCGCTGGGTCGTTTATCACTACGTTCACTGAAGGTATCCTGCATCTAGAAGGTTTTATTACGAGACTTGAGATTCTTATCTGTCCAGGAATTTGCATCCCTGAAAGTACATTTTTGATCGCATTTTTGCCTTTCCTTCGCTCAGGGGTGTAAATGAATTTGGCCTTAAGTGCCATTTGAAGTAAGATGGTGGGTGGCTCTGTCAGTTTTCCTTCAAGAATACTAGTTCCCCCTGTATTCTTTGTGATTTGAATCTGGGTCTTTCTGGCTTACAGAAACCACTTTTTGAACAGATTTTTGAGATTTTTTGAAGGAGGCCATCTTTGGTCTTTGGGCCCTAACACGACTTTTTTGCTGAACGTGGTTTAATTTGATTCAGTACATTGTCTTGCCTTCCTTTTTTTTCTAGTCCAAAGTTACCAGGAGAAAAAGCGCTTCATACTTTGGCTGGTTGAAGAAAAATTGGAAAAAAGGATTGGACTATTTAGGCACGACCAGACAGAATGTACAAAAATATCAACATCTATGTTAAAATCCACATTAGTGAATCAAATACTATTTAAAGTAATGCAGCTGTATATAACCAACTTGCAACTTCATGGAATCTGAAAGATGAGAATATAATTTCATTGTGTTAATGAATCCAAGAGTGCGGCTATATTACAGTTGAGCGATGTAGACTGGATCTTGGCTCTACAGGTTGCGTGCCTTGCGCTTCTTCAGGAGCATCAGAATGACTGACAAGCAAATGTGGAAAAGAAAAAACATAAATAGAATACAATAAAATATAAACATGTATAATGTACAGGGTACAATATAGATCATGATGAGGCATTCCATTTCACATATGCCTAAGGTGATCAGCCCAAAGGGCATCCATAGGGGCAGGATGAGCAAACCAGGTATCTTGTATAGTCCCAGTGTATACCAAAAGGACATGGACAAAGTGTCCAAAAAATCTGGCGTATACTGCATTTTGGGGGAAGGGAAAAAAGGGGGAAGTGGAGAGGAGGAAGAAGGGACCAATCGCATGTTGTGCATTGGCTAAACTTTAAGAAAATCTATATAGAGAGAGAGAGAGAGTGTATATATACTAAACAAATTAGATAAAGAATAATACTTGCTACATAACATGGGGTATATGAAGTATAGGCTCACAGTTAAAAACAAACCAGGGGGGCATAGCCTGGACATGGTGGAGTAGAGAGGTGTTTGAGAGCAGCTCCCGGCCGCATCCTGTCCTACCCGAGTTTAACTGCTCCTTTGACCACATGCACATGCTTTGATGCACATGGTGAAACAAGAAGTGCACGTACTCTCCGATTCTCGGCAGGTGAGAACTCCTTGTCGGAGCTTGACCGTAGAGCCACTGACCTGTAGTCTCATCACCGATCTCAGGCAGAGAGAGCAGTGGGTTTGCAGCTCCACATAGAAGAAATGGAGGACAGGAGCCTCAGGAACATTTTGCGGCTCCGTGGCCTCCCTAAAGCTACCGGCCCGCCAGACCTGGAGGTGACAATGGCAGATTTATATAGTGGTGGATGAACAGCTACAGGGCCATTTGGAATTTGATAGGATCCATAGGGGACTGGGCCCATGGTCAGAAGATCCAGCCAGACCGCGGGACGTGATCTGCCGGCTCCATCACTACTCTCACAAGGAGATCATAGTCTGCAGGGCATGAGACGTCCAGGACCTGGAGCTGAATGGAGCACCCCTCCAAATCCTGCCTATCTCTAGGGCAAACTTACACCGCAGAGCGCCACTGAAGCCCCTCTAGGACCTGGCGAGGAGGCGAAATGTAACCTATCATTGGGGCTTCCCTCTCTCTGTCACCTTTCGGAGGGAACAGCGATCCTTCACACTCCGCTCACCAGAATCGTTGCTGGCCCTGTTTGCCTTCCTGGAGACAGACCCAATTGAGATCCCAAATTGGCTGGATTACCTCCCCGGATATTAGAGCCACAGGATCAATACTCCTAGGAATGAGGGTCTGCCCCCCAGACCCCACAGGAACCAGCATCCCCGGAGGACAGCCGAGAAGCGTGAGTAATGCTGGACTTTTTGCTACCCGGTCCTGGCAAGTGATCCCCTCCCTGATGCCCAGAAGAACTGTCTCTATTCCCTGACCACAGGTTCCCCTGACTTGGCTGGACTCCCACCCGCTTTACTTTTTTATTTTTTCAGTCAGCAGTCTTGTTTGCCCTTTTAGTTTGATATATGTGGGCCGGCCTGATTGATGGGGGCTGGCTCCAACCTGGAGGCAGGGTTGACAGGATGAGGAGAGGTTAGGTGGTAACTGACACTGGGCACGTTCTGCTGCCCGTTACCTCGGGCAGCTGCAGTTCGGGGGTGTTGGGGGGCGTCGCATGTCCCGGGCGGTCCCGGAGGTGTGATGGGTGCCGGCAGATCTAATCAGTTTTACGCTGGGGGGGCGTGGGGGAGTGTGGGGATGTTTGGCGCAGCGGGGCACGTGCTGCTGGATGAAGTAAGCTCAGTAGGGGAAGGAGACTCCCCCCACCTGCCTTCAGCCCTCTGACTATAAACGGAGTCCAGCAGAGCTATTTTCTGGATTGCCAACATGGAACTGTGGCAAAGGGATATACTCGGTGCAGAGGGGAATATGGGGAGAGTGCATTATGACGTTATTCTGTTATTTAGTCTGTGCATGACCAGGTAGGCAAATGTGTGTCCATGTTTGGTGCTCACCCCCAACCAATGGAGTCGAACACCTTTGTGTTAGTTCAGGTTTGATAAGCCAATTTTGATGTTTTCTGGTTCCTACATGCTTCCTTAGTTGCTGGTGGATGGGAGGGCTGGGGCCCCTCTCTCTTGGCCACAGTTCAACCCATCCCCCAAATAGACCTACACACACCTTCCGGTTTGGAAGGTGATGTGTCATTTCAAGTTTTAACTTGTCTAATTAGAACATTGGTTCACCTAGTTGTGTTCCACTCTGCAAACACCCCTACCAGCAGGAGGGTTGGCCCCCCTCCTTTGATTGGGTCACTCTCCTGTCCCTTCCTCACCTTCTTCTGATTCCTCCTCTTTCTCTCCTTCTCTTACTCACCTTCTCACCCCCCTCTATCCCTCCCCTTCCCTCTACTCATTCCCTACTTCCTCCACGTCCTTCTCTTCCCTTCCCTCAGCCGGGGTGATGGATTCCATAAAAATTATCTCGCTCAATGCTAAGGGCCTCAACATCCCAGAAAAAAGGCGGATGCTATTGAATGATCTACAGAAATCCCACGCAGATATCGCATTTATACAGGAAACTCACTTTCAACATGCTAAACTCCCACTTCTTAAAAACAGATTCTTTCCTATAACATACTATGCCACCAACCCTTCAGCCAAAACTAAAGGAGTCTCTGTACTGATCTTTAGTAGACTCCCTTGGAAATGTCAAGCAGTGCTTGGTGACCCGGAGAGGTTTGGCGAGGTTTCAATCACCCTTGCGATGGTGTATACCCCCAACGAACATCAGCACACCTTTATTTCAAACATCCTAGATAAATTGAGGGATTTCAAGGGCAGGCCATTTGATCTTAGGAGGGGACTTCAACATCCCTCTAATACCCTCCTCAGATACCTCCTTGGGACTCTCATCAGTTCCCACAGAAAGCGGGTGGCTAACTACCTTCACTAGGCCCAACTAATTGACGTTTGGCGTCCGCAACATTCTGGTGAACGCGACTACACCTTTTACTCGAACACTCATAAACGCTACTGTGGCAGCAGGCAGGTAAAGTCACCTGGTTGTATCCAGGATGGGAAATATGTGTGCCCTAGATTCAGGCTTTATGCAGACTTGTACAACTAGAGGAGAAGAGTTAATGAGCCCAGCTGAAGTAAATGGGCTCATTAAGACCTCTACAAAAAACCCCAGCATGCTTAGGGAGATGCTCCATCCTGGAACCAGTTTTGTGTTGTATAGACTGGGGAGTGTGACACCTGTTCTGTGCGGTGAGTTAACGCCTGTGTGGCAAACCTCTACAACAGAGACAGGGACTGGTGCAACACAAGGCTGCACTCAGTTGTTAGACAGGGAATCTATGTGTGTATTTAGAGGTCAAGCTGACCAGGATTTATTTTCATGTTTTTCTTTTGTTTTGGCTGTTATATTTTTTACTGCATGTAGCATGAATAAACCGCATCTTTTTTTTTTACCTACTACGCTCTCTGCTGTGCCTGATTTTGTGTTGTGAACCCATCCAGGGGGTCACACACACCGCTGCCGAGCTAACCCCTCACAGTTGGTGGAGAATGCGGGCAGTTTTTTTTTAAAGGCCAGCATGGAGGAGATACTGAGACAGCTGGCTCTAGCAAATGCAAATCAGCAGCAAACAAATGCAAATCAGCAGCAAACAAATGCGGGTTTACAAAGGAGTCTTGCAGCCCAGCAGCAGACAAATGCAACTTTGCAGCAGAGTCTGGAAGCTCAGCAGAAGGCTCACCAGCAGAGTCTGGAAGCTCAGCAGAAAGCTCACCTGCAGAGTTAGGAAGCTCAGCAACAAGCCCAGCAGCAATCTGAAGCCCGCTTCATAGACCTGTTGCAGAAGCAAGAGCAGAGTTTTCAACAGCAAATAGAGACATTAATACAGCAACGTCCGCAGACCAATGAAGCAAGTGGTTACAATAATACCGCATCCTTTGGTGTGAGCCGATTACTGACAAAAATGACTGGAGAGGATGATCCGGAGGTGTTTTTGACCACATTTGAAAGGACTGCTGAAAGGGAAAAGTGGCCTAAGGAGCAATGGGCTGGACTGGTGGCCCCTCTGTTAACTGGGGAATCGCAGAAAGCTTATTATGACCTAGAGCCTGACCAAGCAAAAGACTATGTGGTGCTAAAAACAGAAATATTGGCACGGCTGGGTGTCACCCTGGCTGTCCGGGCTCAGCGTGTGTATAATTGGACTTTTCAGGTTGGAAAACCCCCCCAGGTCTCAAATGTATGATCTCATTCACCTGAGCAGGAAGTGGCTGCAGCCAGAGACTTTGACCGCACCAAACATTGTGGAACGTGTTGTTATGGATCGTTTCCTGAGAGCTCTTCCTACTGCCATCCAAAAATGGGTAAGCCATGGAGACCCAGAAAATGCAGATAAACTTGTGGATCTGGTTGAGAGGTACTTGGCTACAGAGAACTTGACTACCTCTTCCAGGGACTCACGGACTTTCCATCCTAAGACCAGATCATCCCCAGTGGCGGGTAAGATGACTCCAATGGGTGAGGGTGGAGAGAGTGAGAGAGTGGGAGTTCTACCTAAGGTCTGGCGGGAGCAGCCCGGGAAGCCCAGGCTGCAAGAGGCAGCGAAAAAGATTATTTGCTACCGCTGCCGCCAAGAGGGACATATTGCAGCCAATTGCCCAGTTGTGGATGAGCCTATGCAATGTGACTTTATAAGGGAGAGACGTCAGTCGCTGTTTGCGACAGTTGCATGCACTGCCATTCGGGGACCTGAGAAACATTTATGTAAAATGTGTATTAATGGTAGAAATGTTGATGTGTTGCTGGATTCAGGTAGCCTGGTAACATTGATAAAAGCTGAATTAGTTGCTACAAAGTTCTCTGGGAAGAACAAGGTGGCTGTTATTTGTGTGCATGGGGACACCCGAGAGTATCCTGTAACTTCAGTGTTTTTTGAGACCCCCAAAGGTAACCTCTCTCATCAGGTGGGGTAGTGTCTCACTTGCCACATGATGCTATTGTGGGAAGGGATTTTCCAAAATTCTGGGAACTCTGGGATTGTCCTGAGCCCCCCACTGGTGCCCCTATAAACCAGGAAGATGACCAGAATTCCTCTGGGAGTGGTGAGGACTCTCCTGAATTTCCCTTGTCGGTATTGGCGGGGGAAACTCGAGAAACTGGGGAGAAGCCAACATCCTCAGATGAAAACATGCCATCTGTGGAGTTTTCGGATCTTGAGGTTCACAGGGAAAATTTTGCCACAGAACAGTTAAAAGACCCCACCCTAATAAAGGCACGGGAAAATGTGGTGAAAATAGATGGCGAGTTAGTGAACCCAGATAAGACTTGCACTTATCCTTACTTCACTATGGAAAGGGACCTGCTGTATCGAGTGGCTCAAAGGGCAGAAGAAACCATTGAGCAACTTGTAGTGCCCAAACCTTACAGGAAGTTGGTGTTAGAATTGGCCCATGGGCACATTCTGGGAGGTCATCTGGGGGCCGAGAAAACCAGAGAGAGGGTACTGCAGAGATTCTATTGGCCTGGGGTCATGAAGGAAACAGAAAATGATTGTTCCTCCTGCCCTGTGTGTGTCAGAAGTCGGCACCTATGCCACATTTCCGTAACCCGCTGGTACCTCTTCCTATCATTGAGGTCCCCTTTGAGAGGATCGCAATGGATTTGGTAGGTCCGATAATGAAGTCTGCTAGGGGGCATCAGTACATTTTGGTTATATTGGACTATGCCACCCGTTATCCGGAAGCAATTCCTCTTCGAAATACCTCGGCCAAAACCATAGCCAAAGAGCTATCTCTTGTTTTTAGCCGCGTGGGTTATGAAAGAACTATGCAAGTTGTACAAAGTGACACAATTGCGTACACCTGGTTGTATCCAGGATGGGAAATATGTGTGCCCTAGATTCAGGCTTTATGCAGACTTGTACAACTAGAGGAGAAGAGTTAATGAGCCCAGCTGAAGTAAATGGGCTCATTAAGACCTCTACAAAAAACCCCAGCATGCTTAGGGAGATGCTCCATCCTGGAACCAGTTTTGTGTTGTATAGACTGGGGAGTGTGACACCTGTTCTGTGCGGTGAGTTAACGCCTGTGTGGCAAACCTCTACAACAGAGACAGGGACTGGTGCAACACAAGGCTGCACTCAGTTGTTAGACAGGGAATCTATGTGTGTATTTAGAGGTCAAGCTGACCAGGATTTATTTTCATGTTTTTCTTTTGTTTTGGCTGTTATATTTTTTACTGCATGTAGCATGAATAAACCGCATTTTTTGATTTTTTTTACCTACTACGCTCTCTGCTGTGCCTGATTTTGTGTTGTGAACCCATCCAGGGGGTCGGACACACCCGCTGCCGAGCTAACCCCTCACAGCTACATACACACTCACTGGGAAACCAACGGTCAATTGGCAGTTCTGGCGGCTAAATTAGAGTCTCCTCCAGATACCTGAAATACTAACAGAAGTGGCGAAAACGCTCAATTTGTACTTTCAGGAGAATGACACTACAGATTGCGATCCTGGATCGCTTTGGGAGGCTCATATGGCAGTCCGTAGGGGGCTCTTAATTAGTCACGGAGCACGAATAAAAAGAGAACGAGCCGAACAGCTTTCTAAGCTCTTGAGTACTCTGACCTCTACAGAGGCACGCCACAAACACACCCCCTTCCAAGCCCTGGAAGCAGAACTGGGGACAATATGCAAACAGATTACAGACTTGCTGTACTACAAGGCTAAGGCGGCATTACAACGTAGTTGACAACTTACCTATGAGTCGGAGGACAAATGCAGGAGTACATTAGCTAGAGCGGTCCGGAAACAAAAGCAGGCAGCCTACATTCCCCATATTGTAGGCCCCAATGGTCAGAGGGTTACCCTTCCGAAACAAATTTTGATGGTCTTCAGCGACTTCTATACAAAGCTATATAATCTTCCACACAAACGACCCTCCCAAACTGATGTTGATGACTATGTAGCGTCCTCCCAAATGCCAACTCTCCCCACGGACATTAGGGATGAATTAGAGCACCGATAACCTTAGTGGAACTCCAAAATGCCATTGGTGCCATGAAACCAGGGAAGGCCCCGGGACCAGATGGTTACACCACCCAATATTATAAAACGCTCCTCCCCATCATAGGCCCATGCATGGTGACATTTTTTAATGCCGTTGGTGCAACAGCAGTTTTCTCCAGGGATATGCTAAAAGCCCATATCTCTTTATTTCCCAAAGAGGGCAAAGACCCTACCATGTGCAGGAGTTATAGACCCATCTCCCTATTAAACACGGATTTAAAACTGTTTACCAAATTCTGTCAACACGGCTAGCCCGTCACCTCCAGTCCCTAATCCACCAAGACCAGGTTGGCTTCTAAATCTCCTCCACGTAGCCAGCACTAAGGGTTCCCCATGTGTATTCTTAAGCACCGACGTTGAAAAAGCGTTTGACAGAGTGAGCTGGAACTCAGTACTCCATCCTATTGGCCTAGGGGATAGAATGATTAATTGGATTAACAGAATTTACTCTGCTCCCACAGCACAAGTGAAGGCTAATGGCCTCCTATCTCCACCTTTCCCTATCACAAACGGAACAAGAAGAGGGTGTCCACTGTCACCCCTTCTTTTCGCATTTTCCCTTTTTATGTAACATTAGAAGGAATCCTGACATTCAGGGCCTCCAGGTAGGAGACATTAATTGTAAAATCTTGGCGTATGCAGATGATTTGTTGTTCACCTTGACCAATCCAAAGATTTCCTTGCCAAATCTCCTTAAAGAATTTGATTTGTATGGGGCGATGTCGAATTTAAAAATCAACTTTTCAAAATCAGCAGCAATGGGTATAGCCACCCCCTCCCCAATCATGCACTCCATGCAAACTCACTTCAACTTTAAATGGACAAATGCAGCTCTAAAATATTTAGGGACTTATATTCCCATAGACATCAAACGCACGTATGCTCTGAACTTCCCACCTATCTTAGCCAAGGCCCACTCCCTTTTAGAATGCTGGAATAAAGGCCTGCATTCCTGGTTCGGCAGAAGCAACCTCATAAAAATGTGTATCCTACCTAAAATTCTTTATTTGTTTCAAGCCCTCCCCATCCATATACCATTATCGTTCTTCAAGCAAGTACATGCCCTCTTTATACGTTTGATTTGGGCTGACAAAAAATCCAGAGTTAATAGAGCCCAGATGTCCCTCCCCAAACATGGGAGGGGGAGGGAGGCTTAGCGATATCGGATATCAGGCAGTACTTTCAGGCTGCTCAACTAGGCTGCATACTTGACTGGAGACGAAACGGAACGATTAAACTCTGGGTACAGGTAGAGCAGACTCAGATGAATATTCCACTAAAGGGTGCACTATGGTGCTATGACTCTCTCCCCCCAAAGTCTGAAAACACACCCCCTTTCTGGGAACCACACTACATTACGGTAGACAGGCATCTGTACAACATTCGCTCACCCTAAACAAATCCCCACTCTATCCAATTTTGGGACACCCAGACTGTAGGCCGGGCCTCCAATCCATTGCATTTGTTGACTTGAGGTACGCAGGCTCTGACCATGCAGCTAAATTTGTGGAGATGGGACGCTGGCCTACCCTACTGGAGCTAACTGAAGGGACAGGCGCATTCCGACTAAATTTTTGGAAAGCGGTGCAGTTACACCACTTCCTTCACTCGATCCCTGACCCTCAGGACTTCACCCGCCAACTGAGAATCTTTGAAGAATATTGAGTCAGCGATAAACCTTTGGCAAAAACCCTCTCCAAAATGTATACATTACTTAACTCTCCCCACACTCAACCCCGCCTAATCGGCCTAGACAGGTGGGAGAAAGATCTGAACCAAACGTTCTCCGACACACAAAAGCAGAAAATAATCAGCTGCGCTGTTAAAACGTCCATATGCACTAGAATACAGGACACAAATTATAAAATTCTATCAAGATGGTACCTTACACCCTCAAGACTTCACAAATGTTTTCCCGATACTTCAGATCGATGTTGGCGCTGTGGAGAGGAGGAAGGTACAATGCTTCATATCTTCTGGGCCTGCTCTAAACTTCAGAATTTCTGGAGCGCAGTCAGGCGTATCACTCATAAATGTATGGAATATGTAATTCCAGATGATGCTGCCTTCTTCCTCCTACCCCTGTCAACAATTCCCCTAAAAAAGTACTAAATGTCGCTAATTCGCCACCTCCTCAATGCAGAGAAGACATGTATTCCGCTTCGTTGGACACAACAATGCCCACCGACGGTGACAGGTTGGCTACGCAGGGTGGAGGAAATCAAGAAATTAGAGGACTTGGTTCTCACTGTGCAACATAAAAGTGAAAAATTCTCTGCTACCTGGGCTATTTGGAACACTTATATATACTCAGATGAGGGAATTGCCCTCTTAGGGCCATAATGGCCATCTATCAGCTACGTTATGTTACACTCAGGGTCGTCTGCCTAGGATAACCTTCGCGCCGGCTGCTGCTTCCCCCCCATTTCCTCTCCTTCTTTCTCCCCCTCCCCCCCCCCCATGTTTTATCTCACCTCCTTTTCTCTCTGTTCTTATCCCCCCCCCCCCCCCCATTTTTTTATTTTTCTTTCTCTTTTCTCTACAACTACGTTCTATGAAGAAAATGTGGAAATTGGAAGGGAGGCTCCCGCTTGAGGCCAGGAGTAGATATGACGGGGTATTACGTGGCCTTATATGTTTTCTTGGTTTACTGGAAGCTTGGTGTGGCTATGTGATACTATCTGTATGTGATACTATCTGTATTCTTGTTATGATGAACATGAGCTATGTACATCATTTTGCTTTGATTGTATTGACTGTATTGTCGGATCTCTCCCTTGTTTGGCGTTTAATAAAAATTATATTTGAAAAAACAAAACCAAAAAAAACAGAATAAACAAGATGCAGGTCAGCTGCTGGGGGGTCAGGTAGTCCCGTCAAAAATGATAGTTTAGGTGTGAAATATCTATGACAACATAGACTTGGCAATTTCACGGCAGGCTAGCAATTACAGATGGTGGGGGGGGGGGGGGGGGATGAAAATGTTTATGTGAGAGGCCCAACAGTAGATGAAGCATATGGCAGATAGGAAAGGACACTAACAGGGTCCTCAGTATAAAGTTAAGTATCGCCAATACTTTGGATGGTGTTGACGCTGTAAAGTCCTATTTAAGGTCAGCGGCAGCAATCGGGCAGTCAGATTCATTGTTCGGCTGCCAGAGGATCCTAAAAGAGTACAGGCAGCGTCTAAAGCAACATTATCTTGTGGAATCTATATGTTTATTACCCAAGCTCAGGGCTTTAATGCAAAGACTCTGTGTTTTTCAGATAAAGATGCACTCTACTAGGAGTGCGGGAGCCTCTTGGGCTACCCACCATTGGGCATTGGTGGCTTAGGTCTGCAAGGCCATTTCCAGCACATATTTACATGATGGTTTTACCAAGTAGTGGTGGGAGCTGCAGAGGATACTGCTTTAGCCTCCCTCCCCTCAAGTGCATTGCTTTGGTACATCCTAGATGGTCATGACTAGGGATGAGCCGAACACCCCCCAGTTCGGTTCGCATCAGAACTTTCGAACGGACCCCAAGTTCGTACGAACGTTAGAACCCCATTGAAGTCTATGGGACTCGAACGTTCGAAATTAAAAGTGCTAATTTTAACGGCTAATATGCAAGATACTGTCCTAAAAAGGGTTTGGGGACCTGGCTCCTGCCCCAGGGGACATGGGTCAATGCAAAAAAAACTTTTAAAAACGGCAGTTTTGGCGGGAGCACTGATTTTAATGACGATTAAAGTGAAAAAAAGTGAAATATTCCTTTAAATATCGTGCCTGGGGGGTGTCTGTAGTATGCCTGTGAAGTGCCACATGTTTCCAGTGTTTAGAACAGTACCTGCACAAAATGACATTTAACGGAAATAACGTAATTTAAAACTGCTTGCGGTTTTAATGTTATATCTGGTTCCTGAAATATGGTTGAAAATCATTGAGAAAAATGGCATGGGTAGCCCTCCCTGCCCATTACCAGCCCCTTTGGGTCTTGTACGCATATTAAGGGGAACCCCGTACCCATATTAAAAAAAGGAAATGCGTGTGGCCCCCAAGCCCTATATACTCAGAACAGCAGTATACAGGCGGTGCAAACAAGACAGGGACTGTGTAGGTTTGTTGTGTTAAGTTGAATCTGTTTGTAATTTTCAACTGGTACATTTTTAAAGTGTAGCTCCAGTCAAAAAAACAATTTTTAAGCTTTTTGGAAAACATAGGGAAGGGTTATCACCCCTGTATAATTTGTTTTGCCATCCGTCTTTTTCAGAGCACGCAGACAGCACGCACAATCTCCTACCGCTGACTGCAAGCTCTATTTAAAACTAGCAAGATAGTTAGCTATATAGGTGGATATAGCGGTGTATACTGGGTTTAGAGTACGCAGACAGCACGCACAATCTCCTACCGCTGACTGCAAGCTCTATTTAAAAAGAGCAAGATAGTTAGCTATATAGGTGGATATAGCGGTGTATACTGGGTTCAGAGCACGCAGACAGCATGCACAATTTCCTACCGCTGACTGCAAGCTCTATTTAAAACGAGCAAGATAGTTAGCTATATAGGTGGATATAGCAGTGTATACTGGGTTCAGAGCATGCAGACAGCACGCACAATCTCCTACCGCTGACTGCAAGCTCTATTTAAAATGAGCAAGATAGTTAGCTATATAGGTGGATATAGCGGTGTATACTGGATTCAGAGCACGCAGACAGCACGCACAATCTCCTAACACTGACTGCAAGCGCTATTATAAAAGATAGATATACTAGTGTCAGGGCGCAGCAGCCATGATAAACCATGGTTAGTTTACATGGGGGAGGGTATAGCCAGGCAGAATCAACCCGGTATTTCAGATGTTACAGTTGGCCAAATTACACAGCACAAGCACTGTGCTTGGGGCTGGTCGGGCCCTAGTGGCCAGGCCTGTTGATGACCAGGCCGCACATCAAGAGGTGAGCAGTGACCGCTGCCCAGACAGGGTTAATGCAGGTCACCTACCACTGTGCAGACATGCCTGTCTCTCTTCCAAGGTTGATGGCTGTGGGGTGAGCTGTGTCTCTCTCACACACAGCTCAGCTCAGAGCCAGCACTGAAACCCCCTCCTCTCTCCACACTGACGTGAGAGGAGAAAGAGCTCCTCTTCCTCCCGCCCTCTCCTTCTGGGTCTGCCCTGCCCACACTCCCCAGGGATGTGTGGCTGGGAAGTTTGAACCCAGAAGAGAAAATCTTCAGACAGCCTGTACCTGATCATCCATTCTGGGGTGAGTAAGCTCACCCTCTCTCCTGCCACCCACTGTATAAAACGAATTTAAGGGGTGCTTACAGGGGTCAGCAGTGGGTGATTTACAGGGTGCAGGGGTCAGCAGTGTGTAATGTGCAGGGGTAAGGAATGTGTAATTTGCAGGGTTCGGGAGTATGTAATGTACAGGGCTCAAGAGTGTGTAATGTACAGGGTGTAGGGGTCAGCAATATGTAATGTGCAGGGATCAGGCATGTGTAATATACAGGGCACAGGAGTCAGGCGTGTGTAATATACAGGGTTCAGGTGTCAGGAGTATGTAGTGTGCAGGGGTCAGGAGTTTGTAATGGAGAGGGTTCAGAGGTCAGGAGTGTGTAACGTACAGGGGTGAGCGTCATGGCACAAGGAGGGGATCCCGTGAGGACCAGAGTGAATGAAGGTGTTCGCTGTACATTCTGTTATGGGGACCCTTTCTAACAGACTCTCTGTTGTACTTTGTACAAAATGGCCAGAGGTGGGTAATGGGCATGGCCGGACAGGGGACCCTTCCTTTAAATGGTCCGGGGCCTCTGAGTGTTGTAAGTCCGCCCCTGAACATCACTGTTTCTCCCTGTGACATGTACAGCCCCTCTCATAAAGTAGCACTAAAGTCATATCAAATCGTTACAAATCTCAAAGAAGTAGTGCTGAAGTTGGGCTTTAAACCGCGTTATTGCTGGAGATTGTATAATCAGATTGTAATGGGGGGGGGGGGGGGGGGCATATACAAAAGAGTTAGGTATTCATTAATAATTCACTAAAAGTATTTTTAGATGTATTTAGTATTTGTACATGAATCTGGTTTGACATTGGACTCCTACACAGCAGAGGTCAGACTGGCAGAGCTATGGGCGGCGCGGGGAGACAGTCGGATGTTCTGCAATATACTGGTGCAGGAGGATCTCATCATTGTGTTGCCTCTTCATTACACAATCAGTCTGTGAGCAGAGAGGTGACCTAGTCTTATTGCTTAACTGCAGTAGAGAAAAGAGAGGTCACAACCCAGGTCTGCTGTCTGGTAGAGATATGCAAATATTTGTACTGGATGAAGTGAAATATAAATCCTTGAAAGTCTAACCTATCCTGGTGTGAATTTGTTCAATTGTATATTTAGCCGTCTGTCTGCAGTTCAGCTTCAGAACTCACCTCGTAATCTTTTGGTAAATATTAGTTTCATCAGGTTTTGGTTTAATCAAATCTTTTTATGCGTTTTTTTTTTAAGAGTTTTCATACATGAAGCAGAATAATTAGAAAGAAATGAAGAAAATGACTAAACAAAATTGTGACTGTAGTTCCACATTCAAAATCATCTATGTATGCATTTCTAGTGATTGTAAACCCTTACAGACCACTTTGACCTACAGGTAAGCCTAGATTAAGGCTTACCTGTAGATCCATGAAATATCTCCTAAACCTACAATGGTTTAGGAGATATTTGCAAAAAGACAGGCACCGTTGCTAACGGCAGTATGCCGTTAGTGGCAGCTACCGTGCGCATGCGCAGGAGTGACGTCATCGCTGCTCATCAGGGTTTACTTCCTCTTTAAGTATACCTTGCAATACAATGAAATGGATAATGTAAAACCGTATTATTCCCTTACAGACAGGAGTGGTACAAGTATAAATGGTTAAAGTGATACTAAACAGAGAAGTGTTAATTGCCATATTTCATTCACATTAATCATTTATATCATGGCGCTGTATTTTTTTTTTATTCTCTAATTACCTTATTCCTGCCGGAATGTTGTATGGTCACATGATATTTTCCTGTTCTTTGACATCTGCAGGCGTAGCTCTTTGGGAGTAGCTCCTATTACTCTGTATTACTCTATATGCTCTCTGCACAGTGCTGATTGGTGCTGTATCAGTCACAAAAAAAAAAAGGTTTCAGTAGAGTGAAATTTAAATTTGATTATAAATATCACAAACAGTTTTATAGCTCCATATAAATCTTTATTGAACATCGGGTGTGTATTTTTTTAAGCATTAATATGGTGTAGGGGGGGTTAGAGATGACTGACACTCGCTTTCATTTTGTTTAGACAGCATCTTCATCCAAGGCTCTTTTTGTTTACTTTACAGGTATTAGCATTTACATTAGATGTTTTTAATACTGATTTACAGTTGGGTCCATATATATTTGAACACTGGCACAATTGTCATACTTTTTGGCTCTGTATGCTACCAGTATAAAATTAAAGAAAACAATCCAAATGAATTTGAAGTGCAGACTTTCAGCTCTAATTCAAGGGGTTGAACATAAATATCAAGTACAAATTTTAGGAACTGCAACCATTTTTCTACACAGTCCCCCCCCCCATTTTCAGGGGCTCAAATGTAAATGGACAAATGAATATAATCATAAATAAAATGTTAATTTTTAATATTTTAGAGAATCATTTACTGGCAATGAGTGCCTGAAGTCTGGAACCCATGGACATTACCAAAGACTGGGTTTCCTCCTTTCTGATGCTTTGCCAGGCTCTAACTGCAGCGGTCTACAGTTGTTCTTTGTTTGTGGCTCTTTCTGCCTTTTAGTTTTGCCTTCAGCAAGTGAAAAGCATGCTCAATTGTGTTAAGATCAGGTGATTAACT
Source organism: Lithobates pipiens (assembly GCF_037356315.1). NCBI lineage: Eukaryota > Metazoa > Chordata > Amphibia > Anura > Ranidae > Lithobates > Lithobates pipiens. The sequence continues at coordinate 269,903,947 of NW_027507748.1, read as the reverse complement.
CTGCTATTGCAGAATATCCCACTTGTTTGCAAAAGCAACCCAGGGGCTTTTGAAGGAGTGTGTTTTGGATCGTTGTCCATCTGTACTGTGAAGAGCCGTCCGATCAACTTTGCTGCATTTGGCTGAATTTGGGCTGACAGTATATCTCTAAACACTGCAGAATTCACCCGGCTGCCTCTGCCTTCTGTCACATCATCAGTAAACACCAATGACCCGGTGCTACTGGAAGCCATTCATGCCCATGCCATCACACTGCCTACACCATGTTTTACAGATGATGTTGTGTGCTTTGGATCATGAGCTGTTCCAAGCCTTCTCCACACTTATTTCTTCCCGTCATTCTGGTACAGATTAATCTTAGTTTCATCTATTCAAAGAATGCTTTTTCAGAACTGGTCTGGTTTATTTTAGATTTTCTTTGGCAAAGTCTAATCTAGCTTTTCTATTCTTTAGGCTTATGAATGGTTTGCACCTTGTGGTGAACCCTCTGTATTTGCTCTTGTGAAGTCTTCTCTTGATTGTAGACTTTGACAATGATACGCCCACCTCTGGAGAGTCTTTGACTTGTCTGGAGGGTTGTGAATGGGTTTTTCTTTATGATCATCCATCACTGTTGTCTTCCGTGGACATCCAGGCTTAATGTTGCAGAGCTCATCGGTGTGTTCTTTCACGGGACTGTACCAAACTGTTGATTTGGCCGCTCTTAATGTTGCTGCTACCTCTCTGATCGATTTGTTTCATTTTTGAAGCCTTACAATGGCTGTTTCACTTGCATGGACAGCTCCTTTGAACGCATGATGTAGGTTCACGGCAATAGCTTCCAAATGCAAATACCACACTTAAGCCGCGTACACACGGGCGGACTGTCTGGCCAACTTAGTCCGCCAAAACACATTTCAGCGGACAGTCCGCTCGTGTGTGGGCTTCAGCAGACTTTTTCAGCGTGCAGTCTGGCGGACTAAGTATTTCGGAATTTCTGTAATATTGTCCGTCCAACTTTGGTTTCAGCGGACAGTCCGCTCGTGAGTAGGCTAGTTGGACGGACTAAGTATGGTGCATGCTCAGAAAGGATTTACACGGCGAAAGGTTGCATTGCTGTGTATTGGACGTCCTATTTCTAGTCCCGTCGTACGTGCTGTACACGTCATCGCGCAAACTTTCGGCGGACTGTTTTGCATCCGTGTGTGGTCAAGTCCGTTCATTCGAAAGTAGGACGGACTGTCCGTCGGATTGTCTGACGGACTTAGTTGGCCAGACAGTCCGCCCGTGTGTACGCGGCTTTAGAATCAACTCCAGACCTTTTACCTTCTTAATTGATGAACAGAGGAGTACCACACCCCTTACCATGAAACTGAATTTGGTTCAATTGTTCAATTTACTTTTGGTCCCTTGAAAAAAAAAGGGGGGCTGGCTAATCTTAAGAGCTGTAATTCATAAAACCTTGCTTCAAATTAAACCTGAGAGTGCGTCCTTTCAGATATCCATTATATAACTATAGCTTGAATAAGTTTTGGTAAATACCTGAAAATCTAAAATTGTGCCTGTGTCCAAATATATATGTACTGTACCTAAGTGTATATTAATAAAGCTAAGCTTGAGTCTCTTTGTGAATGTAATCAATCAGCATACTATTTCTCGCCCCCATAGTGTTTAGCAATAGAAGGTCATGAAGGAAGAAGGGGAGTGTCATTTACCACTGTTTATACACCCACATGCGTGACTCTATAGTAATGTGTAGCTTTTACACAGAGAACTCCGCTTATTGTGGGCTGTACAGATAAGAAAAGGGAGAAAGTGAAGACCTTAGGAAGGAATTGAAATGAACCATGCTCTGTAAAGCATACCAACTGGTATTCACAATCTCAGCCTGGAATGGGGACACAGAGAAGATAGGAGGGACAGATGAAGGCAGGATCAACCAGGTAAATTTCACTCTACACCTTAAAACAATGCCCTCAAGCGGCACGCTGTCACCACTGCAGAGGCTTCCATCTTCACCTGGTCTTCCTTCCGGGTTTGTGGGCTGCTGCGGTTTGAATGACCAAGCCTCGATGATGAGTCTCGTTCACAGCATACAGCTCTGAAAGAATGACATGGGTATGCCGTCCCTTCAGAGCACATGCATTAATGACGTCACCAACTGCTGCTCACTAGAAAATCTCCTAAACGGTGCAGGTTAGTAGATATAATAAAGCTTACCTGTAGGTAAAAATAATGAGAGAGAGAGTTTACTACCACTTTAACCAATTCAGCACTGCAGGCAGCAGCTGTAGCCAGTCCTTCTCTCACGGTCCATTCTTAGCAAAGCTCCTGACTACACAGGGGATACTAGAATTGTGTATAAACGGACATCCCAACATGAGCTTCAGCAACATACCACAGAGAAGATGAAAATACTGTACATTTATAGAGGTATTTCACAGTAAACTGTGTAATTCCAAGAGACATAGAAGTGGAGAGAAAAAGAAAAGGGAGGAGGAAAGAGGGAAAGCGACTGGCTATGCTATTAGGCATCACTTCTGTATTTTCTGTATTGAAAGAGGAAATACAAAACTAATAACAGCAGGGTACTACAGGAATGAAATGAAATCTGAAAAGTGACAAAAATTAACCCATACAGTGCAGTAGTTGTAAAAGTCAGAGTCAGAACTACCTCTTTCACTGAAGTGCATGTCTTCTAGGTGGTATATGGAATCCATCTCACGTGCCCATTCCACCAGTGAAGGTCTTGTAGGGTTACACGAATGTCTAGAGATGTTAGTACTAGCTAAAGCTAGAAAGTGGCATAACAAGCCCCTCCTATTTGTTGATAAGATTCAGGTGTCATGGATAGTGAGAGCCGGCTCACACAGGGGCGACTCAGATCCGACTTCAGGTCGCCCCTAGTCGCCTCAGGTCGGACAACATGTAAAAATCAATGTAAGTGAATGAGAGCCGTCTTAATGCACACTACTGAAGTCGCTCTGACTTCAGAAAAGGTTCCTGTACTACTTCAATCCGACTTTTAGGCGACTGGTACCCGTTGATTTCAATGGAGGTCGCCTACAAGTCGGATCTCCGTCTATACGGAGGCGACTCTTACGGAATTATCGGCTCTCAAGAGGGAACTCCACGCCAAATTTATTTTTAACAAAAAAGGGTTGGTCTTTATTAGAAAGAGAACATACAATTGACAAGTATTAACGTTCCATATCGCAAATGCAAAACAAATCACCTAGTCAGAATAAGTAGCCAGAGATTCAACCATCTTACCAGCACAGGGCTCACCCACCTCAGATGGAGGACAGGAAGAGAGGGGAAGGGGGGGGTCAGGGAGGGGGGGAAAGGGTAATAAGAGGAGAGGGTGAAAGGCGGGGGAGGGAAAGAGGGGGGAGGGGCGGAAAAAAGGGGAGAGGTAAGAGAGGGAGAAGGGCAGCCAGCGTATACTCCCCAATCTCCACCCCGTGATGGCCGGGTGACAGAGCAAAGAAGGACCAACGTCCATTAATCCATCGAGCCCACCCAAGGTTGCCACACTCGTGTAAATTTCTGGGGGCAACACCTACTGGCATAGGTTAATTTATACATTGGCAACACTTCATCAATGGCCTTTTCCCAAGCTCTCCTTGTAGGCGGGAGAGGCGAGATCCAGTTAATAAGGATTTGTTTTTTGGCATAGAAGAGCAATAGCGAGATCAGCATTTTGGTGTGTCTGGGCCTCTGCTCATCATCGTGGATAGTCAACAGCGCCAGCTCTGCTGTTAATGGGACGCTCAACTGAAGACGTTCATTAATGCAGTCCATAACCGCAGACCAGTACTGCGATATGCGCGGGCATGTCCAGAACATATGTAAAAACGAGCCTTCAGGGGGGCGACATCTGGGGCAATGTGGGGATCTGTTTGGAAAGACTCTGTGCAACCTCTGAGGCGTGAAGTGTACTCTATGTAGAATGTTAGTCTGTATTAACCTATCTTGTTGATAAGGACAAGGGCCTCTTCTGGACAACCCTGGCCGTTGGTTGTCGGGGTCTGCGGGCGGGGGGCTTATCGGAATCCGGGAAGACCCCCGAAGACGGAAGACCCCCCGAGCAGTGCAATAAATTATTTTAACCCTTGTGTGTTGTGTTTTTTTTGTACATTTTTTTTCCACAGGTGAATGGGTAGGGGTACATTGTACCCCATACTCATTCACATAGGGTAGGAGGCCGGAATCTGGGGGCCCCCTTATTAAAGGGGGCTCCCGGATTCCGATAAGCCCCCCACCCGCAGACCCCGACAACCAACGGCCAGGGTTGTCGGGAAGAGGCCCTTGTCCTCATCAACATGGGGACAAGGTGCTTTGGGGTGGGGGGGCCACACGGCCCCCCTTCCCCAAGGCACCCCCCATGTTGAGGGCACGCGGCCTGGTACGGCTCAGGAGGGGGGGGTGCTTGCTCGTCCCCAGCCCCTTTCCTGGCCGGCCGGGTAGCGTGCTTGGATAAGGGTCTGGTATGGATCTGGGGGGGACCCCCATGCCGTTTTTTCGGCATAGGGGGTTCCCCTTAGAATCCATACCAGACCTAAGGGGCTCTCTCTTCTGCAGGAAAATCATTGGTTGGCATCTGGGCACTCGGACACAGATGAAGATCAAAGTGCAGCTTACCATGTGATGCCCCATCCCACACTGCAACTGTATCTCCCTTGTTCCCATCATGAGTGCAGGACAGGCAGGGATCTGTGAGAGCTTCCCACATGAAAGCTGTCCTAAAAAACAAAAGGCTTCAGTGTTTACAAGTGAGGTAAGAAGCAGAGGGTGAGAGCCATGTACTGGCTGAAAAAAAGCCCTGGTCCAACATGTGCTCTGACTTCCAGAGCGCAATTCGCATGATATGTTCAAATCAATGGTTCCCTATGAGAGTCCTCCTAACTGGTCTGGTTTGTGTCGGTCCGACTTTGAAAATGCTTCCTGCACTATTTTGGTCCGACTTGGGCATGATTTTCATAAACAACCTGGAGGATGGGGTAAACAGTTCAATCTCTGTATTTGCAGACTATACTAAGCTAAGCAGGGCAATAACTTCCACGCAGGATGTGGAAACCCTGCAAAAAGATCTGAACAAATTAATGTGGTGGACATCTACATGGCAAATGAGGTTCAATGTAGAAAAATGTAAAATAATGCAATTGTGTGGCAAAAATATGAATCCAATCTATACACTGGGGGGAGAACCTCTGGGGGAATATAGGATGGAAAAGGACCTGGGGGTCCTAGTAGATATTGCAATGCCAAGCTGCTGCTAACAAAGCAAACAGAATATTGGCACGCATTAAAAAGGGGATCAGCTCCAGAGATAAAACAATAATTCTCCCGCTCTAGAAGACTCTGGTCCAGCTGCACCTAGAGTATGCTGTCCAGTTCTGGGCACCAGTCCTCAGGAAGCATGTACTGGAAATGGATCGAGTACAAAGAAGGACAACAAAGCTAATAAAGGGTCTGGAGGATATTAGTTATGAGGAAAGGTTGTAAGCACTGAACTTACTCTCTCTGGAGAAGAGAAGCTTGAGAGGGGAAATTATTTCAATATACAAATACCATACTGGTGACCCCACAATAGGGGGGATAAAACTTTTTTTCAGAAGGGAGTTTAACAAGACACGTGGCCACTCATTAAAATGAGAAGAAAAGAGGTTTAACCTTAACCACTTGACCACTGGACACTTAAACACCCTTAATAACCAGACCAATTTTCAGCTTTCGGTGCTCTCACATTTTGAATGACAATTACTCAGTCATGCAGCACTGGACCTATATGAAATTTTTGTCCTTTTTTTCACACAAATGGAGCTTTCTTTTGGGGGTATTTTGTGCTATAAAAGAAAAAATACAGAAAATTCTGTAAAAAAATGAATTTTTCTTTGTTTCTGTTATAAAATTTAGCAGATTAGTAATTTTTTCTTCATAAATTTTGGCCAAAATTTATACTACTACATATCTTTGGTAAAAATAAGTACAAATTGGTGGATATTATTTGGTCTTTGTGAAAGTAATAGAGTCCACAAGCTATGGTGCCAATATCTGAAAATTGATTACACCTGAAGTACTGATGGCCTATTTCAATTCTTGAGACCCTAACATGCCAGAAAAGTACAAATAACCCCCAAATGACCCCTTTTTGGAAAGAAGACATTCCAAGGTATTTAGTAAGAGGCATGATGAGTTTTTTGAAGTTGTAATTTTTTCCCACAATTCTTTGCAAAATCAAGATTTTTTTCTACTTTTTTTTTTTTCACAAAATTGTCATATTATCAGTTTATTTCTCACACACAGCATATGCATACCACAAATTACACCCCAAAACACATTCTGCTATTACTCCCGAGTACGGCGATACCACATGTGTGAGACTTTTACACAGTGTGGCCACATACAGAGTCCCAACATGCAGGGAGCGCCATCAGGCGTTCTGGAGCACCCAGGACAATTCTGACATTTCTCTCCTACATGTAAAAATCATCATTTATTTGCTAGAAAATTACATAGAATCCCAAAAAATTATATATGTTTTTTTAGCAAACACCCTGGAGAATACAATGGTGGTCGTTGCAACTTTTGATCTCGCACGTTATTTGCGCAGCAATTTTTCGAATGCCTTTTTTTGGAAAAAAAACAGATTTGTGCTAAAAAAAAAAAAACCCAGTAAAGTTAACCCAATTTTTGCATAATGTGAAAGATGAAGTTACGCCGAGTAAATAGATACCTAACATGTCACTCTTCAAAATTGCACACGCTCGTGGAATGGCGCCAAACGTCACTACTTAAAAATCTCCATAGGCGACAATTTAATTCTTTTTTTACTGGTTATATGTTTTGAGTTACAGAGGAGGTCTAGGGCTAGAATTATTGCTCTCGCTCTAACGTTCGCAGCGATACCTCACATGTGTGGTTTGAACACCGTTTTCATATGTGGGCTGGACTTACGTATGCGTTCGCTTCTGCATGCGAGCACATGGGGACAGAGGCGCTTTAAAAAAAAAAAAAAAATGTTATTGTTCATTTTACTTTATTTATTTTAGTTTGACATTTTTTTCCCCAAAAATAAATTTTTTGATCACTTTTATTCCTATTACAAGGAATGTAAACATCCCTTGTAATAGGAATATGGCATGACAGGTCCTCTTTACAGTGAGATATGGGGTCAATAAGACCCCACATCTCCCCTCTAAACTGGGAAGCCTGAAAAAAAAAAAATTATGGCTTTGATCGTGTTGGCGAGTCGGTAGAAGCACCGGAGGGCGGTGGGGGATGTCTATGGCTGGGTATTGCAGGGTATCACCGACTATGGTTGGGTATGGCTGGGTATCTCAGAGTATGGCTGGGTATCTCAGAGTATGGCGTTGCAGAGTATTGCATTGCAGAGCATTGCAGGGTATTGGCGGGTGTTGCAGAGCATTGCAGAGTATTGCAGGGTATTGGCGGGTGTTGCAGAGCATTGCAGAGTGTTGCAGGGTATTGGCGGGTGTTGCAGAGCATTGCAGAGTGTTGCAGGGTATTGGCGGGTGTTGCAGGGTATTGCAGAGTGTTGCAGGGTATTGGCAGGTGTTGCAGAGCATTGCAGAGTGTTGCAGGGTATTGCAGAGTGTTGCAGGGTATTGCAGAGTGTTGCAGAGTGTTGCAGGGTATTGCAGAGTGTTGCAGGGTATTGCAGAGTGTTGCAGGGTATTGCAGGGTATTGCAGGGTATTGCAGAGTGTTGCAGGGTATTGCAGAGTATTGCAGAGTAATGGCAGGGAATTGAGGGGTTAATTTTCGGTGAGCAGCGATGTGGGCACTGCAGATGCAGCCCACATCACTGCTGACACCGATCTCTCCCCCCCCCCCCCCCCCCCCCGCTGTTCCGATCGGTACAGAGAGGGGGAGGGAGGAACCGGTGTCATAATATGACGCCGGTTTGTTTACAAGTGATCACTCCGTCATTTGACGGAGCGATCACGTGGTAAACGGCCGCGATGAGCGGCCATTTACCGTGATCCGTGATGGGCCGGGTCCTATGGACCCGGCGGTCACGGATGCTCTCGAGCGCGAGAGTGGAATTCTGGGAGGACGTCGTATGACGTCCTCCCAGAGTTAAACAACCGCTCTGTAGCCGTCATTCGGCTGTGGGCCGGTTGTTAAGTGGGTAAACTATGTAGAGGGTTCTTTACTGTAAGAGCGGAAAGGATGTGGAATTCCCTTCCACAGTCAGTGGTCGCAGCGGGGAGCATTGTTAGTTTCAAGAAACTATTAGATAATCACCTGAACGACCGCAACATGCAGGGATATACAATGTAATACTGACATATAATCACACACGTAGGTTGGACTTGATGGACTTGTGTCTTTTTTTCAACCTCACCTACTATGTAACTACCATGATTTCAGCCCATTGATTTGAATGGAAGTCGGGATTATCATCTTAACTGATCCGACTTGTGGCATGAGACTTGTGCTCTGAGGATCTTGAGGGGAAGCCCCACAACAAAATTTGAAAAGGAAAAAAAACAAAAAGAAACGCATGCCCCCCCCCCCCCAACACCATACCAGGCTATTCGGTCTGGTATGGATTTTAAGGTGAAACCCCACACCAAAAAAAACCCCCCAAGAAATGCTTGCCTCCCCAAAAACCATACTAGACCCTTATCCGAGCATGCAGCCCAGCAGGTAAGGAAAGGGGGGGCGAGTGAGCTCCCCTTCCTGGACCATAACAAACTACATGCCCTCAACAAGGAAGAGTGGGTGCTTTGGGGCAGGGGGGCTTCTGTGCCCACCACCCCAAACAACCACTGCCCATGGTTGTCGGGAAAAGGCCCTTGTCTCCATCAACATGCCCTCATGTTGAGGACATGTGGCCTGGTATGGTTCAGGCACTCGCTTGCCCCCCATTTCCTGACCTGGATTTTAGGGGGGACTCCATGCCATTTTTTTTATGTTGGTATGGGGTTTCCTCTCAAAATCCATACCAGACTGAAGGGTCTGGTATGGTCTTGGGGGGGACACCACACCCTTCTTTTAAAAAATTTTGGTGTGGGGTTCCCCCCTCAAGATTTATACCTGACTCAAAGGGTTTGGTATTGTCGGATCCTGTTCATTGAAGTCGCAAAAAAGCTGGCCATGAAGTTGCAGGGCAAAGTTGGAAGTCGTACAACTTTTTGTGTCGGATCAGTGTGAACATAGCCTGGAGCAGGTTTAATTTTAGATGCATTTAGTCCTGTTTACACATTAGGCCTCATTCACACTGCTATTGTTATAAGTGAGTGCACCCTTAAGTGAAAATGTCCAAATTGGGCCCAATTAGCCATTTTCCCTCCTCGGTGTCATGTGACTCGTTAATGTTACAAGGTCTCAGGTATGAAGGAGCAGGTGTTTTAAATTTGGTGTTATTGCTCTCACTCTCTCATAAGCGCCTTGAGGCGATGGAGTTTGCATATGTAGCGCTATACAAGTTATTCATTCATTCATATTGGTCACTGGAAGTTCAACATGGCACCTAATGGCAAAGAACTCTGAGGATCTGAAAAAAAGAATTGTTGCTCTACATAAAGATGGCCTAGGCAACCTCGGTCCTCCAGCTGGTAAAACTACAAATCCCATCATGCCTCTGCTTCTAGATGTCATGCCTGTGATTGTCAGGGTCTTGCAATGTCTTCTTGGACTTGTAGTTTCAAAATAGCTGGACGGCCGAGGTTGCCTACCCCTGGCCTAGGCTATAAGAAGATTGACTGAAATAAGACCCTGAACCTGAGCTGCAGCACAGTGACGAAGACCATACAGCGGTTTAACAGCACAGGCTCCACTCAGAACAGGCCTTGCTATTGTCGAGCAAAGAGGTTGAGTGCACGTGCTCAGTCTTATCCAGATGTATGATTGCTGCCAGCATTGCTGCAGAGGTTGAATGGGTGGGGGGGTCAGCCTATCAGTTCTCAGACCATACGCCGCACACATCAAATTGGTCGGCATGGTGGTTGTCCCAGAAGGAAGCCTCTTCTAAAGATGATGCACAAGAATGCCTGCAGTTTGCTAAAGACAAGCAGACTAAGGACATGGATTACTGAAACCATGTCCTGTGGTCTGATGAGACCAAGATAAACTTATTTGGTTCAGATGATGTCAAACGTGTGTCGCGGCAACCAGGTGAGGAGTTCAAAGACAAGTGTGTCTTGCCTACAGTCAAGCATGGCGGTGGGAGTGTCATGGTCTGGGGCTGCAGGGCAGTATTCCAACATGATAATGACCCCAAACAAACCTCCAAGATGACCACTACCTTGCTAAAGAAGCTGAGGGTAAAGGTGATGGACAGGCCAAGCATGTCTCCAGACCTAACCCCATATCCTTGCCTCTGTCGGAAGAGAAAAAGATAATTCTCCTGCCCTTTGCAGAGTCTCTGGTGACTCAGGGCGCTGCAATACCAGTTCCAGCCAACAAGAGTTTTCAAGGAGTCTACTCACTCCTCTTCAAGTGGGTTAGGCCTATAGCTGGCTTCCTGGAACCATTTTTCTTCAACACCATGAATTCTTTTATCAAGAAGGAGAAGTTCAAGATGGAGACATTACTCATGATTCATCATATATAACACACTGTGCAGCGCTATATGAACCCAATAAACACTATATATACAGTACCTGTCCACAAGAATGTGTTTCCAGCGCGATCCCATCTCGGCGACAGGGCACTGTACATCTCGCACTCGCTGCAATAGGAAAAACATTTTCCTATTGCAGTAAGCATGAGAAAGAAGCGACAATGTCCCCTCTCTAATAAAAAAACCAGCATGGGTTTCCCTCCAGGAAGCATACCAGGCCCTTAGGTCTAGTATGGATTTTAAGGGGAACCCCCTATGCCGAAAAAACAGCACGGGGTCCCCCCAAAATCCATACCGAGCACCAAGCATCCCTTATCCGAGCACGCCACCTGGCCATTCAGGAAAGGGAGTGGGGACGAGCGAGCGCCCCCTTCCCCCATACCATACCAGGCCGCATGCCCTCAACATGGGGGGTGGGTGCTTTGGGGAAGGGGGGCCCTACAGCCCCCCTCACCCCAAAGCACCTTGTCCCCATGTTGATGAGGGCAAGGGCCTCTTCCCGACAACCCGGACTGTTGGTTGTCGGGGTCTGCGGGAGGGGGGTTTATTGGAATCTGGGAGCCCCCTTTAATCCCAGCCCCCCACCCTATGTGAATGAGTATGGGGTACATCGTACCCATACCCATTCACCTGGGGGAAAAAAAGTGTCAATAAAAAAAACACACTAGACAGGTTTTTAAAGTAATTTATTAGGCAGCTCTGGGGGTCTCTTCCGACTCCTCCTCTTTCTCCGGCCTCTTGTCCCGCTCTGGTTCTTCTACCAGGCTCCTCCGCTATCTTCTGCTCTTTGCTAGCGTTGGCCCGGTCTTCTCCATCATCTTCATCCCTGTTCTCTTCTGGATATTCAGTTATCCATGGCTATTATCAAAGATAAGATAAAGAATGACATACGGTATCAGGAAATCCCCCTAATAATGAATTACAACATTCAGCATAGGCAAGTGGAACATATTATTAAAAAACATTGGGCACTCCTTAAAGCTGATACACAACTGAAAGCTGTTTTACCCGATAAACCTTGTTTTACCTATAAAAAGGCAACAACATTAAGGGATTTGTTAGCTAAAAATGTACCGGACCCCCCAAAAAGAGTGTATGAATTGTCCTTTTTTCAAGGAAAGGAATTTTACCCATGCAAAAGATGCTATGCATGTAAAAATACGAATTTTAATTGCCAAAAATCTACCAACACAAATAAAGAATATACAATCAAAGATTTCATTTCGTGCAGAACAGAGGGGGTTTGTCTATATACTGCAGTGTTCATGTTCACTGCAGTATGTAGAACTAAGCGACCCCTGTGGAAACGTATAAGGGATCATATACAGAACATTAAGAACGGCTTCCCAAAGCATAGTGTTTCGCAACATCTCATCATAACAAGGACCCAAGATCCCTAAAATTCTGGCCTTTTGATAGGTACAAGCCCCATTGGTGGGGGAGCAATAAAGTGAGGGAATTGAGTAAAAGTGAATTCCGGTGGATATTTGAAATGTCTACTCTAACTCCAAGGGGTTTAAATATTGATTTCAATTGTTTTATTTCTGATTATTAGGATTTGATGTTTTTTATGCATTTTTTTATTTTGGTCTCATGATCAATTTTTATTATATATAATTTTTTTATTTTTATTACTACTCCATTTCTACTTAATATATTAATGGTGTTTATTATTTGTTTTATTTGGTATATGAGCTTTAACCACATGGGGGCGCTAGACATATGAGAAATATTATTAGGTCCCGGCTATGGAGGTATTGTTTTTTATGTAAATTTTATATGGAGTAATTTAAATAAAATGTTATTTGTTTAATATGTATTTATGGTCTCATTAAAGTTTGATGTAAGTTTGATGTTCATATGCAAGAGAGCGAATGAGCGCTTAACAGTATGATGATCCAATGATCCAATGTCACTATGGCAACCAGCACGCGCTAACGAGTATATAAGTGGAGCTTCGTCCGTCACATGGCTACCCTTGATAAAGTCCCATGACATGTGACACAACGTGTCGGGAGGAGCCTAGTGACGGCATCTGATGTGTCTCTTAGCAGCACAGTGGATGCGATATGAGAATTTACTACGAATGCCTGACTATTTTATCAAAGCTTTGGTGGTTTATCTATATGTGAGTGGATCCGCTTGTATCCTTGTGCAAATGTCTTGTGGTGATCACTGCGCAATGATTTGTTTCCTTTTGTTTTTATGAGAACTATTATCCTGAATGGGGAATTATGTAAGAAAAACGGGGATAAAGGAGCAGAGCACTATTGAAGTTGTGTGAGCCTGCTGGGAGTTTCCCTCTAAAGTACACCAAGGATTTGCCTCACCTGTGAATGTTGTATTTTAGGTCCTCTCAATCTTAGGCTGGGAATATCGATATTTGGAGGAGTATATTATAATTTTGTACTATGAGGGGTGGTGTAAACTGCACTGAAGATTTCTACATCTTAATCATTTTATTTTATACACGTTTTGCTAGTATGGTAAACTTGGAGTTTTTTATTCATATATACTTTGTATACACATTATAGATATTTGTGCACCATATTAGAAATGTAATTATAGCGCACTATTATTTGTAATATATTGATCAGTTTCTGTCAGAACACTATTAGAATGGTTTGCGGCTTAATTATTTGGTTTATTTCTAATTTTATTCACTTCACGTTTTATCGTATCAGCGCTTCAGTACACTTTTGAATATATATTTTTTATTTCTCTAACAGGATAGTCTCCAATGTTCTGGAACTCTGGGCAGCGCTCTGCATGTCTTTCTCCACATAACAGCAGGTGCCTCAGTCCTCCTAAGACTGCACAACATGACGGCAGATGCATACATCAAGAGACAGGGGGTTACTCGCAGTCTCTCCCTGTTGAAGGAAGTAGAGCCCATCATGACCTGGGCCCAGGAGAACCTGGACAACATGACAGCTGTCGATCTCCCTGGAGTCCAGAACGTTCAGGCAGATTTTCTGTCAAGAGTTTCTCTGGACAACAATGAGTGGACTCTCCACCCTGAAGTCTTCAGGTGGGTCCTGTCCCTGGGAGTCATTCCGGAAGTAGACTTGTTTACCTCCCCGTGCAACTTCGGACTAGAGAAATACTACACAATGTCTCAGTGTCTCCAGGCTTTCGGGGTAGATCCTCTGACAGACCATTGGCAGTTCCACAGGGCCTATGCCTTTCCCCCCGGTTCCTGTCATTCTCCGATTTCTGTTGAGGCTCAGGATGGAAGAAGCAGAGATAGTGGCAATAGTCCCATACTGGCCAAACAGGCCATGGTTTCCCCTGCTAATGCAACTCAGCTTCTGGGACCCAGTTCCTTTTCTCTCCTGACCAAATCTCCTATCACAAGGGGCAACTCTACATCCATGCTGCCCAGCCCATCTACATCTGGTGGTCTGGTTCTTGAGAGGGGAAGGCTGGAGGCCCTAGGCTGTTCAAGTAGGGCCATCTCCATGTTATTGAATGCCAGAAGAGCAGGCACCAACAGGGTGTACCAGAGGATTTGGAAAACAAATTGCAGACTACACCTCTTCCACTGCAGGGTCTTGCAATAATCCAAAGATACATGATATCCTGGGCTTCCTACAATCGGGCTTGGATCTCTCCTTGTCAGTCAGCTCACTGTGGGTCCAAGTCTCTGCAATTTCTCCCTGGTTTCCTAGACTTGACACCCTCTTACTCAGCAGTTTTTCAGAGGAACAATAAGGCTCAGACCTCAGAAAAAGCCAAGATTCCCTAAATGGGATCTTCCCCTTGTCCTGGATTTCTTCTCAGGTAGAGAGTTGGAACATAAAGATCAGTCCTCTATTAGAGAACTCTCTCTAAAAGTTGCCTTCCTGGTAGCTATAACGTCGGCCAAGAGTGTCTCTGAAATCAGCTCTCTGGGATGCAAGGAGCCATTTCTAACCTTTTTTCCTGATCGGGTAGTCTTAATTCCCATGCTGGGTTCAAACCCCAAAGTATCATCTGTGTTTCACAGCAATCAATAGATTGCTCTTCCAACGTTCAAATCTACTGAGGATCCAGTATTCATCCCTTAGATGTCGGGAAAGTCAATATCTAGAAGCTACAGCTTCGTTCCATCAGACCGACCACCTGTTTTGTTCTTTTTTATGGGAAAAATAAGAGAATGCGTCTCTTCCCGATCTATCGCAGCATGGATTGTTCAGGCCATTCAGTGGGCTTACAAAGCTAAGTGCTTGGCGCCTCCAGAAGCGATGACTGCTCACTCAACTAGAAGTGTGTCTACATCATGGGTGGCTTCACGTCATGTGGCTCCAGAAGTTATTTGCAAGGCGGCCCTCGTGGTCTTCAATTAACATGTTCATGGCACACTACTGCATAGAGCCAGCCTCGTTATCTTCTGTTAAATTTGGTTTACGTATCTTGTCTGGTGATGGTGACAATTAAACCCTTTTTCTTTTGTCCAGCACTCTGCCCACTCGGGTGTGTATGGCTAGTTATTTCCAACACATAGGCTGCCATGGAGTCTGTCAGGAAAATTTCTATCAAATACTTACCGTAATTGTCCTTTCCTGATGGACTCCATGGCAGCAGGAGTTCCTTCCCAGTGGCTGGAGTAGGCTAAATAATGGAACACGGCCTCTGGCCCAGAGCAAAGATTTACAGGAGAGGGGTCCTATGGGGTATGAGGGGGCGGGATTATCCCACACGTAGGCTGCCATGGAATCCATCAGGAAAGGAAATTTATGGTAAGTATTTGATAGAAATTTTACATTTTTTTACTTTTTGCTATAATAAATATCCCAAAATGTTTATTTTTTTTTACAACAAATTTCTTCATCGGTTTAGGCCAATATGTATTCTTCTACATAATTATGGTATAAAAAAAAATCTCAATAAGCTTGTATTGATTGGTTTGCGCAAATGTTATAGCATCTACAAAATAGGGGATAGATTTATGGCATTTTTATTATTATTTTTTTTTACTATTAATTCCGGCGATCTGTCCACCGCAATGTTGCAGTCCTGCTAAAAATTGCAGATTGGATACTTTTGACACATTTTTGGGACTGTTGACATTTATACAGCGATCGGTGCTATAAAAATGCACTGATTACTGTGTAAATGTCACTGGTAGGGAAGGGGTTAACACTAGGGGGCGATCAAGGGGTAAAATGCGTTCCCTGAAGGTGTTTCTAACTGTGGTGGATGGGACTGACTGGAGGAGGAGAGAAATCGCTGTTCCTAATCACTAGGAACAGCAGATCTGTCTCTCCTCCCGTCAGAACGGGGATCAGTCTGTTTACATTGACAGATCCTTGTTCTGGCCCTCTGTGGAGCAATTGTGGGTAGCCGGCAGACGTTGCGGCCGCTGGCCACGCGTATCAGCTCTGGTCTTGCACCGTGGGCAAGTGTGCCCAGGAGAGCCAACCTGCCGCAGTATAACTGCGGCGGCTGGTCTTAAAGTCGTTAAATCTTCTGCCCTTGTTGTTTTAACTTTGGACAGTAAAACATTTTTTTCTGCCAGTAAATCACTTATACAGCCCACTTCCTGTTTCTGTAAAAAGCCTAGGCTTATTACATCATACACAACTCTCTCACTCTTGTGAGAGTTTGCCATGAAGGGAGGAGGGGATGAGTCATAGGAGGGATAATGAGAGCTGCAGATCTGGAGGTATGTCTCAGTGTAAATTCAGGAAGTGAACAGGCAGCAGCTTCAGCTGCCCACAGTTAAAATGGATGCAGCCAGACTCAGTGGAGGGAGATTTCTGCAGCATATTTGGCAAGTACAGAATCACGGTATATATAAAATAATATGCAAAGTGTTGGAGGGAAGCTTCAGAATGGCAAAGATGTTTTTATTACAAATTATGTGAGCAGACTGCAGTTCCTCTTTAACCCTTTGAATGCCCCTGGTGGCAATGCCTTCCCTGCAAGGGGCATTTTTTATAGCAGAAAGTAAAAAAATTGCCATCATTTTTTTGTTCAATAAAAACCACAGAGGTGAACAAATACCACCAAAAGAAAGCTCTATTTGTGGGAAAAAAAAGTACAAAACTTGCAAAAAATGGCCTGGTCATGAAAGGGGGGTAAACCTTCTGGATGCTGAAGTGGTTAAATACCTCTAAATGAAAGCACTATCTGTCTAAAAAAAATAATTAGTTGGAGTACAAATTAAATTTTTATCATTTTTTTTCTTTCATGAGCAGGCCATTTTTTTTGCGAATTTCTGTGCTTTTTTTCCCACAAATAGAGCTTTCTTTTGGTGGTGTTTGTTACATGAGCGCCCAATTGTCCTTCAAAATGCGACAGCGCTAACAGCTTAAAATTGGCCTGGGCAGGAAGGGGGTGAAAGTGCCCGTTATTGAAGTAGTTAAAACGCACGTGAAGGCATCACAATGATGTAAACGAGGCTTATTAAAGTACATTCATCTTTCTTGCATATGCGTTTATAAATGCAACTGATCGCACGTGGCATAAAAAAAACAATTCCTCCAGGAGCGCTCCACACTGGAACGTCTATGTGCTCCGGTACTGACAGTCAGCTGATGTCGAAGGGCTGCCAAACGCGTTGGAATGTACATAAAGCAGTGCAGGCGTTCCCATGCAGCTGGATGGCCGCAAACGTGCTGCGTTTACGAGATGCGTTTGGGAAGCCAATGGCACGTGTCCTGAGTGCACCCGGCAGGGGCAGCGCATTTGTTCGCGGTGCTTGAAATGCGCACCAAACGCTGCCCTTTTTTTTTGCCTGATTGGACATTGATTAATGCATGTGATTTCTGAATGGGATTCCAGGATGTGGTCACACACTCTGCAATGCAGAGATCTATAGGCGCTCCATTCATTTGTATACAATTCAGCTTTGATCACATCCGATCTCCTAAGTGTGTACATACACCCAAGTAACCTTTCCACCAGACACGTGACGTCACACAGGGCAGCTATTTGGGCGACTCATATTTAGGGCAGGATGACAGCTCCGCCCCGCCCACCGCTTCTCATTGGGACACTGGCTCCGAGAGCTCGGACGATGGATGTAGGCGCGGCTCAGCGCGGCCTCTTATTGGCCCATCCTGAGCAATCAGCGCCCGAGAGCTCGCCGGTTCCCGGGGCGGAGCTATAGTGTGAACGCACTGAAGTAACCCCGATCACACCACTCTTCGGCTGAGGCTGACACACGGGGGGCGGGGCTTGCCGTGAATGGAGGCGGACCCGAGGGCGGGGATATATTAACCTGTACCGAATCGGTTGAGTAGCATCTTGTGTTTGGCTTGCTTCTGTTTCTATTGACTTCCTCCTGGACTGTGTGTGTGATCTCAGGTGAGCAGACCGCGTCATGCTGGATAATTCCCGGCAGGATCGGAATTAATGGGGATGAATGGCTGGGGAAAGTGCTGTGTGTTCTGTGCTGACAGCTCTGTGTGTTCTCTCACCGTTTGGCCTGAAGGTGTGTAGCTCTGTTTTGTCATATATATAATATATACAGTGGTGGGAGGGGGCTGATCAGGAAAGTGTGTCATCATTATAAATAAATGGTGGTGGGCTGTGTGTGTGATCATCATCTGTGGGCCAGGAGCCGGGTGATGATCAGCCTAGAGAAGAGCACACGGTCTCCCTTGTCACGCCCCATCAGCGTGTCACTGCATCAGGGATGCTCCGATCATCGTGCTGGACTGGTGGCACCTCTGCCCCCCAACGTGACAAGGAGACACCTTCCTGATCACATGACAAACCTGACAGTATGACAACTGGGGACACACACTGCAGTCACACTTGATCATAAAAGAATGGCCCGTGCACACGATCCGAAAAATAACGTGTTCAAATCGATCGTATGATAATCGGATCGTTGATACAGAGCCTTCGAGAGCCGATCGGAGATGCACGAAAACCATTCTCGTACGGGCCCATGCACACGATCTGAAAATATCCCAAAAAATACAGCTTTCGAAGCAATCGTACGATTATTGGATCGTTGGTACAGAGCCTTTCGAGAACCGATTGGAGATGCGCGATAACAATTCTCGTACGACACCAGATCGTACGATTTTCTTTTAATTAGTACAATTGTCATCCGAAAATACAATAGAAATACACCACAACACATGACATCATTTCTGATTTTATTTTTATTTTTTATTCTGTCGTATGCAAATTTTTATAACTAGTAAGCTCTTCATGTTTGATATACGACTAGCTTGCAAAATAAACGGATGATCTATCGTCTGATTTTCAGATCAGGTGGACGGGGGCATTAGTGTAACGGCCTGTTCATACGATCAGAAAATGGCACGAAAAATACCTCTTTTGAAGTGATCGTACAATAATCGGATCGTTGGTGCAGAGCTTTTGAGAGCCGATCATAGATGCACAAAAACAATTCTCGTACGACACCAGAGCGTACGATTTTCTTTTAATTGGTACAGATGTCGTCCGAAAATACAATAGAAATTCACCACAACACATGACATCACTTCTGATTATTTTATTTTTTATTCTGTCGTACGAGAATTTTCATAGCTTTAGTACGTTCTTCATGTTCGATATACGACTAGCATGCAAAATAAAAGGATGATCTGTCGTCTGATTTTTGGATCATGTGGATGGGGGCATTAGTGTATGGCCTGAAAATGGTACGAAAAATACCGCTGTTCGAAGCGGTCGTATGATAACCTGATCATTAGTATAGAGTTTTTGAGAGCCGATCACAACGGTTCATCCCGATATTATCCAATGGGACAAACAACAACATTTTTCCTCTTACCATTTTAGTCACGGTCCACATATATGCAATGCGGGAACCAGCGTGATTCCAGCTGCGAACTGCTACGGGTGTCAATGCAAAGTTAATGACCCCCCCCCCCCCCCGGATCGCAGTGCGAACTGACAAATTGTGCAGGAATCGGATTGCATAGGTGTGAACACCCATGTGATCCAATTCCAGTGCGGACCAAATAAAAGGGTCCTGCACCATTTTGGTGTAAAAGCAATGCGATTTCAGCCTTGCCTTTTGTATGACTGAATTCACATCACATGTGATCAGTACAGCAATGTTCCCCATGCACACATTCAAGAAAACCGGCTGTTCAGGGATGCTGGGTACTGTAATAACCATAGGATGAAAACTGCATAATCAAAGTAAAGAAATGTCATCAGGATTCCTGGAAAGGATCCAAAGCTTTATTCTGTGGTCCCATGATAAATATATAGCAATGTTTTGGAGCCACGCAGGTGACCCCTTGGGACCACGGAATAAAGCGTTGGATCCTTTCCAAGAATCCTTGGTGTGCTGAGGACATTTCTTCATTCTGCACAGCAGTGCCGTGCAAATTGCATGTGATGTCTGTGATCGCACAAGTGTGAAACCAGCCTCAATCGGTACAGTTGTCATTCGAAAATACAATGCAAATACACTACAACACATGACATCACTTCCGAATTTTTATTTTGTCGTGTGAGAATTTTCGTAACTTTAGTAAACTCTTCATTGAGATTAGCATGAGAAGAAAAAAAAAGAAGCTTAAGGGCCTACTGGATTAGTTACAGAGGTGGGCACATTGGTTGGTATCAGGGGCGAGCTTTGATGTGGATTGGTCAGAGAGCGTTGATGTCATCTTTGCTCGTCCGCCCGCTCACTTCTCTCCTCTCCTCCGCCTCTTTCATGCAGCCAGTCTGCCCCCCGCAACAGGTTAGGCAGGGACCCTGCGGCAAGAGACTCTCAATAACCACCCCCTAGCAACGCCCCTGGTTGGTATCCTTCATAAACTAAGTCCTTTCACACGGGGTGGATCAGTTCTGATCCGCCCCGTGGATGTCCGTTTGCTCAGCGGGGATCACTCCGCCGATCCCCGCTGAGCAGGGAGATGACAGGTCTGTCTCTGCACACTGCGCAGGGACGGACCTGTCACAGCGCCGCTCTCCCCTATGGGAGATCGGATGACGACGGACCGCAGTGCCCGTCGTCATCCGATCCGATCCGCAGACGGATGGAAAAATAGCTTTTTCCTCCGTCACACTTTTTCGGATCGGAGCGGGTCGGATGTCAGCGGACATGTCACCGCTGACATCCGACGCTCCATAGAGCTCTATGGAGCACCCGTTCAGGTCCGCCTGAAAAACTGACAGGCGGGCCTGAACGGCACGTCGGTGTGAAAGAGGCCTAAGAGTCTACCTGGCTAGTTATACAGAGGTGGGCACATTGGTCTGTGTGTGTATATGTGTATATATATGATCCGGCGCACAAGTGTTAATATGAAGCCGTAAAACTGCTATAGGGCTGACTTTTTGTTTACAAACATTTTATTGACGTATTTTCAAAAACAAACATCACCAGCTAGACAAGTAAAACATAGATGGTACACAAAACATCTGAATTGGCATCCGTCATTATTTGTTCCATATATAATAAACATCAGACTTTGTTTTTGAACATTTTAACCGCTTCAATAAAGGGAAATTATACACCTTCCTGCCCAAACCAATTTTCAGCTTTCAGCACTGTCGTACTTTGAATGACAATTGCGCAGTTATACAACACTGTACCCAAACAACATTTTTTATCGTTTTGTTCCCACAAATAGAGCTTTCTTTTGGTGGTATTTGATCACCTCTGGGATTTTTATTTTTTGCTAAACAAATAAAAAAAAACGAAACTTTTTCTTTTTGTTTCTGTTATAAAACTTTGTAAATAAGTACGTTTTCTCCTTCACTGATGGGCACTGATAAGGCGGCACTGATGGGGGCACTCATATGTGGCCATGGAGGTGCCAACTCTTAGGGCTTCTTTATACTTGCTTCTTCTTCAACACACATTACAGGCTAGTTTACACTTGCTTCAAAACAAGGCTTCGGACAGGCTTTGTTAAAGCTCTCTGAATGCCAGTCAAAGCTCCTGTTTCTAAATAAAACGGTTAGCTTACAATCCTGTTTACACCTTGCTTTTGCTTTGCTTCAGCTTGGCTTCTAAAATTATACCCCATGTCGCTTTAGTGGTTCTGTCTTCAAAGCCTCCATAGAAGTCTATGGCAAAGCTCATGGAAGCCCCACCAAAGCCTAATTGAAGCTCCAAGCAAAAGCAAGGTGTAAACAGGAATTAAGCTAACCATTTTATTTAGTGACGTGAAATTTGACTGTCGTTCAGAGAGCTTTAACAAAGCGTGTCCAAAGCCATGTTTTGAAGCAAGAATAAACTAGCCCTTACTTTGCCAGTGTTCCCCCACCACCTGACCTATAGTCAGAGCTGACTAAAACTTGAAACTTGCATGGGGCTAAGCATATCATCCCTGCCTCCATATGAAAACACTGTCTTGGCAATTGGCCACTCAGGACCATGTGCTGAATGGTAGAAAGATAGAGAGAGTCACATAGGCCCCATGCCTGGAAGTTCTTTTTTTTGTTTTTTAACTGATGTTCTGTCATTAGATCAGGTGCTAGGTAAGTATTGGCAAAGTAGGCACATTAGCCTGGCAATTGTCAAAGTAAACCTGTACTGGGTACAAGACATCCCAAGTCTCCCGCAAGGTGTGGGAGCCTCCCACATTTTGGGGGCGGCTCCTGGACACCCGCAAGTGCTGCCTGATGTCCTGGCTGTGGGGCTGATCCTGGATGATCCCCTGGTTCACAGCCAGGGATGATCGGTGCAGCAGGAGGGATAGCTGTGAACAACGATCTCCCTGTATAGCTGACAGTCGCTCCTCCTTCTCTTCCTCCTGCGGCTGTCGGCTAAAAACCTATACAGGGAAATTGGTGAACACAGCTGTCCCTCCTGCTGCACCGATCATCCCTGGCTGTTCCCTGTATCCTCCTTCACCCCCCCCATCTTCTCCGGATCCCCTCCGCTCCTCTCCTGTCGGCTCTGGCTATCTGTCAGGATGGACGAGGAGGGGACCAGTCATTTACCGCCCCCTGCCTTTTCTGAATTGGACACAGTGAGCGAGATCCCCCCCCTGTGTCCTGCGAAAACTGAGCAGAGTAACCTGTGTGTTACTATGCCCGGTTTATGAATGGACAGGAGCCGCTGTCTTCTATCCATTCATTTTCAATGCTGAGAAAGGGACTGGGGAATCTCTGTCCTCAGTCCCTTTGTCTTTCTCAAAGAAGAGATGTCGGGGGTCTATTTAAACCCCTGATACAGCATCAACCCCCCCCCCAACAGGGTTGATTAAAAAAACGAAAAATTAAATTGTAAACAAAAATTATAAAAAAAATAAAAATAAAAAAAATGTAATTATAAAAAAAATATATAAAAGAAAAAAAAACACCCCCTGCCCTACCAACACTGTCCACTGCCCCTCCCCCCTCCCCCAAAAAGCATTGTGAACAAAAAATATTAAATTGTAAAAAAAAACAATATGTAAAAATAAAAACTACTGACACCATCACCGCCACATACTCTCCACCTCTTCCCCAGAAGCACTGTGAGAAAAAATATTTAAAATAATATAAACAACAAAATTGTAAAAAATTTAGAAAATGATAAAACAAAAAACTGACACACTGATCTACTGACACTGTCCACTACCCCCCCATCATTGTGAAAAAGAAAAAAGTCAATTGTAAAATAATTTTAAAATATACAATTGTAAAAAAAATAGTAATAAAAATAAAGAACTACTGACACCATCCTGCACATACTCCGCACTGTATATTCCCTATTTAACTTACAGTGCAGAATGTAGTAATGTTATCTCAGACTCTAGTAAACCACACCATTTAAGCCACGCCCAACATGTAGCACAAATTAGTTTTTGAAGGTTGCTATGTCTGTTAAAATATAGAAGCACCTTAATCTATAAAATGTCAACTTGCATCTGGTTGGTTGTTTGCCATGGGCAATGCTAATATATAAAACTGCAGAAAACCACACAAAGGTGTTTCCTTGTATAACTGTGTGTGCTATTGTAGTGTACACAAAGGCTTATGTTTGGCATTTATACTATAATGTTTCTGCCTTTATCTGCCCATTGTTGGTTTTGAATGCCTTTTTCATTTATTGCTTATAAATATTATTTTTTTTTTTTTTTGCATCATATTTCCTCGTAATGGGCTCATTCACTAAAGAATATCTCCTGAGATAAATGAATCACTGGACACATTTTTTTTTCTTTTTCTAATTATCTCATGAGATGCTAAAAATGTCAATTCACTATCACTTCATGAGTTATTTACCCCACAAATCAAAAAGATGAGGTAAATAATTCATAAAATGGCATTAAAGTAAATTTACTAAAATAAATAAATAACTGCAATAGAGTTAAATAAGTAGTGGTCCAGGCATGAGGTATTTAAGTAATGTAAAAATATAACAGCCAATTTGGAGGAGTCTCTACCTTCTTGGATTGGTTTCTCAACAGTAAAGCAGAGAAAACACACAATTATTGGGGTTGATTTACTTAAAGTATAACTGAAGGCAAAACATATTATTATTTTTTTTTTTTTAGTTTTGGATAGAGTGGAGAAGGATTGACCCTCTGTCAGGTTTTTATTGCTGTCTGTGTCCCCTTTAGGGAGATTCCGATAAATAGGACGGAGCATCTAATCCTTTTAGCGCAGCACTAACCTGAAAAGTACTCCAAGCTTTGTCGGCTAAGGAATGTTTGTCCTCTCTATGAGGAAATAACTATGTTTGGTTCATGAGCATCAGATGGCTAAAATATGCTAACTACCTTGGTTGATGTTCATCTTCTTCACTACGGGATTTATAATTTATTTTTTATTTTTTTTCCCCCTCCCTCCCTGCTTCGAGTCTCTTCCAGTTTCTTCTCTTTTTCTTCCCTTTAGTTATGCCGGCCATACACGGTTCGAATTTCGAAAGAATTTTCTTTCCAAAATCGTATCTAAGAATTTTCGTATGAATTTCGCACCATTAGTGGGCTGCAGCAACAGCCGATTTTCGTGCGGAAATAAAATTTGAGGAATCGGACATGTTGGAAATTTTTAGAAAAACAAACGATTTTCTAATCAATGATGGGAGAATCGTGCGAGAAACGTAATAAGAAAAGAAAATGTACGGAGAGAAAAGAAGATTCCCAGCCAAGAAAATTATTTTCTGTAGCAACATGAGGTGAAATTGAAGGCTTGGTCGGCCGAATTTCGAAAATCAATGGTGGCATCATCGGATCACAAAAGAAACATTTTCTGATTTTGAAAAGAAAATTCGTTCGAAATTCGACCGTGTATGGCCTGCATTAGTCTCTTCTTACTACATAGATGGAAAGTGGCTGATTGTTTGGAGTTTTGAATGAAGTGTTATTCTCTACCTGAACTGCATTCTGATGGTGTTATGTGTATCTTGCTTTGACTTCATGGTTAGATATGTCACCTTATTTTACAGGTTACTTGTTTAGAGTTACAGAGGAGGTGGTGTGAAGTGAACACAGTTTACATATGCAAGCGTGACTTTTGCATGCGTTCACTTCTGCGCACGAACACAGAGGGATGGGGCGCTTTAAATTGAATTTATTTTTCGTATTTATTGTACATTTTTTATTTTTACAGTGTCTTTTTTTTTTTTTTTTTATTATCACATTTATGCCTATTACAAGGAATGTAAATATCCTTTGTAATAGAAATAAGCATGACAGGTCCTCTTTATCTCTCATTTACCTTTTTGAAAACAAAAGAAAACATATTTTTTTTGACACTTTGACTTAAAAAAAAATTCTTGAAGCCCAAGAACTGAAAATGACGTCCGAGGTCGCTCTGGTCTTCCCAGGGCATAGAGCTGAGTGGGAGCCATCTTTCCCTCACTCGACTTCCTGCCTATCCATCCGATGGATCAGATCGCATCTGGGTTTACCGACGGCTCTGGTAAACCCGGAAATGATTGGAAAGTGGTAGGAGAGTCACCTATCCCACTGCTTCTAAAAGTGATCCTGTGGCGAATCCACCGTCGGGATCACTTTTAGCAGATGTTGAATCGCCCCACAAAAAAAAAACTTAAAATGTTTTGGCGGGGGGGGGGGGGGGGGGTTAGGGCAGCTGGCTACTACCATAAGCCCAATATTAAACATCAAAGTAATGACGTGTGTGTGTGTGTGTGTGTGTGTGTGTGTGTATATATGCACTGACATAGTGAGTTAAATAATTTTACCTCCTTTATTAGCAATAAAAACTGACAGTGGTTCTAATCCTTCTGCACTGTATCCATTCCAAAAAATATTACATCATGAGATAACATGCCACATGGTTTTTTGCGTGAAATATCTCACATTTTGATGAATTAACTTTGTGCTTTATTTTAGTAGCGTTTTCTGTTAATTGCATTTTTTTTTTTTTTTTAAAGGCTAGGAGTTAACGTTTTCTTAGATTTTCAGAGGAAAATAACTCTTTATGAATTGAGCCCAATATTAGGTAAATATATAGTATACAGTTACAGCTCACATACATTATAGTGAATGTCTTCCTTAAAGAGGAAGTAAACCCCGATGAGTTTACTTCCTCTTTGATTCCCTGCAAAGGTAAAGCATAATGGACTACTATGCATCGCATAGTAGTCCTTTATGTGTCACTTACCTGACACAGGAGCCAGCAATGTCACCGCTGTCCCCTGTAGTTCCAAGCGTCCATCTTCTTGGTGGGTCTCGCTGCTCCGGCACTGTGATTCGCCAGAGCAGCGACGACGTCACTCCCGCGCATGCACACGGGAGCCGACACTGGCGGCATATCACTGCGATCTGCGGCTTACCCAGTGCGGTGGCTGTCTTCAGGTAAATATCTCCTAAACCGTATAGGTTTAGGAGCTATTTCTTGGACCTACAGGTAAGCCTTAATCTAGGCTTACCTGTAGGTCAAAGTGGTTGTAAGGGTTTACAACCACTTTAAAGTGGTTGTAAACCTTAGACATTAAATGCAAACAAAGCCTATCCCTCTATAGTGTTCTCAATCCAGAGTACCAAGTGTTATTTTTATCTGCTGCTTTGGTCCTCTGCTATCAGCATAAGTAACTTCTGAAAAGTTTTCCTGACACTAAGAGAAAAATGGTGACAGGAGAGGGACCTCCATTTGATTGACAGCCTCAGCTCTGTTTCTGTGAGCTGTGTGGAGGGGGTTGTACCTCTTTCCTCCAATTGGCTCTCAGAGCTCCCTTCACTGAGCTTTGCAGAGTGTAACTTTAGCTCTCTATCCTCCTTTTTTTTTTTTTTTTCCCTGAACTCTCAGATAAGCTTTATAAATTCAGCACTTTGAATGGATGTAGAGAAGAAAGGGATGCAGATAAACGGGTACAGCTTATGTAGGAGGATTTGTTTAGTCTCTGTGTATCACCTGAGGATAGTCACTTTACTGCATGTTTGAAAGGATTTACAACCATTTTAAAGTGAATGTTAGAACCTCCATCAGTATATTACTGCTATCCAGTACTCCGTTTTTTCCCTGCTGTTCATTTTATATCAGTTAGGAAATGATGGAAACGCTGCAACAAACGGAAGTAAAAATGCTTGTTTTACGTAGATGGCCTGTTTGTTATTCAATCATTTTTATTGAGTTTTTATAATGTATTTAAACAAACAGCAGAAAGTGGTGCACATTTAAAATGTACCATAAGTTGCAAAGACCACTTACATAAATAAAATGAAACCCGCACACGCAAAGAGTACATGATGGAATACGTCAGAGGATGTTATGACATCAGGTAGTATTAAATTGTCAGCTAATGCCACAAAGGCTAATAATTGAAAGTTCTTATATATGCACCGCGGTTGTGTGGAAGAGTAGATGAGGGAAAGGTTGCTAGAGGGTTAAGAAGAGTGAATCTTCTCAGGTTTGCTGTTCAAGAGGGCCTCAGGGGGCTCCAGTTCAAAAGGGCATATAAGATTTGGTTTGGGCTATTGGGACCACCATGTAGATGGCCTCTTTCACACCTCTTGCAAACCAGTTGTCACCTCTTTAGATATTGTACACCCAATTTGTCCTTGAATGTCCCTTTTTCCTTAAAGGGGTTGTAAACCCTCAAGGTTTTTCTATTCAATGCATTAAGGTGAAAAACCTTCTGTAGTGCATCAGCCCCCTAGACCCCCCCCCCCTTCACTTACCTGAACCCGATTTTTTTTATTTTTTTTTTCCCAGCAACGTGAACAAGCACAGCAGCTCCAGCCACTTATTGAAAGGCTACTTTATCTCCCTAATGTAAAGGTCTTTGCATTCTTCACTTCACTGCATGTAGCAAGTAGGTTTGGGTGTAAGGTCTTTAGGATGGTACAACTTCTAGCCTGTTGGAGTATAGCTGGGCTTCTAAGACACATGAGTTTTTTGTTACTTTTTTATAGGTTTTTATTATAATTTTTTTAAAGAAGTTAGACAATGCAAACGACACATGCCAAAACAGTAAAAATGGCATTTGGAGAACATTCTGACTACAAAATCCGTCTTGCATACACACAGTCACACAAAGTTGTCGTTAAATCCAATTGTTCAGAACGCGGTGACATAGAACATGTACAATGGGACTATAAAGAGGGCAGTAGAAAATAGCTTTGTCTCGTAATTTATTCTGAGCATGCGTGGCACTTTGTCCGCCGGAACTGTCTACACACGTTCGGAATTTAAACGATCGGATTTTGTTGTCAGGAAAATTTTAGATCCTGCTCTCAAACTTTGTGTGTCGGAAATTCCGACAGAAAAAGTCAGATGGAGCTCACACACGATTGGAATTTCTGACAACAAGATCCGATCGCACATTTTCCGTCAAAGTCTGACCGCGTGTACAGGGCATAAGATAACAGAGTATCGCTTAATGCAAACCTAAATGGACCCAGGGCATTGAATTAGGTGATAAAAGAAAAAGTATTAATAGACAGACGAAAGGTGTGCCTCATGTTCCAGAGGATATGAAGTATGTAATCTGTGTTGCACCAATACCATAAAAAAGGGGGTATATAGCACCATACCTCAAATGACACACAAGACCACTTCCTCACACCCACAGTGAGGGAATTAAAAAGAAAACAAAAAAGGGAGGGAGAGTGGGGTTATGGGATTGGGAGTGAAGAAGAATAGTAAGGTGAGGATGCAGAAAAAGGAAGGGTAGGTAGGGTAGAGTGGAAAGAAAGAAGGGACACGGAACAAAGGACTCCAACACTCGAGCTCCTTACACCTCCACACTCCCTACAGAAGCAGCCCTTCTGAATTTTTGTCACTCTTGCTACATATGGGATAAATATATTCCTCCATCTGTTCTGCTTCCTCCCTTTTGTGGGTTGGTCCCATGTATTTGCTTGCCCTTGTGAATGTTTTAATGAGAGCCCAGTCTGAGTAGATATAAAACTTTCAAAGCACTCCTAAGGCCCCGTTCACACTTGAGCGTTTGAGATCCCAGGCAGGATCGCCATGATTCTGCCCTCTATCTCAAAACACTCTGCTCAAATGACAAATCGCACCACGCCTGTTCAGATGCCTTTTATTTCCAATGGCATTAAAACGCGGTGGGGTTCTGTTGTGATTGTCGCACACTAAATTGCACTGAAATAGCGGCAAACCCCATTGTGCAAAGCCTGTTGCTTTTCTTGATGTAGGTTTCCGTACTTTTACTGCATTTTACATATTACATCACATAAAGTTGACATTTTAACAGGGGTGTGTAAACTTTTATATCCACTGTAGCTGAGGTAAGATTCCCTTACAGGCACTGCCCACAGTGTGGGCAGCGCTACCTACCCCCTCCCCATTCCTGTAAAGATGCATATAGCTACATCAGGACACCTGGTCCTTCATTTGATAACTGATATGCTTTGGAGACCTTTTTTACATCCACCTATTTAATTTAATTTCATACAGTTAATGAAGTTTAGTTTTAACAGATTCCTTTATAAGCATGGAGTTTAAAAACATTTTTTTTTTTTTTTGTTCAAAAATTTTATTAGCAAGTAACAGAATAATTACACATTACGATATAGACATAAGGTAAGTAAAGAGATTTGGTGAACAGCATGTAAGCAATAACGTTGGGACTCAGTCCCTATATAACATAATTAGAACAAAACTGGATCATGCAATTCAGATCACAAAAGAGAGTAATTATCTGGTTAGACAGTTAAGTGTCCTATAGCCCGGATTCACCGGGAATGGAGAAGTAGGTTACTCCCCGGAGTAAGGTCAATGCTTTAGCGGAGAATACATGTACTGCGAGTGCAGCGGTTTTCGGGAATAAGGAAATAGGATAGCAATAGCAGTTAGAGTGGAAACAAGAAAAGTTAATTTCATACAGCTAATGAAGTTTAGTTTTAACAGATTCCTTTATAAGCATGGAGTTTAAAAACATTTTGTTCCCACTTAATCCATATTTTCTGCAGAACGAGCAAGTCTGTTGTAATCGTTTTGCATCATACTTTGGCAGATTGTTGTGCATGACATGCAGCCATTTGCAAAATGATGCAACTGTTTCACCCAAAGTATGGGCTCCTTAAAATTAAACAAACACTGAAATAACATTTGTCCTATATGTCAAACGATCTAATGTCTGGCCTTTTTCTAACCAGTTGCAGAAGCACTTTATGGGTCTGGCAGTTTGTGCTTTTTTTTGTTTTGTTTTTTTGCTATTAAAATGTATTATTTTATCCACAGCTTGCATGTTAAAGGTCAGACGTGTTCAGTTATGGGTGGATACCAACAGGGCAAATTGTCTTCTGGCTTCTTATAGTTGGTAGCTGGCAGGGTAGCAGAAATATCTCACTTCCAGAACGCCCATGGCATGTTAAGAGCCATCAGGTGATGTTGCAGTTTTAAGAGGATGTTTACATGCCTGCATAGTAAAATAATTCTGTTAAAAAAAAAAAAATACACAAAATTCATGTTTGATTAATTTTCACAGTGGGCTGTCAGTAGATCAGCGATTCTCAAGCAGGGTTCCATAGAACCCTAGGGTTCCTCCAGAGGTTGCTAGGGGTTCCTTCAGCATTGGGCAATTTCTGCCTCTCAGATAAGTTCCCACTGACACCATTGATCTTTTTAGCTATCTGTAAGGCCTCATGCACACGAGACGCTGTTAAACGCGTGTTCAGATGCAGTTGGACACTTTTCAACTGCCCCTGAACTCATTCAGTGTTATCCTATGTGTCCATGCACACAGTCTCGTTTTTGGCTGTTTTTTATGCAGTTGCGTTTAACCTCATTTTTTCAGAAGCAAAAAAAAAAGGGTTCAGACGCAAAAAATTTCCACATTTCAGATGCTAAACGCGGGTGCCGCGTTTTGCCGCGTTTGCGTTTATAAGCCACTTGGGCCACTTATTGCCAGGAACCCCAAATTCGGTATGCAGGCACTGTGGAACTAGCACTACAACATATCCAAATTTGAGGTTCCTATCACCAAGTGACCCCGAGATAGGGGGCCTCAAAGTCGGGTCGCAAAATGTCATGCACTTTTCTGCATCAGAGAATGACATTTTGTAACCCGATTTTGCGGGCCCATATCTTGGGGCCACTTATTGCCAGGAACTCCAAATTCAGTATGCAGACACTGTGGAACGAGCACTACAACATATCCAAATTTGAGGTTCCTATCACCAAGTGCCCCCAAGATAGGGGGCCCCAAATTTGGGTCGCAAAATGTCATGCACTTTTCTGCATCAGAGATACATAGCCTCAAAGTCAACTGTGACCATCTGCGGCAATGTCATTTGGTCATTAGGGTTGGGTGCTATGGTAAGTGGTTATCGGTTAGGGTTATTGTTTAGGATTAAGGGTTGGATTAGGGTTAGGGTTGTTTAGGGTTAGGGGTAGGGTTAGTGTTAAGGTTAGTGGTTAGTGTTAGTGTTAGGGTTATTGTTTAGGGTTAGTGGTTAGGGTTAGGATGAATGGTTAGGGTTAGGATTCTGGATATTTTCATAAGGCATTAAAAAATATTATACTACCATATACAGCAGCAAAGAATTAAAATATATTAATCAATACATATTTCACGATAAAAATGTATAAAAAAATTGTCCAAATAAATTTAAAACAATTATTAAAAATCTAATTAACATAGATTTGCTTTTAAATAAAACAATTTGAAATTAGAAAAAATGAATAAAAAAAGATATTAAGATGAAAAAAAACCCAAAAACTATTTTAATATTGTTTTTATATTAGAAATAATGAAAACATTTTAAAAATTGGCACAAATTTTAGATATATTAAAAAATTGGATAATTTGCCATAAATAGACATTATTTTTTTTAAATAAAGGACAGAGAAAAAAATTCATCTGTACATCTATAGATAAATATATTTTATAAATATATACACATACCTGATCGTTACC
The DNA here is from genome assembly GCF_037356315.1 of Lithobates pipiens. Taxonomy (NCBI): domain Eukaryota; kingdom Metazoa; phylum Chordata; class Amphibia; order Anura; family Ranidae; genus Lithobates; species Lithobates pipiens. Next base: position 269,872,164 of record NW_027507748.1, on the reverse strand, counting down.
AACAGCCGTTCCTCTGGTGACACACTGTTTCTCTTATTGGTGTCCATGAATGTCAGACCAGGTCGTACTTTTTCTAAGAGCAGATCAAATATTACAATGGACATCTGGCTAAAATGAAAAAAACTTGTCGGGGTAGGTACGCAGCTGCACATACATGTTTGTGAAATATCCAACGGACATTCGCTGTCCCATCAACGGATGGGTCCAATATCGACGAGCTCTGACTCTGGACCTCTCACGAAATTTGCGACGACGTTGCTGTCTCATCAATAGCAACATCAGGAGCATTTCCTGACATATATTCAATATGGAATCCATTTCAAAATATATACCACAGAAAGAGAGGCAAATGCAAGTGTACAACTGCTTTCTATGCTGCTGCTGCTCACTCTGATCAAAATAGCAGAAATAGTTAAACATGCTTTGAAAGCTTGGGGAGGGTCTACATGATGTTATCTTTATAAACGCAAACCCGGCTAAACGCGGCATGCAAACGTGGCAAAACGTTTGTTTCTAAACGCGCGTTTCAGCTTTTTTTTGAGCAGCGTTTTCACCTGCGTCTTGTGTGCATGAGGCCTAAGGAGGTAATTCTTCCCAATGAGCACAAGTGTAAGGACCATTCTTCTCACTGACCATCACACTAATGTATCATGAGTTGTAGACTTCTAATTTTTAGCGGTGGGGGAGGGGGGGGGGGTTTGGGGTTCTCTGAGGCCGGAGAACTATTTCAAGGGTTCCTCTGTGTTGAAAAGGTTGAGAAATGCTGTGGTAGGCAATAACCTAAAAGAACAAGATACAGTTAGTTCCCACCTTTCCATCAGGACATTGCAACACCACTACTTCCATATATTTATGGTCAGACAATATTCTTTCATTATTCTGCGTGTTTAAAATCAATGTCAAGATGTGACCCAATAACTACATATTGGGCACATTTTATTTGTTTATGACAATCTATTTTATTAAAGTTCCAACTTTTGAAATCTGTATTTACTACAACAGGGGTGCCCAATCGTGGAGGGGAGACCTCTGATGTGGCCCACGACCTCCTGCTCTGTGATGGTGGGTCGGCACGCCCAGATCGTGGGTTTCTGACCTGCCATCCCAGAGCATCAGTGCTCTGATTGGAGCCGGCACTAGAGGAAGCACAACTGCGGAGGGAGCAGAGCCACATAAGCCGATGCTCTAAAGCAGGGGTCTCCAAGCTTTTCAAACAAAGGGCCACTTTATTGTCCTTCAGTCTTTAGGAGGGCCGGATTGTGGCCAGCAGGGGCAGAATATGTCACGGGCACAGCATCAGTGAGAATAAATATGTCCTCGGGGTTGGTGGTCAATAAGAAGAGGCGTATTCCCCCTTTTTATAGTAGGAGGAATAGTATCCCATCATTGGTATCGGTGGACGATATAGTGCCCTATTGTTGGTCTCGGTGGGAGGAATAGTGCTTCATATCAGTGGAAGGAATTGTGCCCCAAGGGCCGGATAAAGGCAAGCAAAGGGCCACATCTAGCTGCAGTTTGGAGACCCCAAATCTAAAGTGCGGTCTCCTGTCACAGGTGGAGTGATCCCAATTGCACTTCACCTTGGACGGCAACAGCCAGCAATATCTGTAGCAAGGGAGATTCCTGAATGGAAGATTATTATTAAAGGTCAGTTTATATTCCTTTTTCTCAAAAAAAAAAAGATTTTTAATAGCAGTACTTTATGCCATGAACTCATGGAATTGGCTCAAGGAGCTCAGGTTCCTTTCCAAATGTTCGGACAAAGTGAGCTTCACTTGGTTGGGCTGGCTGACATTTTAGCTCCACCCAGCTGCCATTCTCTTTTGCTTCCCTTTTCTTCCTCTCGTTTTCCTTCACACGTTGCAGGAAACTGTCTCTGCTCTTTGAGTGGCGGATATGCTCTACACGGACATTGATTCTCTTGGCAAGAATCTTACCTTTGACTTGTTTGTTCACAATTATTCCAACAGCATGCTGTGTGACATTGTAGATCCGGCCAGTCTTGCCATGGTAGCACTTGTGTGGCATACCTTTCTGGATTGTGCCTGTACCCTTGATGTCCACAATATCACCCTTCTTGTAGATGTGCATATAGGTTGACAGTGGCACCGGACCATGCTTGCGGAGGGGTCTAGAGAACATATAACGGGTGCCTCGCCTTTTGTGTTCATAATTTTTCACTAACAAATGCCCCCAACTGCAAGATGGCCGGGTCCGGTGGAAAGAGTTTATATTCTAAAATCACTGTGTATTTATGGGCATGTTTCTTCTTTCGGTAGTTACTAGGCTTCTTTAAAGCTACGGGTTACCTGCACTGAGCCATAGAATTCTATTATTACCTATGAGTTTGGTGCACTTCCTGAAAATGCACCAAAACTCCTGAATGCCAGTGTTTTGGTGCAATTTCAGAAAGGTGCACCACACCTGCAGGAAAGTCTGGCAAAGTTCAGGTAACACAGGTGCCACAGGTGCACTGCGCTGCACCCTTCCGTCTGGGCAGTTGAGATCAGAGGGCTCATAGGGTTGAGAGGGCAGGGTTCATGTCCACTCTGCATATGCAGCGCTGACATGGACCTGTGTTCCACCTGCTCCACTTATTGTGGACCGTGACTATTTACCAAGTCTCTTAAAAAAAGGAATTACAGTCTGCTCACATAATTTTGTAACAAAAACATGTTTGTCATTCTGAAGCTTCCCTCCAACCACTGCATATTATTTTATATATACTGTGATTCTGTACTTGCCAAATATGCTGCAAAAATCTCTCTCCACTGAGTCTGGCTGCGTCCATTTTAACTGTGGGCAGCTGAAGCTGCTGTCTATTCACTTCCTGGGTTTACACAGATACACAGAGGCACACCTCCAGCTCTGCAGCTCTCATTGACCCTCCTATGACTTCTGCCCCCCCCTCCCCACTTCCTGGCAAATTCTCACAAGAGTGAGAGAGAGAACTGTGCATGATGTCATAAGCCTAGGCTAATGACCAGACAAGAAACAGGAAGTGGGCTGTATAAGGTATTTACTGTCAGAAAAAAAATGTTTTACTATCCAAAATTAAAACAAGGGCAGAAGATTTAATAGATGGAAAGTTGAAAGTTACTGAAGTTCCACTTTAAGTGACATTTAAAGGGTTGATCACCCCTGTACTACAACATAGGAACCTATTCAGTGTTCTAAAAAGTATTGAAAGGCAGTTTAATTTAATAGAAGATAAGTGTTCTGTAATTACATGAACACTGCTTTCTTTTTACAACATTGGACATCTCTATTTAAAGTGATGTATTTTTTTTTTTTTTTTTTTTTTTTTTCGTTTTTATAGCCACCCCCCAAAGAAAAATGGATGAACCACCACTTCCATCCAAGTTGCTGGACTTGAACAATCATTCTCGTTTCATCATTGGTTCCGTGTCAGAAGACAACTCTGAGGATGAATTTAGTTCCTTGGTTAAAGTGGACATTCTAGAAGATAGAGACAGGTCTTCTTCTCCAGGTTCCATATCTTCAGACACTCTTTCTGACATAGGAATATCCTCCTATCAAGATAACTCCGCTTTGCAAATGAGGTGGGTTTTATATGAATCTTGCCTTTTAAATATTATGCACATAACATACAAAAAGATTAGGTAGGTACTATGAAAAGCTCAGAACTATGCTACATTTTTTTTTCCCCCTCAAAGAGGTATTGTTCACCAACGTCCTACGTAAAGTGGACCTAAACTATAAAGATTTCATTGTTATAGGGAATGTTTAAAAATGTTAATTGTGCGTGCTTTGTGGTATGCGAGTGTGCTTAGGCAATCGTGTGGCTACAGACTCCTAGCTGTATATCTTCATTGTGAGATATTAGGCATTGCTGTCTTTGACTACTAGTTTTAGGAGATTTTGGACAGAGATTTGGTGAAGTTATTGGTGTACTGCTCATTGCCTTCCTTAGCCTCTGACATGAGCTGGCAAACCCTGCCTCTATCACGATGGTCACCTCCACACAAGGCATGGTAAGTCAGCAATATGGAAAAGATCATCTGAAGGGAGACCATGGGCAGTACCTGTGACTAGTTCTTTTCCTTATGTCTAAGGAAAAGGGGCGCTACTTCAAGAGTTCAGGTCCTCTTTAATGTAAACTTTGATAAGCGTAACCACTTTTTTTTTTATTTATTATCCCTAGACACTGGAGTCAGCATGCATACTGTCACACAGCTGCCTTATCAGAAGATCCATTATGACATTAATAAAATTATAGTGGAGGGCCACCCAAAAAAAAATGCATTAATAATAAAAAAAATAAATTAAAAAAAATAATAATTTTTCACTTACCTGAAACGCTGTTGCTAGGCAGTCTTCCTAATCTGCCTCTGCCTCTTCCTATTCCGCGGTGCTTCCTCCTCTTTGGTGAGCGGCCCCATTGCCTTCTGGGACGTGTGTGTGTCCCAGAAAACAACGGGGCCATTCGCAAAGCGCCTCGCGACTTGCGAATTCGCAGTAGGAAACAGGCAATGAACCACTACCTGTTTCCTTTCATTAGGATGGAGGCGCTGGCAGCTGATTCGATGGACGGATTGGCCTCGGGCGGCCAACATCACGGGAACGTTGACAGGTAAGTGTCCTTATTAAAAGTCAGCAGCTACAGTGTTTGTAGCTGCTGACTTTAAAAAAAATAATAATAGCAGCCCCCCCCCGTTTTTACAATTAAATCAAAGATGATGATCAGCTATGTGTGCACACTTGCAAATTGGAATACAAACAGTGATGCTACAGCAAAGTCTGCTGGCACTTAAGCCCAGTACACACTAGTCGTTTTTTTTTTTTAATCGTGCAATCCAGCAGGGCTGAACAAAAAAAAAACCTGACATCTCAGGTCGTAGCCGCTGTACTGTACTTTTTTTTTTTTTTTTTTTTTTTCGGTTATGCCCCTGTGACAGAAGAAGGATGAATGGTTAGCTTTTGTTGGACCAACTGCAGTACACACAGGCCGATTGTCAGCCAGTTTCTATTGAACCGTCTAATGCCGCCCGACATACGGCCTGTGTGTACTAGGCTTTAGGCCAGACATAAACAGTTCAATTTAAACTATATGTGGGCAGGTGAATGTATAAAGTTGATCGATTGACCAACTTGGGTACAACTAGCCTGCTGGATTATTGCTGCTAGCAATAATCACTGTTTTTCTCCCAGTGGGGATGGCTTTCCACACCCACCCCTGCGCCTCACCGGGAGCAGATAATTGCTCGGCAGGAGGGATTCCCCTGTCAGCACTGTGTTGAATCGTGCAAATTTCTTTGCAGGAAATATATTTGCACCGTCTATGACTATTGCAGCAAAACGAATGAAATGCTTCAATGGAGTGTGCGCATGCCTAAGAGAAGTTAACTGGAGGTATTACAAAAACAGATGTCCCTGTTGGGAGATTCCCCCTCACCAACTGTTTAGTGATAACTGCAACATTTTTTAAAATTCATTGGTCACTGGGACACAAAGTGTTAATCTCTTCAGGAGGGGGTCACATACAGCAATAAAGCCTCACAGGGGTTCTAACTCTTATTTATTTACTCTATCCAAAACTTTTTTTTTTTTTTAAAGAAAAGTTTTGTTCTTCAGATTTACCATAGGCCTATTGCACATGGGTGGGAAAAAATGCCAAGTTTCTAGTCATGCAGCATTTTTATGTATTTATGCCAGATCTGATCACAGGTACATGTTGCTATAGGACAATGCATACCCTTGTATGAAGAAAATGTTTTGTTTTAGTGCAGTAATTTATATGTGTGTGTGTGTGTGTGTGTGTGTGTGTATACACTAGTACATGAGTGTATATGCAGAAACGAAAACACTGGCAGATAGAAAAAAATAAAGATTTTTTTTTTTTTTTTTTTATCTCTATCAGAAAATATACGTTGTGGGGATTGTCATCTTCTCTTTGCGTTTTTAATCATGAATTCAAAAACCATCAAACATGGTTTGGATGTCTAAATGCAAACTGGGGAGTGGGCCTTGGCAGGGAAAAGTGTGTGTTTTTTTTTTTTTTTTTATATAAACCTTCAGCCTTTTTTAGTTTAAGGCCCCTTTCACATGGGACGGATCAGTAATGATCCACCCTGTGATGATCCGCTTGCTCAGCGGGGATCGCTCCGTTGTCCCCGCTGAGCCGGCGGCGGACAGGGCGGTCTCCGCACACTGTGCAGGGACCGCCCTGTCAGCTCTCCACTCTCCTCTATGAAGATCGGATGAGCACGGACCATCTGTCTGTGTTCATCCGATCCGCTCTGCAGACGGATAGAAAAATAGGATTTTCCTCCGTCTGCAGAATCGTACCATAGCGGAGGCGGACAATATCGGGTGTCTGCAGATGTTAATCCGCAGACACCCGCTATCTCATAGGGATGCATGTATGTCTGTATTTCATCCGCAAACGGATGGATGAAATACGGACATACTGTCCGCATGTGTGAAAGGGGCCTAACACATTGAGCACAATAAAAATAAACATTCCCCAGTAAACTATTTGTTAAAAACCTTACCCTAGCACGACTTTCAATGCTGCTGGATCCTGCTCTCAGTGCTGCTTCCTTGAACATCTGGTCTTCCCAGGAAAGAGTTAAAGTGTTGTTTAACCTAAAAAAATAAAGATCTTTGTTCCTTTAAAGCATGTTTATACAGCATAGTGCTTGTGCTGTGTCATTTTTGCCCCCTGTAATACCTGAAATAACTGGCAGATTCTGCCTGGTTCTGCCCCCCCCTTTGTAAACTGACCACAGTTTATCATGGCTGCTGAGCCCTAACACTGTGGTCAGTTTATGTGCCTCCATTATCCACTGTGTCTCCTGTCCCTCCTCTGTGCTCTCCTCCCTCCCCTCCCTTCCCTGCCTGTCAGCTTCATGTCTGTGCCCACTCCCTCCACTCCTGCTGCTCAAATAGGGGTTAAATTTACATTATCCTCTTGGTTGATGCATGTATTGTCCCCCTGTGACTGTGCTTTTTATAAAAACTGCAGCTATATACCTATTTACAGAGTGCAGATCGGCGCTCACATGACCCAAAGCCTCTCTCTCCTCTCTCTTGCATGACAGCTTTAGTTGACAGGGCCGCCTCTCTCCTCCTTTTCTCCTCCCCTCTTGACTGATGTCAGGGGGGGATCCTCCACCCTGCCCACTCCAGCTGACAGGCAGAGAGAGGAGAGAGCCGGCGGGTCATGTGAGCACCAATCAGCGCTCTGTAAACCAGGTATATAGCTGCATTTTTTTTTTTTAAAGCACAGGGGGACATTATATGAATCAACCGAGAGGATAATGCAAATTTAACCCTGTGGGTTAACAACCACTTTAACAGTGGAGTCTGGAGCCAATCGGTTATGGAGACGGGAGGAAGAGGGAGAAGCAGGGGAGTTCCTTGCCATTCTAAACTATGGGACTGTGTGTTTCTATTAATGCACACAGTGTGGGGAGAAATAACTATAGTCCCTGCAAGCAAGGGTGACTTCATAGGGTGCTCCAATAGAATGGAGCTACCCGGAAACAGGAAACCTGGATCTGCGATCATGCCACCAGCTTAAACTGGAACATAGGCAAGGATTAAAAGATGGCAAAGGGAAGACAAACTAGGGAGAGATACTACAGGTGCTGCTCACCCCAATATGGGCAGAAAAAATGGAAACGCCCCGCGGGGTTTAGACAGCTATGTATCGATGATGAGAAAAATAACCATTTAGTAAAGAATAAAAATTCTTTATTGGAAGATAAGCTGGGTTATTACAGGAGTGTCAAAATATGAGCTTGAATGGGGAGATATATATATATATTATATATATATTATACCCATGCCAAATACAGGAGGTTGCAAACATAAGGGTTATACACCGCATATAATAATGACTATTGCATAACAGTACTGACGCGTTTCGACCCATGGTGTTTAGGGTCTTTTCAGAGGATGAGTTTGCTAAGAAAAGGATTAAAAGTTGAAGAAGTTGCATACCCCCTAAAAGATTAAAGTGGTTGTAAAGGCTAAAGGTGTGAACCTTCAGTGTGTAGCTTCACTCTCCACCCCAATACTTGTCTGAGCCCGATCTCAATCCAGCAATGTGCACAAGAGCAGAAGCTCTCCTGGGTCTCTGCCTCCTCATTGGCTGAGACACAGCAGCGGGAGCCATTGCTATCATTTACAGCCAGTAGGGAGGGAGTGGGAGAGCAGGGTCGGGCCACACTGTGTGTCTTATGGATACACAGAGGCAGTTTAGGAGCGAGTATCCATGCGTGTCCCCAGAGCAAGCAACTTGGCTTAGCGGGAGGGTGGGGGCAGGAGCACCGGTAGGGAACCAAGAGGAGGATGGGGATCGGGGCTGCTCTATGCGAAACCATTGCACAGAGCAGGTAAGTTATTTATTATATATACACCTATTTACAGAGTGCAAGTATATATAAATATTATATTATAATTTTTTTGTTTTTTTTAATGACAAAGAGAGCTTATCCTTTACAAACCATTTAAATCAGCTACTGAAAGTGCTTAAAAATGTGAGGATTTAATAATGCTTTAAATAAAATGTGCAGATTTGAAAAAAAAATATCAGGCACTGAAAGAACCATCTGTTTGCAGGAAATCCCAAATTGTGGTTCATTACATTTTCTGCTCAATGTCTTTGTGTTCAGAGCTTCATGTTCCTTAACTGCATTTAGGCCCTGAGGTATAAACTGGAGGCAATCTGCCAGGGTAGGTATTAAAGGGGCCTGCCATAACAAAGATGCCGAAGCAGGCATTGCTGATTTTTTATTTTTTTTTCTCTACACGTGCCTTGTCTATAATCCTGATCTTGGTTTCACTATATAGTGAGTGACTGTCCTGCAACAGGATATATGATATGCTCATTGATGTCAATGACTCATCAGATAGCAGAGGAAGTTTAAAGTAGTAGTGTTGCTTACATTTTTTTTTTTTATGTACTCTCTTCCCCAGGAGATAACACACGTTTAGTACTTTTGTTTCATCTTTTTATGTAATATCCAGGGCTAGCTGTGAGGTCGGACAGGGCACCCCACCTGTTTCCATGGCTGCCCAATGATGCAGCTAGCAAGGAGACGGCTACTTTGACAGGTTGCACTTTTCTCTGTTTCCAAGCATATGCCCGAGGCAAGCGTCTAACGAGAAATGCAGGGGGAGAGGGGCTTGTCAGCTAAAATGCTCCAGGTAAGTGGAGACAGAGAAAAGCACCGTCCTATAAAGCAGTTGCTCGGACATCAGTGGAGAGGGGGGTGACTTGGCTGACCTCAAATCTAGCCTTCTATAGCACATAGGAAGAAAGTGCAAAAGTACTACACCCCTGGGGAACAGAACACGATAAAATGCAAGTGAAACTTCTTTAAGAATAACAGCCTGCAAGCTTCACACGTCTTTAGGAGCCCAATGATATCAGGTGACTTTCCCCTTATTTTGGTAGATCAGGCTACAATCCATTGTCTCTGGGCTGTCACATCACAGCCCCAAATGACCATTTATGGGGAACAAAATTAGCAGATTAGTTAGAAAACCTTGCCGAATTTGCTGTGGTTTTCCTTGGCACCTAGACTGTTTGAGGCAGCTCACCCTCCCGCCTTTACTACCATAAACAGGAGCACCGTACAGCTTCAGCACTCCTGTTTGCCTTACGAATGCGTAGGGACATTTAAAACAAACCATTCAGATCAAAGCAACTGGTTTGCTTAAAGGAAAAGTATGGCTAAAGCTTTTTGGCCCTACCTCGCCTATGGATCATAGGGGTGCAGTTCATGCTGCCCTCCTGTGACCTGTTTTCAGTCAACTGTCAGCTGACATCACTTAGCCGGTACAGGCTCTGGAAAGATCCACCCAGATCCCTGGACCGGCAGCTGGCTTGGCCTCTCCACAAGCCGCTGGGTAACCGAGCCAGCTGCTCCTGCCCACTCCACAGCCCAACACTCCAGTGAACATTGTGGGGGGGGTTGGCAGATCCCTGAAGACTAAGAATTTAGCAATCAGCGGTCTTTGATTGCTCAGTAGCTGGTCTTAGAAGCAGAGAGGGCGGATGCATCATTGGACCGATGCTGCATCCATCTATTATTATTTATTTATTTATTTTTAATTTAAGAACCATACTTTTTTTAAATGCTGTCCTCCTCAGCAGTGTGCACTATAAGCTGCGGCAAGCCAGATGCAGTTCACCCATTTCCTTGTTGGAAGTTGTCCAGCATCATCCAGCTTTTTCTACCCCAGCCTAATAGTACCTGACTCATTCCTTTCATTCATTGGGTTTCAGTTCTCTCAAACATGAAGGCTCAGCATCACATCTGGTCCTTGCCTAGGACAGTCTACATTTAAATGCAGCCTGCCTAGAAACTCTCACTTCGCCAGACTTTCACCTATTAAGGTATTTTTATATTGTTGGGGCAGCAGAGTGGCTAAGTGGATAGCACTTCTGCCTAACAGCACTAGGGTAATTTAGTTTGAAAGCCAACTACGGCACTACTTGCCTGTAGTTTGCATGTTCTCCCTGTGCCTGTAAGGGGGTTCCTCCGGGTACTTCGGTTTCCTCCCACACTCCAAAGACATGCTGGTAGGTTATTGGCCCTAATATGTGTATGTATGAATGTGAGTTAGGGACTTTATATTGTAAGCTCCTTGAGGACAGGGACTGATGTCTCAAACTCTGCTCCTACTCTGCATGTCACAGCTTAATAGGTCTGATTTGGATAGAAAACATTTGACCCCATGATGCCAAATCATCATGAAGTCATCGACTGGAGCTTCCACTATTTTAACTATTCAAATTTTTTTTCCATTTTTTATCTACAGGCCTAGTATGTCTGGGTTGCACCTGGTCAAGCAAGGTCGGGAACGGAAAAAAATTGATTTACAAAGAGATTTTACAGTCGCTTCCCCTGCAGAATTCGTTACTCGCTTTGGAGGAAATAAAGTGATCGAAAAGGTATATTTGATTTGCCATAGTGATCCTTTTTTATAGATAATGTTGCCATCAGCCACACCATTTACAAACTAGACTAAAATTTTGGTTTGGGAAACTATGCAATTTTCATTTATTTCTTGACTTTACCAACTAGGACTAACAATATAGCACCAGTGGACACATTCGTTTAATGAGATATTTCTAGTTTCCAGGTCACTATCTTCTAAATTAGTAACTTGAGATGTGACAAGTATAGATTATTATTATTATTATTATTATTATTATCATTATTATTATTATACAGGATTTATATAGCACTAACAGTTTGCGCAGAATTTTACAACACGAGTGCAGATAGTACAGGAGGAATTAGAGGGCCCTGCTCGTTAGAGCTTACAATCTAGGAGGGATGATCAAGTGACACAAAAGGTAATAACTGTGGGGGATGATCTGATGGGGGAAAAAAAATAAAAGTACAGTTTTTAGGTGAAGGCAGGATAGGCTTGTCTGAAGAGAAGGGTTTTCAGGGATCGTCTAAAAGCAAACAGAGTAGGAGATAATTGGACAGATTGGGGTAAGGAGTTCCATAGGGTGGGTGAGGCTCAAAAGTCCTGGAGGTGAGCATGGGAAGAGGTGGCAAGGGAGCTTCAGAGCAGGAGGTCTTGGGAGGAACAAAGGTTGGTATTTAGAGACCAAAGTTAGTGATGTAGCTGGGAGAAGAGTTGTAGATGGCTTTGTAAGAAGTTGCTAGTGTTATTGACAGAGGGGTAGCTGACAGGGAGCGGTTGGTAAGGTGGATGAAACTCGAAGCAACATTCATAATGGACTGAAGTGGGGATACTCAAATAGCAAGTTTAAAAATGACTTTCTAAACTATTGCTAGACTTGCCAGGCTTCACAAGTTTGTTGCAGAATTACAGCAAGTCTGCATTGCATGATTCCAGATAAACCTTCTTTGCAAACATTCTGGAAGTCTGCTGGCTCCTGCAGGAAAAAATAAGTGCACAATTTTTTCCCCGCAAAAATAATAGTTTTATTGTGGTGTGTGAGGTTTTTTTTTTTTTTTTTTTAAAGCTGAACTTATCCTTTAACTTCATCCTATGTAGTGTCAAAAAATTCCAACTGGTTGGGTAAATAAAACCAATTTGAAGGTGAACTCCCTTATTGGCTAACCTTGTGGAGGGTGTTTCCCTTCACTGTTTTGATATCATAGGGGCTTATGATAGGCTGCGCCTAAGTGTAATATTTTATTTATTTTGTAACAGGTACTTATAGCTAATAATGGAATAGCAGCAGTAAAATGCATGCGTTCAATCAGACGATGGTCCTATGAGATGTTCCGAAATGAAAGGGCAATACGATTTGTTGTCATGGTAACGCCTGAGGACCTGAAAGCAAATGCAGGTTAGTGGTATTTGCTAATATCCTATAAAAAAAGATTGAAAAAAGTGCTAGTTGTCACAGAAAACAAGCTAGATTACCCCACATCCCTGGACTACAAAATTGAAAAACAAGTTTCCTCTAAGTGGGACTTAATAAACTAAATAAGGCAGATAGCTAATGAAGTGTTAAAACGAGTATAAAAAAGTATAAATCTTTTAATAAAGTTATTTAAAAATAATAAGCACATACAAAATATGAAAATAGATCTTGCAATGATACTCTGGAGGCTGGTAAACCTGCAATACAGTGAGACTGTACAAACAATGACCACACAAGATATCTGTTGAACTAAGGGGGAATACAACAGAAGTACCCAATGCATTTTAAGATTTGCAATAGTTGCTTTCTCTTCATCAGGGGTATATGCGATTTATCACAGAACGTAAAAACGTCTGCAAATAAATAAACAAAAATACATTATATATAGGTAAGTGTACAGTGGAAATGCACTTCAAAATAATCAAGCATATCATCACATCTTATCTTATATATCATTGCTTAAAAACTGCCCGTACAAACTGTATGGCTGTAAGAATTATCCTGTATCCAGATTATTTAACTTGTGCTGCGGCCGTTAGCCCAAACGGCCCTCGGGTCAATGAGATAGATCAACACATCATCCAAAATGCAACAGATCCCAAAGCAGGACAGGGGAATGGTCCCTCACAGATAGATATATATATATATATATATATATATATATATATATATATATATATATATATATATATCTATCTATCTATGTATGTGGAAAAGCCAAAGTGTGGGTGGAAAGAGGAATATCTGGGACCAGAGGCCTGCCAATGCTGTCCAAACACCAGAATACACCACCAGGAGATTCACACGGGCCAAGAAATGGTCAAACAAAACAGCCTGCACTCTAATGCCAAAAGACAAAAGAATGGAGGGGGGTCCAAACAAAATAGATTAGAGTTAGGTGGAGCTGAACAAGCATGGTGGCTGATTAGATAGAAGTGCACAGGTAAATTACATTTGCAAAGCCATCCAAAGTCCACCAAAATAAAGCAAAAGCGAGTAGGTAATGCCATAAATATATCTACCTGATGTGTGCATGGACAGGGAAAGGCAGGTTCTGGCTCGATCCACCCAAACACAGATCAGCTGGAGGGCAGAGGGATTTTGTGTGCACAGACGATTGGCTATGAGCCTATGCTAATATCCTATTTTTTTATTTATTTTTTTAATGGGATTTCTGGGAAAAAAATATGAAATCCCTTATTGGATTGTGATTTGTCTGTGCAGTAGTATAGAAGAGTACCCACTTCCCATAACTCTTACACACATCATATCCCACTCCTCTTCCCACCACCCCTAGTTTGAAGTACCATATCTTCTCCAACTGGGAATCATTGTGTTTTAGGGTTCGGATATAGTGTCAGATCTGTATTTGTAAATCAAGAAAACCTGAAAGCCGGCAAAGACTGGGGCTAATGAATCGCCATTAAATAATCATATCGCATGATCAAAAAAAATGTACACATTGATGAATTCATTATACAGTAATATCTTGATCATGTGATTTATGAGTGATTCACTTGGGTATTGAATTAATTATTTTGCATGTTTTTTTAACTTTAGTGCAGTCACATCTATGTTCGTTTGCACCTTTGCATGCTATCAGCCTATTTAAACGGCAACTGGGTAGTGTATTTAGTAGTAAGATGTGGGTCCATTTGGCGCAGGTATTTTTGATTAAAATATTAAAAATTGAATTGATTATTAAATAAACTGGGGCTAGCAACAAGCTTTAACTGGAAATTCTTTTACCACACTAGGTCGGCTTTTTAACAAATTTTAAACAATATTCTTCTTTACATACATTTAGAGAAACATATACTGATTTAATATAAATGCCAAAAATGCATCATTCTCTTTGTACAATATGATTTTCCTTCAGAACAAACTTCTATGACTAATAGCGTCCTTTAAATTTAGATTATTATTATTATTATTATTATTATTATTTTTATTTTTTATATACAGAGTATATCAAGATGGCTGATCACTATGTACCTGTACCCGGAGGACCAAACAACAATAACTATGCAAATGTAGAGCTTATTCTTGATATCGCTAAAAGGATCCCTGTACAGGTAATAAAGCCTTTCTTTAGAAGGATTCTAACTAATATGATTGTGATATGTTAGCCTTGGTATTCTTATAATTTCTGCTAAAGGAGTCAAATGAAATGAAGATCTATACATACAGGACTGAATTTTTTCCATCCAGCCATTGGTGTGTTGTACCTGTCCCAGCCCTCTCCCTTTTGTTAGTAGTTGGAGTACCCTCGCTTGTGATGAGGTAGAGAGATCCTCAAACACTTCTTGCTACCTTTCACATACAAAAGGCCTAATGTAAAAAAAATGTTGGCACTGTTACATTTCTCAGATCCACTTGTCAGGTGTGATTGCTGATAAAGGTGGCAAAAAGAGAAGTTGCATAGCTGAGGTTTTGGGAAGCGTACCCAAACCTGGGATCACACCAGTGCGACTTTAATTTTTTATTTTTTTCATGCAACTTGAGTCGCACAAAAAACATATGACAGTGGAAATCACATTGTTTTCAATGTTGTCTGTTCCCATCAGTGCTGCTCAGCACAGAACGATATTGGAAAAGATTCCTGTACTACTTTGGTGAAATCCCAGTGATACAAAAAACGGCACTTACTCACACCTATAGCTGGCTATTGCAGTAAGAAGCTTGGAAGGCTAACAGACAACAAACTCAAGGATAAACCGAGAAAAAAAAAAACAAGCTTTACTTACGCCCACAGACAACCCAATAACCCGTTTAACAGTATGCTTTAAAATCGGGGGTTTAGTCTGCACACATTTGCAAACGCATGCGTAAGCCACAGAGCCCCGTCAAGGCACCCCAGTGAAATCCCAGCGTGATTCTGGCCCCGTAGACTATACAGACCTTGTCCAAGTAGCACTACATAATCGCACTGAAAGTAAGCTCAAAATCTGAGAGCAGCAGTGTGAACCTAGCCCCAATGACCCTGTGATATGCACGTTGGAGTCTGACGATTTAACTCAAATGAAAGTGTATTTCAACTTTTTCAGTCAAATTTGAGAAACCCCCCACTATGTTTATGTGTCCCCTTTCACATAGATGACCTAAATGGACTATATCTCTCTTTAACGATGGGTTTCATATATTGACATGGTAAAGAGGAATGCTAGGTAGTAACATACGACAATCTATGTATAGTTTAGCACTTTGATATTTTATTCCAGTAGAGACAATAGTTCTGCATACTATGTGGGCACTTTTTTAAATATAGGATGATGGAAATAATATTTTTAAATATCACATCAAGTCAATCTAAATAAACCTATTTATGTTCATGATTGCATAGTTATATTTTTATTTGTTTGTTGGAATTATTGGTTAAACATTAGGAATTATTGTTCATAACCTGGCCTTTATATATTGCTGGGTAGTTAATGCTTCTGAAACATATTGATTTGCCATTTTCCTTTAGGCTGTGTGGGCTGGATGGGGACATGCATCAGAAAATCCCAAACTGCCTGAATTACTACACAAGAATGGCATTGCGTTTATGGGTAAGAACTGAAAATGTACATTTTTTAAAGGGGAAAAGTAAACAAATACATGTTCGTATTGACAAAAAAAAAAGTGTGTGTGTATGTATATGTATATGTATATGTGTGTGTATATATATATATATATATATATATATATATATATATATATATATATATATATATTGTGAGGGGTTAGCTCGGCAGCGGGTGTGTGTGACCCCCTGGATGGGTTCACAACACAAAGTCAGGCACAGCAGACAGCGGTGTAGGTTAAAAAAACAAAAGATCCGGTTTATTTAGGCTACATGCAGTGATACATATAAAAGCCAAACAAAATAAAACAAGAAAATAAATCCTGGTCAGCTTGACCTCTAACTACACACGTAGACTCCCTGTCTAACAACTGAGAACAGCCTTGTGCTGCCCCAGTCCCTGTCCCTGTTGTAGAGATTTGCCACACAGGCGTTAACTCACCGCACAGAACAGGTGTCATACTCCCCAGTCTATACAACACAAAAACTGGTTCCAGGATGGAGCATCTCCCTAAGCATGCTGGGGTTTTTTGTAGAGGTCTTAATGAGCCCACCTACTTCAGCTGGGCTCATTAACTCTTCCCCTCTAATTGTAAAAGTCTGCATAAAGCCTGAATCTAGGACACACATATTTACCATCCTGGATACAACCAGGTGACTTTACCTGCCTGCTGCCACAATATATATATATATATATATATATATATATATATATATTATATGAGTGTGTGAAGATTTACTTAAAGTCCTTAAAGCTTTCCTAGGATCCAGCAAGGAAACCCAGTAAGTATTCCTGGTTTTCTGTCAGACTTTTTAACAGGGATGTGGAGGGGCAGACTTTGCATTGTCATGCAAGTTCTGGTTTAAAAATGCATACTGTACACACAAAATGAATTCTTGCAATACAACATCTGTAAGAGCCTTGATTGTCTCCAAAAATACAATATACACTTAACTCTTGTCTAAAAGGTGACATCAACAAGCCCTACACTGGTTCCTAATGGGGATCATAGATGTATAAGATATGAAGGCTTACAATGGTCACCACTTTGTGTTTTTTATTGCATCCTATATTTTGTTGAAAAACCTATATTGTGCTCTTTTTCTTCCTAAACTAAACTTGAATTGACATTCCAGCGGGAAGCAAAGTCACTTGAGCTTTCTCGATCAATAGTCATTGACCAGTGGTATAAATGTTTTGTTTTCACATACTTTCTGCTGTTTTTCAGGTCCACCTAGTCAGGCAATGTGGGCATTGGGAGATAAAATTGCATCCTCAATTGTTGCCCAAACAGCTGGAATCCCTACACTCCCCTGGAGTGGCAGTGGTAAGAACGTACATTTATAATATTTCATTTTTTGTAGTTATATTTATTCTTTTAATGCAAATCATTTTTATTCATCAATTAAGAACCCATAAAATGCATAAACAGAAAAAAACAAAAAACAATATTTGCTGTGTTCACCCTTTGCCTTTTTATAATGGCATAGATTCTCCCAAGTACACTATTTACTTTCTGTGCTGGCCCAGGTCCTCTGCCTTTACCCTCACCTCCACTACCTAACCCTTTATGTAGTTACTGGGTGGTGGGGAGTAAAGGCATGTAAATGATAGCTCTGGGTGTGCTGATATCACTTCCAAGATGGGGGACACACAGTACCAGTTTGATGTTGTTATAGGAAGATTCTTGTTGAAATAAAGGGTATTGTTAAATTAAACAATATCAGCTCTTCTAATCTTTCCTTCCCTTCTCTATCCAAAATTAAAAATGTAAATCTTCATAGTTGGGAGTCTTTTATATAAATGCATTTGAAAGTTTAACAGGGATGCAAATGGCACATTTTCTTGGTTGACATAGATTGTCATTTCTGAGTTTCTTAAAGAGGAAGTAAACTCCTACTACTGAATTTTACCTATAGATAAGCCTATAATAAGGCTTCCCTACAGGTAGTGTAAATATCTCCTAAACATGCACCGTTTAGGACATATTCACTGTACATGCAGCCAGTGAAATCAATGGCACATGCGTTCTTAA
This sequence comes from Lithobates pipiens, assembly GCF_037356315.1. Classification (NCBI taxonomy): domain Eukaryota; kingdom Metazoa; phylum Chordata; class Amphibia; order Anura; family Ranidae; genus Lithobates; species Lithobates pipiens. The sequence goes on along the minus strand of NW_027507748.1, from coordinate 269,854,172 downwards.
GAAATGGCCACCTATGCCATTTCTTCAAAGCCTTGTGCCGTGACCTGTGGCTCCCATGGGCGTATGTGGGAGTGACGTCATTGTGGCTTTTGCTAGAGCCCGCTAACCTGGAAAAAACTCTGGGGAAGACGGCGCTGCATTCTAAAGTCTCGTACGCACGATCGGATTTTCCACAGACAAAACCTTAGACTTTTGTCTGAAGGGCGTTGGCCAGGAACTTGTCTTGCATTGCATACAATCAGAAAGGAATTGTCGGCCAACAAACACGAATGTAGTGATGTACTACGTGTTTTCTTTAGCGCCACCTTTTTGGCTCCTTCTGCTAATTAATGTCAGTAGAAGTTTGGTGAGTGTTAATTTGCGGTTTTTTTATTTCATACTTTTCAGTTTGCGCTTTTCAGTTCGTTTCTAAACAGCCGCTCGTCAACCAGCCATGTTGCGGAATTGGAGGCAATAATGTGTTCTTTATTATTGGCCTTGGAGTTATTGCTTTGACCCAAGTCCAGTCCAGGAACAGGAGGGAGGAGGATTTCTTGGACCTAAAATTGGTTGCTTTATTAATCATGACCAATTATGTCATATGCCTTTGCTGCAGGAGCTCCAGGAGAATATTCGAGATGATTTTCGAAAATATCTCCGGATGACGGACCCCTGCTTTCACCAACTCTTGGCATTGTTGACCCCCTATGTTAAGAAGCGGGACACATGCATGAGGCTTTTATTTAATTTTTTGGTTGAATAATGATTTTATTTAGTATATTTTTCTATATTTTTGGATGCATAGAATGCACTTTTTCTATTGCCAGATAGCATGTCTAATTTAAATTTTTTGTCATCGCGACCGTCGCCCACGAGCATCGGCACCCCTGCTGTGCAGTGGGCACGTGCCTGCGATCCCGCGAGCTGACTTATAGCGACGACGGTTCGTGAGATCGTGCCGACCTGCCGTAGTAAAATGACGGCGGCTGGTCAGCAAGCGGTTAAAGAAGAAGAGAATGTGCGCTGCATTTCGAGATTTCATAATTTGCCACATCACGAATGTTAATTCTCCATTACAAACGCTAGATTACAAGATCGACTGATTCTGGCTCGTCCTTGCTTCCGAGCATGCGTGTTTGTACTTTGGACTTTTGTCCAACAGACTTATGTACACACGCTCGGAAAATCCGACAACAGACATTTGTCTGTGGAAGATTTTAAAGCCTGCCATCCAACATTTTGTCTACGGAAAATCTGACAACAATTGTCTGATGAAGCGTACAAACGGATGGATATTCCGACAACAGCCTGTGATCACACAATTCCCATTGGAAAATCCAATCGTGTGTACGAGGCTTTAGGTAAGTGTTTCATAATGAGCTAGTATGCGATGCTAGCTCATTATGCCTTTATCTTGCAGATTTTTTTTTTTTTTTTTCAAGAGTTTTTTTTTTCAACCTCTTTAAAGCAGTTTTAAACTGCTGCAGTAAAAAATAAATAAAAAAAACCCCTGTAAGACAATTGCATAATGTGCTAGTATGCATCGCATTGTGAAATACCTTAGAACAAAGCCCTCCAGCGGCACACTGACAGGGCTTCCACCTATCCTTCTCGGTTTGTGGACTGTGTGAGCGACCAGAGCTGGAGCCGGAGCCACGATGGCGGGCCCCTCGGTTCAATCGCTGCATTTTGAAGGTCCAGGACAGTATGCCAGACCTCCAGGGTGCATACATCAGCGATGTCACTGGCCACATCCAGGGTGAATATCTCCAGAATTGTGCACACTTAGGAGATGTTCATTTTACCTACAGGTAAGCCTTATTATAGACTTATCTGCCGGTAAAAATCACAAAGCGGACTTTACTATTGCTTTAAGGAAGTGGGTGGAAGAGAAAGGGAGAATTACACCAATAACCTGACAGGTTTTAATACATTTTGGCTGAAGTTTTATTTTAACAGTGTAAGTCCCCATTATTCTCTCAGGAAAGGCTTACAGTCAGAGTGTTTGCTCTAAAAACCAGGGCATTTTTTCAGCAGGAAAGTGGGGGAATGCACTTCCGGCACCTCCAGCACTGAATGTATGTAATGGGAAGAGGTGCTGGATTGGGCTGGAGGGTCTATTGTTGCTGGAGCAGATCTATTTTTGAGTGGCGGCCTATTATTGCTGGAAGGAGATCTACTATTGATGGAGGGGGTCTATTGTTTCTGGCTGCTGGGAGATCTGTTGTTGCTGCTGGGTGGTATTTTGTTGTAGGGGTCCATTGTTGCTAGGGGGGGTCTATTGTTTCTGAGTTAATTACTGCTGGCTGTGCGAAATCTATTTTACTACTTTTCTTGCTATCATTAACAAATTTCATACAAATTACTTAGCACCACACAATTATACTTTGGCTCTGTACTCTCTAAAAGGGGCAGTACTGAGAGGTGGGTAGGGGATGAAACCAAGGAACGGTGCTCAGAGGTGGGTAATGGGTGGAGATAAGAAGTGACTCAGAAGGGGCAGTTCCTGCACCTATTCTCTGAGAAAAAAGTCCTGCTAAAAACATATGGTAAAATTAAGTCTTTTAACCACTTGGGATCCGCGCTATTGCCGAATGACGGCATTAGCGCGGACCTAGATTGCCGGGACTACGTCTATTGACGTCGTCCCGGTCACGAGCGGCCTGTGCGCCCCCTGAGGGGCGCGCGCGGCGCGCTCTGTGATCGGCGAGTCCGTGAGACTCGCCTGATCACCGATCCGTGTAAGGGGTCGATCCCGACCCCTTATCACGTGATCAGCTGTCAGCCAATGACAGCTGATCATGTGATAAAACGGAGCCGGTAATCGGCTAGTATTCCTCCTCGCGCTGACAGCGCGAGGAGAAAAAAAAAAAGCCGATCGCCGGCGGCCGTGTTCGGGACATCAGTCCCGATCACGGCCAGCAATTCAAGCGGACACCTGCCCCCTGCCAGTGCCCACCTGCCACCCGCAGTGCCATCCTGAAATAAAGTAAGTGCCCCCCTGTCAGTGCCACCCAGCAGTGCCCATAGTGCCCACAGTGCCACCCAGCAGTGCCCACAGTGCCACCCAGCAGTGCCCACAGTGCCACCCAGCAGTGCCCACAGTGCCACCCACAGTGCCACCCAGCAGTGCTACCCACAGTGCCACCCAAAATATGCCTCAAAGGTGCTGCACCCCAGTGCCGCCCATCAGTGCCCAGCAGTGCCGCCCATCAGTGCCCAGCAGTGCCGCCCATCAGTGCCCAGCAGTGCCACCTATCAGTGCCACCTATCAGTGCCCATCAGTCCCATCTATCTGTGGTACCTATCAGTGCCCATCCGTGCCACCCATCCGTGCCACCCATCCGTGCCATCTTATCTGTGCCCATCTTTGCCCATCAGTGCCGCCTTATCTGTGCCCATCGGTGCCGCCTTATCTGTGCCTATTAGTGCCGCCTTAACTATGCCTATCAGTGCCCACCATTGCAGCCCATCAGTGCCCACCATTGCAGCCCATCAGTGCCCACCAATGCAGCCCATCAGTGCCCACCAATGCAGCCTATCAGTGCCGCCTAATCAGCGCACTTCAATGAAGGAGAAAAATGACCCGTTTGCAAAATTTTATAACAAACTATTAAAACATGATTTTTTTTTTTTTTTTTTTTTTGCATCTTTTTTTGTTTGTTTAGCAAAAAATAAAACTCCGAGCTGTAACTAAATACCACCAAAAGAAAGCTCTATTTGTGGGAAAAAAATGATAAAAATTTCATTTGGGTACAGTGTTGTATGCCCGCGTAATTGTCACTCAAAGTGCATCAGCGCTGAAAGCTGAAAATTGGTCTGGGACTGAGGGGGGTTTAAGTGCCCAGTAAGCAAGTGGTTAAATATCCATCACCGTGAGTATCTTCCGGTGATTGCTGAATAATGTTGAAATAATTTGAATGCCACTGTTTAGCTGGAATTAGAATAAGTAGTGTCGGCGACCAGTTTGATGTCAGTGGCACCGAACAGAACCTAAATACACAGCGCTTCCACCTCCACTCCACCATCCACTTAATTACATATACCGGTGCTCAGGCTGATGGACGTTTATAAGCCCAGTTGAAGCTGAATTATGATGAATATGTCAGCACCTTGGTAGAATGCAGAAATATCCTTTTATTTACTAGGAACAATGCATAAAATCCACACAAAATACACTGTGTTTTGCCCACTAGGCCTTAAAAATAACTGACAATGGGCCATTAGCTAGTTACCAATAAGGTGCCTCTTATGATGTGAGCTGCCTCTTATGATGTGAGCTGCCTCTAATGGTGATGTCACTTGTTGAAGTTCCAGCTGTGAGCACAGCAATTACAGCGGGTCACTTGCTCAGCAACTCTTCCGTTCTTTAAAAAGAATAAAAGGCGTTTTTCTGAAAGGAGGAGCTGCACAATGAGCAACCCACTGTCATAATTGTGCTGCAGCCCAGACTGTCAGAGTCCATTCACACAGGGGCAACACGACTTCCAGCGCGACTTTTGGAGGCAACTTGGGCATGACTTGAGTATGAATAACAGCGCGACATGGACGACTTCAACACGACTTGGGGCGACTTACAACGCGAGTTTAAGTCTCCTCAGGGCAGACAGAGAATAATCGGCTCTCGACCCTTATCCGAGCACGCAGCCTGGCCAGTCAGGAAAGGGGGTGGAGACGAGCAAGCGAACCGTACCAGGTCGCATGGCCTTAACATGGGGGGTGGGCGCTTTGGGGAAGGGGGGCGCCCTGCGGCCCCCCCACCCGACGCACCTTGTCCCCATGTTGATGAGGACAAGGGCCTCTTCCTGACAACCCTGGCCGTTTGGTTGTTGGGGTCTGCAGGCGGAGGGCTCATTGGAATCCGGGAGCCCCCTTTTAATAAGAGGGTCCCCAGGTGCGCTGCACCTGCAGATCAGTTTGAAAGCAGCCCAATAACCAATACAGAACAGATATGCCCTTATATACACTGAGATTTTAATAATGACCTTTTTAATAACAGTCTTCCATTCAGGTATATCGTTGGCTGTTGCTGTCCCAGGCAGAATGCATTTGGTATCACTCTGCCTGTGACAGGAGTTGACACTAAACAGGAAGCATTAGCTTATGCAGCTCTGCTCTCCAGCTGCTTACTTTCCCTACCACCTGCTTCATTCACAAAATTGATGCTCCGGGATAGAGGGTCCGGAACCCGAGATCTGGGCTTGCCAACCAGCCATCCTAGAGGAGGAGGTCGCGGGCCTTATCAGAGGGCTCTGCGGGCCACTGGTTGGGCACCCCAGTCTCAAGTCTTTTGCAGACTCTAACAGGTTTTCTTTTAAGATTGCCCTGTATTTGGCTCCATCCATCTTCCCATCAACTCTGACCAGCTTCCCTGTTCCTGCTGAAGAAAAGCATTCCCAGAACACGATGCTGCCACCACCATGCTTCGAGATGGGGATGGTGTGTTCAGAATGGTTTGCAATGTTATTTTTTCATCACACATTGCATTTTGCTTTTAGGCCAGATCACCTTCTTCCACATGTTTGCTGTGTCCCCCACATGGCTTCTCACAAACTGCAAACTGGACTTCTTATGGCTTTCTTTCAACAATGGATTTCTTCTTGCCATTCTTTCATAAAGGCCAGATTTTTGGAGTGCACGACTAATAGTTGTCATGTGGACAGATTCTCCCACCTGAGCTGTGGATCTCTGTAGCTCCTCCAGAGTTACCATGGGCATCTTGGCTGTTTCTCTGATTAATGCTCTCCTTGCCTGGCCTGTCAGTTTAGGTGGACGTCCATGTCTTGCTAGGTTTGCAGCTGTGCCATACTCTTTCCATTTTCATATGATAGATTGAACAGTGCTCTGTGAGATGTTCAAAGCTTGTTATAACCTAATCCTGCTTTAAACTTCTCCACAACTTTATCCCTAACCTGTCTGGTGTGCTCTTTGGCCTTCATGATGTTTGTTCATGAAGGTTCTCTAACAAACCTAAAGGTTTCACAGAACAGCTTTGTTAATATTGGGATTAAATTACACAGGTGGTCTCTATTTACTAATTAGGTGACTTCTGAAGGCAATTGGTTCCACTAGATTTTAGTTAGGGGTATCAGAGTAAAGGGGGCTGAATACAAATGCACATCACATTTCAGATATTTATTTGTAAAACAAAATTGAAAACCATTTATCATTTTCCTTCTACTTCATAATTATGTGCAACTTTCTGTTGGTCCATCACATACAATCCCAATAAAATACATTTACCTTTTTGTTGTAACATGAAAAAAATGAGGAAAATTTCAAGAGTATGAATTCTTTTTCGAGGCACTGTAAATACTGGACTGTGGAACTCCTGTACAAAAAGCATTTCACCCACATGGCCTTCAAGGGACGGGTGTCTCTGTAGACCAGCTCTTGATAACATCACTTAGGATGTTACTAGAGTCAAAAGTACCCATCTTCCCCAGCAGTAGAAGCCTATTGTGCATTTTAAGTGATGTATTTTTTCCTTAACTATTGGCTTTACTTATGTGTGTATACAGTACTTTGATGTTTATGGATATACTTTACATTCTTTTCATATTTATTTTGTAGCCCAGATGAAGGGGAGTGTGTTGTTCCCCAAAATGCATTGGATGTTTTAAGCTCTCATATAATGAATCTATTATTTAAACAACTTGGGCTTTTAGCATTTCCTCTGGTTGTGTTTTTTTTTTTTATGTTTTTGAATCATTTTCTGAATACCAGCAGAAGGGGATTAGTGATTAGTGTTTCCAGAGTCGGTGCTTGCCAAATAATTATGTTTTCTTCTCAAATGTTAACCCTTACCATTAAGAAAATTAAATAAAAGTCTCAAGAGCAGAACTATAAAATGCTTTTTCAGTAAACATTGCCAATATACCTCTGTGCTTTACAAATCATCATTTATTATGTTGTCTAGGGATTGTTTTACTTCAGTGGATTTAGTATGCCAATAAGGCATATGAAAGAGCATTACAGAGCCCAAACAGTGTTACTTAATTCTGTTTCGACATGTAGAAGTTCCAAATTTAATATAGCTGCTTCTACTCTTTAGCTTGTACGTGTCTTGCATACGGTGTCCCATTGGGCACAAAATGTGTTTTATCCTTGCACTCAATCTTTCTGAAATTGAATTCTGGTTTCTATTTTCTTATGTTTTAGGTTTAAAAGTGGAATGGCAGGAGAGTGATCTTAAAAAGCGTATATTAACTGTGCCATCAGAGATTTATGAAAAGGGCTATGTTAAAGACGTGGATGATGGATTAAGGGTAGGTTCATTTCTAGAGTTTGATCATTTTAAATGTGTGTTACCCATGTCTGTTTTGTATTATAGTTATGTCTAACGTGTATCTGGCTCCTAGATATAAGATAGAGATATAGATTTGCTTTGTCTATAGTCAAGGCCAGATTTTCCATCACTGAAGTCTGTACGCACACAACCTTTGGTGTACAGTACATTAGCCCTCATACACATTTTCTTGTTTTGGTCCTATCTTAGCTTAGGTTATAGAAATAATAATACATCAATAAGCTGGTATTCAATGACTGTATTTCTAGTGATGAAGGGACAAACCATGGTGAGCAGTAACTATACAGTGAAAATTTTGCCTCTTCCACCTATAGGCACAGGTCAGCTAAGCTTAAAAGTAAATTTTTGGTCTTGACTTACAAAGTTTTATTTTTGCAGACACTTTTTTGTAATAAATCCCCAAAATGAATTTTAAAGAACAATTACTTCCCACAATAGTGACAGCTAACAAAGTACACTAGCACCTACAACAAGATTACACATTTTATGGGTCAAATATTTCATTTTCTTTGCCACCAAAGCTTCTCAGCTTCTTTATGAATGGTCCTAAACGCTCTTTCACATTGAGGCAGTATTAAACCCTAAGTTGTAAGCTAGCTGTTTGCATTAGGCACCATGCATTTAGTAGGTACTAGGTTGTTGTTGCTCTTTTCCTTTTTTTTTGTACCCCAGTCTTGCCTATATAGACTGTCCCCACTCTCTCTACCTTTAGTGTTACCCGAGAATCTGTAGTTAGGAGCACATCAGTGATCTTTGGGCTACATGTCCTATGATTCCATGTGTGCTGTCATACTACGCATTCTCTCAAACACAGCACCAAAGCCCTGCCTGTACTGTTGTTTGAGCAGATTTGCAGTATAAGGCAGCACTCCCGCACCTTGTTCAGGTACAGGTGTTTAGAAATGCCCTAACGGTGCATGTACTGCGCCTGAGCCCGGCACAAAACCATCTGGCTGTACCAGGATTGTACTTGTCAGGGTGCCTTCAGGGGAACCCTGTGTGGGAAGGTAGACACCCTTCGAGCAGAAAATACGCACACCACACTTTCAAAACCAAGGTAGGCTGCAAAGGCTGGGGACAGGAAACAATCATTTTCGTTTGCTGCTACAGCTATTATTATTATTATTATTATTATTATTATTATTATTAGATTTTTTTATTTTATTTTATTTCATTTTATTACTTTTTTTTTTTTTTGCCTCTGTTTTAACTTCTCTGCATGTCACTTATAAACATTGCAAATATTTTCTATGTTATTGAAAAATTCCATCTGCTACTGTTTTGTTGAAACTGACAAGTGGCTTGCACCCACTTTCTATTTCCTGGGTGCTAAGGCCCCTTTCACACTGGGGTGTTTTTCAGGCGCTACAGCGCTAAAAATAGCGCCTGTATAGCGCCTGAAAAAATATGGCCCCTTTCACTCCAGTGTGAAAGCCCTCCGGCTTTCACACTGGAGCAGTGCGCTAGCAGGACGGTGAAAAAAGTCCTGCTAGCAGCATCTTTGGAGAGGTGAAGAAGCGGTGTATTCACCGCTCCTACCCATTGAAATCAATGGGGCAGCACGGCTATACCGCCGGCAAAGCACCAGGTTTTAACCCTTTTTCGGCCCGCTAGCGGGGGTTAAAACTGCCACACTACCGGCCGCATACCGCCGCTAAAACGCAGACGCCGCTGCACTTTTCTGTAGGAGTTCTGTATCAGGAACAATGTACCTCAATGTTGTCACTGGTAGCATGATGATAATAAAGCATTTGAGCTATTGGCAGTGTAGATACAATAGGCCCAATTCACAACACTTTAACCTATGGGTAAATAGCTTTTCTTTTTTATTTAATGTGACTGTAATTTTCAAATCTCCTTGGAGAAAATGCACAAAGCACACCTAAATCCAAGTAGGAATACACATGATGAATGTATTTAGACAACATTTGCTTATCCCAGAGTTCAGCTTTAAGAAAATATAACATTAGTAAGTTCATAGGTTTGCTTTTATCCTACATATTTTATACATGTAACCTGCCCTGAATCTCTGCACAGAACAAATAGGGTTTTCATGCTGATTATGTTTGTTTGTTAAAGGCTGCTGAGCAAGTAGGATACCCTGTAATGATAAAGGCATCTGAAGGTGGGGGAGGAAAGGGTATTCGCAAAGTGAACGGCGCAGAAGATTTTCCCAACCTTTTTCGACAGGTAAATTTATTACATTTCAATATTAGAAAATATGCATGCTGTTTTTGGTGTGGAGTTCTTGTTTAGTGAAGTTGACAATACAGTAAAACCTTGGATTGCGAGCATAATTTGTTCCGGAAGCATACTTGTAATCCAAAGCACTTGTGTGTGTCAAAGCAAATATCCCCATAAGAAATAATGGTGACTCTGATGATTCGTTCCACAACCATTTATTCAGGTGTCTTTCAGTTTATAGTCCATATAAAAAGCAATGTGATAGGTTGTGTAACCATTAAATGTCCATCCACAAATGGCAGCCTCCACAAGGGGATTGGAAACAAAATCCAGCAGAACCTACAGTGCATAAAAGAGAAAAGAGGCGCCTCTAAGTGTAGCAGTATTGTTACATTTAATGAAGGTACAACATTTAGCAACTCACATGGTTGATGATTAAAACATGCACATCTAAGTATGCAGGCATCCGGGTTAAAGCTGTCCACATAGACCATCCTCTGCACCGCCGGCTCTCGCAGTTGTCAGTCTGCAATCGTGACCGGGAAGACTACCCTGCAGTAAAGCGATCTGAAAGTGTGGCTTGAAGCGCTCATGGAGCGCAGTGTGGAAGGGATGACATCAATGGTGGTGAGGAGGGTGATCTAATGTGGATAGCTTTACCCCAGTTGTCTGCATACTTGGATGTGCCTGTATTAATCATCAACCATATGAATTGCTAAATGTTGTACCTTCGTTAAATATAACCATATTGCTATGGTGCCTCTTGTCTCTTTTATACTCAGTATTGACATGACGCTACTTGTATATCAAGACATCGCTTGTAAGTCAAAATTTATCAAAAAATGTTGCTTGTCTTGCAAAACGCTCTCAAACCAAGGTTTTTCTATACTGGTAAATAACTTGCCATGCAGTTGTAATGTGTATTACCAACACCATACTGCTTTTAGCACCTACAAAATGCAGTTAAAAAGGCACAAGCTTGTTTTGGAAAGTGTGAGCTCACGTTCAGCGCCCCCCTTGCTTCCCTTTGGTGATGGTGTAGCTTTTCAGTGGCCTATCCCATCCACAACCCTAGTCCATTTGGTAGTCTCCATAGGATTGAATTATGAAAGGCAAATGGGGTCTGAGGCAGGTTCCCTTGCAAGGTGAACACAATTTGATTTTAGTAAATAACTGAATTTAGATGCGTGCAAAGTCTGGCACTTATGTAGCTTCAAACATTCTGGCAGTGTCCTCCAAAAATAAACAGAACGGTCTCTGTCCTCCAATATACAAATACAGAAATTATTATTATACAGGATTTATATAATGCCAGCAGTTTACACAGCGCTTTACAATATAAAGTCAGACAGTACTGCAACAATACAGCGCAATACAAGAGTAAAATCCTGATAGAAAAAACAGAAACAAAATTAACATCTACATGCATACATGTTAAACAGACATAATTTTTTTTTTCTTTTATACTCCTGGTGCCAAGGCTTGGATTGCTATTTAACAAAGAACTCCGGACAATTTACTTCTTTTTTGAATAGACTAGGGAGATGGTGCAAAGAGCAAGAGTCATGTGCAAAGTTTGGTAACTCTTATCTGATAATTTAGTGTAGTGAGATTAGCTAGAAGAACCTCTGATTGCTTACTACTGATCTCTCTCATTTTGTAAATTGCCACTAATCCTTTAAGTGTTTTACTGAGTAACCATTATTGCTTGGGCACATTGATCTTACTATACTCGTTTATATTGGACAGCTTTGTTCATGTCTTTTTCATAAAAAAAAATTTTTTTAAACCCAAGAACAAAAATCTAATATATTGTAGCTTACCAATCCTTAACTGTGGTGGCTGCATTCGTTTTTCTTTTTTGGGTACATTTTCTGTAATACTGAAAAATGCCTCTTTATTCTGCCAGAAATCCAGAGTCTTTGTTTAGATTTCTATTCAGTACACAGATTATTACAGAGTTCTTAGCCTTTCCTGTTGTCTTCTGTGAACGACACACCCCTCTCTCCTATCTACCATAGATGAAGTGAGTTGTTTGTAGTGCAAAATAATAGAGCAGCCCAAGGTGACAACTCTGCTCCTTCATTCATACAGTACAGTAAGTGTTGCCACCTTAGGACAGGACGTGTGTTGCTAGCAGTGACTTCAGGTGAAAACAAAACCTAAGAGGCCAGAAATAAATAAATAAAAACAAATAAATCCACTACATCTAAGGACTGATGAGTTGTAGTATGTTCCAGTGGAAGCGTGTGACTTTAGATTTAATGGATTTCATTTTTTTTTTTTTTTACATGCATTTGTTTTTTTTTACATGCATTTGTTTGCCCGTTATTAATTATTACTTTAATTATAAAGTGCATCCAAAAAACAGAGCTGTAATTGAGTAGAACACGCAGCTTCATACACAATGAGGCTTTCATGGATGCATACTGAAGCCGCGGTGCCTTCTGTTTAGGTTGACTGAAAGCAATGGGATCTTTTAGGCCTCTTGCACTCAGTACTTAAACACCACTTTTGCCATTTTTTTTTTTCAGTCCCTAAACACACCTCTATGGTTGGCCTATGTGGCCATGCACACATAGGTGTTTAAAGTTGTATTAGAAGAGGAACGTTTTAGAGGATAAAAAAGACACCACCAGTGCATTCAGGAGAGCAGTGTTTGGGCAGAAAAAAAACACTGAGCGTGTGTAAACATGCCTACATGCTGGGCATGTTTAGTGGTTGAGTGTTCACTCCTTCCAGTGGTCAGAATAAATGAATATTCTGGCCAGTGAAATGAATGAATGCCCAAACACTTGTCGTGCCTAAAAATGTTTGCTAAACTTGGCTTTAAGTGCGTTCTTAAGCTCCTTTTTTCTTACCCTAGAGCAGTGATGGTGAACCTTGGCACCCCAGATGTTTTGGAACTACATTTCCCACAATTCTCATGCACTCTGTGGTGTAGTTGAACATCATGGGAAATGTAGTTTCAAAAAATCTGGTGTGCCAAGGGTAGCCATCACTGCCCTAGAGCAAAGGCGTCCGGTGAAAGAAAAAAAAGTCTTGTGTGCATGCCTTACTGTTCAAGGCCATGGCAACTGTTTTTTTTTTTTTTTTTTTTTTTTTAAATCTATATGAAGCGGTACCCCTATAGGGGCTGCAGAAAGTAAAGTAGTAGTTCCACCTGCCACCCTGCCCAACCTGGCATTCACGTCCAGACACTCCAAGACAGTGAACAGTCCATCAGTTTTGTTTTTGTTATTTTATTGAGGGATTAAACTTTGGATGGGGTAAGGGAATTATGGGATGCCCAAAATCAATAGCAGGAATCAATATGATGATCAATTGGAACCTCTATTTACATCTTCTAGAGCTCCAGTCTCCTCCAGCACAACACTTACTGTATTTGTAGACTGTTTTTCCCTCTCCTGTGCAATACTTGGTTCCTGGCACAGCTAGCACATGGTAGGCCCAACTCTAATCCAGTCAGATCTGAGAAATCTCCATTTGCTGGAGGGACTGCAGGCCCCTTTGGTGTAGCAGCCAATGGTGAAAGAAAGTGTTTTTTTTTTTTTTTTTTTTTTTTTTTTAGTGCTAGCTGTATTGAGATGGACTACTGATCCTAGTCAGTTCTGTGCTGACTGACAGCCCTCCTGGCTGCAGCCACCTGACTTCAATGCCAGCAACATCACAGTCTCTCCCGTGGGCTCTACATCCACTCCTGACATGCCTCTCCCTGCTCTCCTGACTGTGCCTGTCAATAACCGACACCTGGTGGATCCCTCCTGAAGATTTGCCCGGCAGTGTTCCCCGCTGTGCTCTCCTGCTCCTGTTCAGGACACAGCTTGGGTTATGTGGGGTTCTTTAACAGCTCCAAGCCCCTTGCCCAAGGTCACCCCCCTAGACTGGGGGGCACCATCCAAGGCCCCAACAGCTTAACACTGTCTCTCAGTCCTTCCACCTGAACAACTCCTCCCCAGCTGGGCTGACTCTAGGTATTTAAGGAGGCTTGCCCCTGCCAATCCAGGTTGGGGATTGATCAGGGCTCCTTAGAACACCCCAGACAGCTCCACCTTTCTTTCACTCCTTCCTAGAAGCAGAAGGGAGGTAACCAGGAGGTGAAACTAGCTGTGAGTCACCAGCCTACTCTAAACCACTCCCAGCCACAGATCAAAACAAACAGGCCTAGCTTTCAGCCTAAATTTACCTGCACTGGCAAAAATCTCAACTCTAGCACCTACCTAAGTAGTGGGTGCTACCGGTATATTTCAGTAATTTTATCTTTGCCTAAGATATAAATTTTTCATAAACCTTTTTTTTACTCCTTGATTTTATTTTATCAATTTGCCATGTAAGAGGTATATTTTATTTAGGAAATTTGAAATGAGCTGTGCATTTCACACTTGTTTTTTTTATTTTTATGAAAGGTCCAAACGGAAGTTCCTGGGTCTCCAATTTTTGTGATGAGATTGGCCAAGCAGTCACGGCACCTGGAAGTACAGATTCTTGCTGATCAGTATGGAAATGCCATCTCACTCTTTGGCCGTGACTGTTCTGTTCAGCGTCGTCACCAGAAAATTATTGAAGAAGCACCGGCATCCATTGCTAATACAACAGTGTTTGAGGAGATGGAACAGGTGAGACTGCATATTATGTACATACAGTAGCTATCCTAACTGTGAGTTGAATTAACAAGACAAAGCTTTTGTAGTGAAATTTGAGAAATCCTTACTATATGTTTCTGTTCACATTCATACGGCAAACCTAAAAAAATGGAAAAACATTGCTTACCTTTCTAGGTGTTTGTTTGGAGCAGGTCATCATAGGCAGACTACAAGCTACTCTGAACAATTTGAATTGAGAAGAAACTCAATCTGCCCCTACCCACAAACAAGGGACACACAAGTTTCCTCTCAATAACATACAATGCAGGAGTTAAGATTCTAGAACTTTAACTATATGTTAGGACCGACAGTGGTTAATAATGAGATCTGCCAGCACAGTACAGACAGTGTTAATGAAGGTAAACATTAACACTTCAGTCCCCACTACATCACAGAGGAGAATTTAAGTTTTTTGGAGTTTTCAGAAAAGAGCAAGTAAGATATAAGCAGCAAGCTCTATTTGTGTTTTTTTTTTTTTTTTTTTGTTTGTTTTTGTTTTTTAATGCTACATGAATGAGAAAATGTAACAAATTTTAACCGTATTCACGCCAACGAAACATATATGTGGTATATGTGGCCTCACTGGACTGTGTGGCCGCATATATGTGTATCTGCCTTTGTGCTGGGAGCACTCCGCACAGCGTGCTCCCAGCACAGAGTTCGGGGTCTCAGCGACAGCCCCGGGTTCCCTACTAATGATAGGGACCCAGATCTCCTGGTTCCGGGTCACCTGATCCCTGTAATAGCCTTTGATTGGTTATGACATTGATCAGTCACTGTGAAGCCCGCCATCTTTTCACTCTCCATCCTTGTGTGTGAAAATAAAAAATACCTAGATCAAGGTTTGAGCTAGGTCAGTACCAGGGTCAGTATATTTTGAGCAGGATTTTTTTTTTTTTTTTTTTTTAATTCGTATTAGTGTCAGTCACTGTTTGTTTTTAGTTAGGATAAAACAAAAAACAAAATGTGCATTATTTCTGGGCTGTACTTCGGGTACATACAACAACTAACACACATATGTGGTGCCACTGCTATCGCCCGGAGCAGGAGAATTTATTTTGGCTTGTTCTTTGGTGGTAGGTTATGGTAGTAACAAGAAATATGTAGCTAAATAAAAAAAAAAAAAAATGAAAATACATTTTGTGTGTGTGTGTGTGTGTGTGTGTGTGTGTGTGTGTGTGTGTGTGTGTGTGTGTATATATATATATTTTTTTACTATTTACCACCAAGTGAAAGCCCAATTTGCCCTGAAACTAACAAGGTATAATCCACCTGTGTATATATACGGTTTTACTAACACATGTCAAAATTGCAAATCTGTGCTTGGGCATTTCGATTTGTTTTACCCTTAGGCATGAAGGTTAAAGTAGGTGGTGTTCCAATTCTAAATACACTGAACACATCAGAAAAATTTTGAACACCAAACGGTGACAAACCCTACTGAAGTCTGTGGGAGCTGTATCTTGCTATATTTTCTGCCATTTTTCAAGGCTATTTTGCAAGCTAATCTTCAAAAAGGGCATGGGTATCTGGGCACTGCCATAAGGGGCAAAAAAAAATGCTGTTTACCATGGAGAGGGTTTTGTTAATATGGCAACACTGAAATAGTGAAAATACACCAAACCTTAAGGCTCACATCTAGGCGTTGCTATTTTACAGGCGTTTTTGCGGTATTTTTGTACAGGCGTTTTGAAGTTCAAAAGGTCACCAATGTAAAAGAATTAAAACACCTGTAATCTGTCAAAAAAGAAGCTCATGTACTTTTTCTAAAAGACGGGCGTTTTGCTTTAGGCGACAGAACGCTCAGATGTGATCAGGGACCATTGAATTGAATGGGATTTGTGTTATTGGGCTTTCTAGTGCTTAGAGCAGAAAAATGCCCAAAAACGCCTAGATGTGAGCGGAGCCTAAATACTGTGCTTGGGGATGCTTTAAAAGTACACGTGAAGTACAAAACGGTAAAACAATCAACATTGGGACATGGTGCTCTACAAAGGGGGTCAATGCTGCAACCCTTTCAAGGTAACCTCCCGGTATTGAAAGGCATATGGCCTGATATTGTTCAGGATGGGGGGTATGAGCCTGAATGCCCAGGAAACTTATTTTTAAAAGCATTTTTTTTTTGTGAGTTGCAGAAAATTTTTTGAAAGCCTTATGGCTATAGCTTTAAAATTTCAGTTGTGGTGATCTGCTTGAAGGTTCCAAGGAGGTCTCCTGTCAGTACATGAGCATAGGGCACGTTGGTTAAAGTGCTGGACTGCAAAACCTGTGTGTCAGAAACCCTTGATCCCTATGGCCTTAGTTGAACTCTTTTAATATTATTATTCTCATAAACTGGTGGCAAGAGCACTCATCTTTCTCATTAGAAGAAGCCTAAGGAACAGATTGAAAAGTATTCTATCTTTTTTTATCTGTCAACAAGTGTCCTCTTTTTTGTTTTTGCTCTCCACGTTAAGACCCCCCCCCCCCCCCCCCAAGCTTGGTTTCCAGTTCACTCACAAGGTCTTGCACTCAGTCTGCCAAAACCTCAGGCATGCCCTCCTCTGCAAGGTGCACCCCCACTTTACAGAGTAATAGGGACGCTTTCCAGAGTGACACCTAAGGCGCTTGGGTGCAAGGGGGTGTCATCCCTGGGTAGCAAACTGGAGTTTTTGTTTTCCCACTTCCATCCTTCCTGTGTTATTGAATAGATTAGCAGATTAGAGATTCCCTTCTTGAGTCTTCTGGACCAACGTTTCTTTGCCCCAGTTCCTATGGCAGAATGGTTTCAAGGATTTTACTCTAACCTGTTGTGTTTCCAAACCCAAAGGGGGCATCTTCTCCATCTTGGGTCTCAAAGCTATGAATGTCTTTATTTGAACCTAGAAATTCTGTATAGAATCCACCAGGTCTTTCATCGCCTCCCTTCACTAGGTACACATTAAGGACACTTGCCTGAATGTTCTTATCTTGCCAGTGCAGTCTGGACCAGGATTTGGCTAGGTTTCTGCCTTTCCTATGTTTTTCAATTGGCCTCTCCCACCTTGATTAGGACCTTTTGTATAGGGAGTTTTCCTATGTAGCTCCCCTTATTTGTATCCCTGTGACTACATGAGATCTTAACCAGTTCCTGACTGCCCTCCGCACATATACTGCAGCAGGGTGGCCCAGCTGCATGAACCGACGTACCTGTACTTAGATACTGATAGATGTACAGTAGATGTACATCAGTGATAAATTATGTGTAAACAAGGCAAATCCCCATTCTGATGTGGGAGGAGAGAGAGTTCAGCTGTTAGTGATCAGCAACAGCAATCTCTCTCTACTCCCAGTCAGTCTGTCCCCCTGACAATTAGAAATCACCTCCCTGGGGAACACTTAACCCTTTGATCACCCCTAGTGGTAACCCCTTCCCTGCCAGTGCAATTTATGCAGTGATTAGTGCATTTTTATAGCACTGATCACTGTATTGGTGTCCCTGGTCACCAAAAAGTGTCACTTGGGGCCAGAATTGTCCACCGCAATGCCACAGTCCCACAAAAAATCGCTGACCCCCCCCATAACTAGTAAAAACAATAAAAAATATATAAAAAGTCCCTAAATCTTTCCCCTATTTTGTAGATGCTATAACTTTTTTGCGCAGACCAATCAATATATGCTTTTATTGCGATTTTTTTTTTTTTTTTTTTTTTTTTTTTTTTTTTTTTTTCTTCTCTCCATGTGACAGCATTGTAGAAATTACCCTTTGCTACAATGTAAAGTAGTAAGTGTACAGCTTGTATAACAGTGTAAATTTGCTGTCCCCTCAAATAACTCAACACACAGGCATTAATGTCTAAACCGCTGACAACAAAAGTGAGTACACCCCTAAGTATAGTTATTTTAAAAGTCAAAAACAATGTAAGGCTTACTTGAATTGAGGAGCTTTTTTGCGTCTTTTTTTCTAAAGCTCCTAAACTTAACTCCATTCACCTGTCCATGTAAACATAGGCTTTTAGCAGAGTTTAGGAGCTGCCATGTTAAGGTGAGGTTAAGCCTCCCTCTCCTGAATAAATAGGAATGTTTTGACCGCAGGAAAATGCAAAATGCGTTTTTGCCGCATCTTGCGTTTTCCTGTGGCCGTGGTCAGGAGCTGTTGGTGTACATAAAGCCTTACAGTACTTTGGCTACCACTATGGTCTGTTAAAATGTGCTGTTAATAATGGAAATTACACATGGTCGGACATTCCGACAGAAAATGTCCGATCGGACCTTGTTGTTGGATAATCCGACTGTGTGTGGGCTTCATCAAACTTTTTCCGTCAGAATGTCCTACCAACAAAGTTTGAGAGCTGGATATAAAAATTTTCCGACAACATGATCCGATCGGACTGATCGTTTGTAGAGAATTCCGATCGGACAAAAATGCCACGCATGCTCAGATCAAATTCCTAGACCAAAGCTATTGGCTACTAGCCTAAACATAGTCCCATCTTAACTAAATAACGTCATCACGTTCCGAACGATCGGATTTTCCGACAACTTTGTCCGACCGTGTGTATGCAACACCAGTTTCGGACAAAATCCATTGGAAAAATCCGATGGATTTTGTTGTCGGAATGTCCGACCGCATGTACGGGGGCTTACAGTGTAGCTTTGCTTTGTAATTTTTTTTTTTTTTCCTAAACACCTAAGCACATTGTTTAGGTGTGGCCTGACA
Organism: Lithobates pipiens; assembly: GCF_037356315.1. Lineage (NCBI taxonomy): Eukaryota > Metazoa > Chordata > Amphibia > Anura > Ranidae > Lithobates > Lithobates pipiens. Next base: position 269,835,379 of record NW_027507748.1, on the reverse strand, counting down.
AAGATAAACGAAAAGCAGAATTTCTACATTCCATTCTAAGTGCCCTTACAATTATATGTCCAGAGGTTACAACCATGCAAATCAACCACATTGGTTAACTGTGTGTGATTCCCTGACTTTACCACTCTTCCTGTCAAAGACAAAGACTCACCCAAGCTCTGCCGCACAATTGTAAAGTAATGAGCTGAATATCGGTGCTCAGGCTTGTTTTGGCCCATGATCATCAAAATAGCAAGAAATGCCAGCAACACGGTTGCTTCTTCTTACAAATCTTTATTTGGCACTAACAGCAGTGCTACATCTATAGTACTAATGCATTTCAGCCGGAGCCTTCCTCCTTGCACTGTGCCGCTCCATCTGCCCCTATACTACCCTAGCCTTTCTATATACTACCCCAGCTTGCCCCTAGACTGCTCTAGCTTGTCTATATACTACCTTAGCCTGCCCCTATACTGCCTTATACTACCCTAGCGTGCCCATTTAGCCTCTCTATATACTACCCTATTCTAGCCCACATACCATTGAACATAATGGTATGCATAGAATTTTGCATATAGAGGTGCTATATATATATATATATATATATATATATATATATATATATATATATATAGTGCTGTTGCATGTAAATCTGACTTCCTGATACATTTAATTTTAGTTTTTTAATTATCATGATATAAAATAATGGATGTGGGGGCCTTTTAGTGTGTGTGATTTTTTTTTTTTTTTGGGGGGGTGATGGGGGGCAGCATTTCAATCTTGGGCCCGGGCAGCACAGTGTCTTTGGTCAGCCCTGATTATGTCTTTACGTCCAAGTTTCATAAACAGAGGTGCAACTTCAAAATAAAAAATCCCCCAAAAAACTGTACTCTCTTACCTTAATATATTCCCAACATTAAATATTAAGAAATTTGTTTTTCTTTATGCAGCTTAGTAGATACCCCCTACTTATTCAGTTGTGTTTGTGTTCATTTTGATGTCCATTTTCGATTTAGTTTTAGTCGTATTTTAGTCATATGAATTGTTTTAGTCTTATTTTAGTTGACTTTTATACAATTAACACTGCCCTTGACACATGATGCTCAAAATTTGTAACACAAGGGGCCTACAGAAATCTGTGAGGATATATTTTTCAGGAAAAATGCAAACGCTTTGGAGGAAGTCCAAATTTGGACCCTCTCACTATATTTTCACAATTGTCCTCAATGCCTGCAATTGTAATAAAAATGTAATCCAAATTGCACAACTGTTTGCTGTTGCGTTTGTATTATAATGCACCTGGGCCATATGGTATGCTTTAATAGCTTAGCAGCTAAACTGATACTTTTTTACCCAGTTAAAGATCACCTACAGCAGATATACTGTGGCAGGGGAGCTCCATTGCGCTAAACGATGTAACTGTATGTAATGTCGTGCAATAGACACTGGGGGGTGGGGGTCGGGGGGCTGGGGTGGTGTGGCATGCGTGCTGATTAGACAGAGGGCAGAGGGGAATTTAAAAATATGCAGTACAATACATATTGGCCTACATTGATGAAGAAATCTGAGTTTTAACCACTACAATACAGGGCACTTTCGCCCCCTTCCTTCCCAGCCCAATTTTCAGCTTTCATCGCTCTCCCACTTTCAATGACAATTGTGCGGTCATGCTACACTGTACCCAAATTAAATTTTTATCATTTTGTTCGCACAAATAGAGCTTTATTTTGGTGGTATTTATTCACGACTCCGTTTTTTTATTTTTTGCGATATAAGCGCAAAAAAAGCGGAAATTTGGGAAAAAAACTATTTTCTTTTTTTCTATTTTAAAAGAAATCCAATAAATTCAAATCAAATTTTGACAGAAATTTAAGCCAAAATGTATTCTGCTACATGTTTTTGGTAAAAAAAAATTCCGTTAAGTTTATAATAATTGGTTTGTGTGATCACGGACATATGTACGCAAATGATCATGTACATATGTGTGCAGGTGATCACGTACATATGTGTACAGATAATCATTGGGATATGTGGTGGGACATGTGTGTTTTTTTATTTTATTTTTTTTATTTGGGGACATGTCTTTTTATTATTTGGGGACATGTGTGGTGACATGTGTATTGTGGTGACATGTGTGTTTACACTGTAGGTTTATACTAGACTGGTGATCAGTTAGTAAAAAGCTGTAAAAACAGCTCATACTCACTGATCACCAGCCGGCTGCAGCGATCTGCTCTCCTCTCCTCAGTGACGACTTCCGTGTGAGGAGAGGAGGAGCCGATTGCCTAGCAACCGGCTGTTTGTTTACATCACATGACGGCCGTGATTGGACACGGCTGTAATGTGATCAGGAGGGCCAATCAGAGCCCTCCTGCCGATCCAAGATGCGCCGTGTCCGGGTGACACGAGCACATCGGGATTGCGCCGCTGCGCGGGTACGCGCGCGATCCCCCTCCTTCTGACGGACGTTCCAGAACGTCCTCTTAGAAGTAGAGATCTCCCACCCGGCTGTATATGTACATTGGCCGGGTGGGAAGTGGTTAAAAAACATTTTATTGGATGTGTTTTTATAACATTGTTTTTTTTTTAAATTGTCTGTAATTTTTTTGTTTATAGCGCAAAAAATTAAAAACCGCAGACTTGATCAAATGCCACCAAAAGAAAGCTCAATTGTGGGGGAAAAAAAGGACATCAATTTTATTTGGGTACAGCGTTGCACGACCGCGCAATTGTCAGTTAATGTAACGTAGTGCTGTATCGCAAAAAATGGCCTGGTCATTAAGGGGGGTAAACCTTCCAGGGCTGAAGTGGTTAATATTGTGCTGCATGTGTATCAACAGCAATCCACTTGTCCATACTGCACCTATATGTTAACTGTCAGAAAAGAGCCTTGTGCAGGATAGATCCTATTTACAGTATGTATGTACCAGCTTCTAAGAAAAGGCTAGACTTTGAGCCCAGGTTCACACTGACAGCGGGAAGGAGATTTCCTTCCCGCATGTCAGTTCCAACTTTGGGGGCGATTTCAGAGAGGTTTCTGCACAGATGTCTATGGAAATCGCACCCCCAAGTCACAAAAAGTAGTACAGAAACTACTTGTGGGAAAGGCAGCGTCGCAACGATTTAGCTGGCAATTTCCGTAGATTTGGCATGCAATTTGATGTGTAAAATTGCATGCCAAATCGCTCCAATGTAAATCTAGACTGTGGGGTAGTTTTACTAAAACTGGTTCACATTGAATCTGGTGCAGCTCGGCATAGCAACCAATCGGCTTCCAAGTTTTATTGTCGAAGCTTAATTTAGTCAGCTGAATATAGAAGCTGATTGGTTACTATGCACAGCTGCACCAGATTCTGTATAAACCAGTATTAGTAAATCTCCCCAAAGTGTATCGTGTAACATGTATAATCATTTGTATCAGGTCAAATGCAACTACAGCTACTTGTTAAACTCAGCCTTGAAATGAAAAATACTTTTGCTCGGAATCACAAGAAATATTAATCGTAAGCAACCTTACAAGAAAGTCAGAACAGGCAGAAAAAATGAACACGTATAAGGATTTGAGCGATTTTGACAAGGGCCAAATTCTAATGGTTAGACAAAATTGCAGCAAACTGGTAACAGGGGCATGGGCAGCCAAGGCCCATTGATACATGTGCGGAGCAAAGGCTTGCCCGTGTAGTCCAATCTAATAGAAGAGCAAATTGCTGAAAAAATGTAAAGCTGATTCCGATAGAAAATTGTCAGAACACACAGTGCATCAGTTTGTTGTGTATGGGGCTGCACAGCCACAGACCAGTCAGGATGCCCGTGCCCACAGCCAAAAGCGCTTGCAATGGGCACATGAGCATCAGAACTGGACCACAGAGCAGTGGAAGAAGGTGGCCTAGTCTGATGAATTTAAGGATGGTTTGAGGAGCACAGCATTAAGTTTGAAGTGTACGGCCTCCAAATTTTCAGATCTCAATCCAATCAAGCATCTGTGGGAATAAAAAGTTTGATCCATGGAGGACCCTAGCTTGCAATGTAAAGGATCTGCTACTAACAGATACCACGGCATACCTTCAGAGATCTAGTCTCCAGGGGTTTTGGTGGATGGTCATAATGTTATGGCTGATCAGTGTATAAGGTATAAAAGGGCAACTGTTCCACAGTATATTGATGACTTGGCACAGTAGTCCTGTCATTAACATGCTGTCATCATTAACATAAGAACTGAAGAGGGAGTGCTAGGCTGTCGTGGCCTTCGTGGGCGCTCCCCATTCTGGGGGGGGGGGGGGGTTGTGACCTTGGGCCTGAACAGGAGGCACAGAGAGGAGTCAGGGAGAGGACAGTGGGAGCTAGTACTGCCAATCAAGTCTTCAGGAGGGAACCACCGGTGTGTGCAGCAAGGAGGGCTGGTGAGTTACATGTGCTATCGGATGGACTTGAGAGGCATGCCAAAGAGGACTGGGAGGAAACCGTCAGAGCTGGATGTTGTAGCCAGTAAGGATTGCAATGTCATGGGCAGGAGAGTCAGGCAGCTGCAGCCAGGAGGGCTGGCAGGGCCTGAAGAGGGATTATTGGGAGCAGTAGTCCACCATAGGTCAGCTAGCACACAAAGACTTCCTGTTCTTTTGGTACATTAAGGGGACCCACGGTCCCTGCCTGCAAATGGCAATTTCTACGGCTTGACTGAGTCAGTGTTAGGCCTAACCATGTGCTAGCTGTACCTGGAAGTGAAGTGTTGTGCAAGAGAGAGAGAGAGAGAGAGAGAGAGAGAGAGAAAAACAGTCTACAATCAAGTGTTGTGCTGGAGGAGACTGGAGCTGTAAAGTGTATATAGTGTCCCCACTCACTGAAAATACAATCAACCAATTGTTTGTTCTCCTGGGCATCCCATATACTCCTATCCCTATACAAGTTTAAATCCCTCAATAAAATAACAAAACAAACAACTGGATTGTTCATTGTCTCCAAGGTAATTGGGTAAGTGAATGCCGGACTGGGCAGGGTGACAGGTGGGCCACAACTTTCAGCAGCCTCTACAGGACCGCTACATTTACTTAGATCAAAGTACAAACCAGGTGTAGCGTGTCAATATAAAGTATACTTAGCCATCCGTCATCATCCACAGAACAAATATCTCGGTAGGCAAAGAGTGCGAGGATCCACATGGCTCCAGTGGAGGCTGTACAGGCTGAGGAGCATCATTCTGTGATGCGTTTTACCGTAGTGGCATCATCAGAGGGCCATGCATCAGCTACTTACAGCAATGCATTTAAAACCTATATAGAGTAAATGAGTCACATGAAAGTGCCGGTCATATACTCCGCCAACCTGGTAGAACAGATCTGCTGAAAAACAAAAGCATACAGTGTTGCGTCACAGCAACGGGACCCATCATCCAGCCAAACCATGGCCTAGAATGTGTCCCCCTTGGACCCAACAGCAGTGAAGCTCAAAACCAAAGCAGCTTAAATTACGTTGACCTATATCAAATCAACATTTAAATAAAAAGAACAGATCAAAATGTTTGCATAAAAAACTAATTCCAATTCAGTTTGCACAAATACAATTATTGTAAATCGTATCCATCCTGAACATGTATTTGTTTCTATTAAAGATTATTCAAGTAATTGCAGGTATCCCTGCCCTTTTAATCACTATCATGCACTATGCAGTAGAAATGGAGATATGTTTGCACTCAGGTCCTAGATGACTTCCATATATACAATACATGGGATCCTGAAGAGGTGTAACCACATGTTAACCTTTTACATGTTCTTATGCCGCGTACACACGACCAGACTTTTCGATGGACCAGGTCTGACGGTCTTCCCGATGGCCTTTTCGGAGGAGTTCCGATGGACTTTCTGAATGAACGGACTTGGCCACACACAATGACACCAAAGTCCGACGGATTTGACCGTGATGACGTACGACCGGACTAGAATAAGGAAGTTCATAGGCAGTAGCCAATAGCTGCCCTAGCATCGGTTTTCGTCCGTCGGACTAGCAGACAGACGAATGGATTTTTCGACCGGGCTCGAGTCTGTTGAAAAGATTTGAAACATGTTTTATTTCTAGATCCGTCTGACTTTTGGGAAAAAAAAAGTCAGCTGGAGCCCATACACGATTGTAATATGCGACGGATTCATTCCGTCAGACCTAGTCCGTCAAAGTCCGGTCCTGTGTACACGGCATTAGGGAATCTTAGTTATATATTGCAATACACGTTCAAGCTGGATAACTGCGTCACAGTCACAATATAAAGAAAATAGGCACAGCTGGAAGTGAGCTACAGACCAAAATCCAGCAATGCACATCCACAATGGCAGAAAACACAAAGTTTTAGAGGGTGGACAGCATCAACATGTAAAGGATAGCAAGTTTTTTTACACCAACAGGAATACACAAAATTTTCTGGGGGTTATAGTACAGAGAGCATTTTTTTTTGCTTCCATTAAAGAATAATTAAGCGACTTTAGGCATCTTAACCCCTTTTCATAACTTCAGGCATCCCTACCCCTTTTCTTTGCAGTTTGCAAGGAAGAGTAGGAACTGGCCAGAGAGGGATCACTTTGATGCAGATGGCAAGCCTGAACATGTATTTCAATATACAGTAGGCAAACTAAGATTTCCAGGAATTAAAGCTTGTGAGGATAGGTAAAGGAGCGCCTAGTATGCAATCAGAAGTAAATAAAAGGTGAATGGTCATTTTTATTGGAAATAATAGAGCATGATAAAACCAACACGTTTTGGGGAACAAAGACCCCCCTCCCCCCTTCTTCAGGGCTGCTGCTCTGTTATGATGGACGGTGCAGCATGGAGAGAGGAATTAAAGGGCAGGGATGCCTGAAGGTGCTTTATTTTTTAGTAACGGTCTTGTATTTTGTACATTTACTTTGGTGTTTTGGGGGATATACCTGGTTATATGCATAGCATTTATGTGGCCTTAAAGTTGAACTGTAAATAAAATTTGTGGACAGGCAGGATTTTTAATGCAGAATACACATGCTTTCGTCTCTTCTGCATTAAAGCTTACCTGCCTGTCCACCCTTGTACAGTGAGCTACGCATGCTCAGCTCACTGTGCAAATTTTGTCAATGCTGATTCATCCCTGCCCAGCCAATGACAGCGGCCAGCAAGCAAGACACAGAAGCCGGCTGGCTGGGTGGGGAGCTTTAAGGATGCCGCATTGTTGGAGGTGAGCATTGTTTCAATTTAAGCATACTTAAAAGTTACATTTATTCAGTTATTGGTTTGACATAAAGTGGCTCTGAAATCTAGGTCCTGCTAGATCACTTCAGGCTGACCCCCTTTGTGGTGTATCTATGTAAAACATTGAATATAAGTGCCTATATTATTTAAAATCCAGTAATTCACTGTCTCCTAATACTCTGCAAATGCTCAGCTAATCAATGTTTTTAAGGCACTGTGCCTAAAATTTAGAGGCCAATCTAGGCTGACAGCCTAAAGATTTACTGCTGCTCAGGGGCTCTGGGCTTCAGCAAAATGGCAGCCTCCAGCAAGAAGTAACAGGAACAGTGTTGGAAAGCAACTTGCAGCACAAACTCATTTTGGTAGCATAATTATTAATGTGTGTATGTTTCTTGCTAAAGAACATTATTTTTTATCAAGTTGTTATGGGTAAAGTTCCACTTTACCTAGCCTTTAATATACAATCAAAAAGGGAACTTATTCTCCCTTACTTAAGCATGCAGGCAGTCTAACATTTTATATATTTTTGTTTCTTTTAGTGTGCTGTAAAGCTCGCTAAAATGGTAGGATATGTAAGTGCTGGGACAGTTGAGTATCTTTACAGTCAAGATGGTAATTTCTACTTCCTGGAGCTGAACCCTCGTCTGCAAGTGGAACACCCCTGCACAGAAATGGTGGCCGATGTCAATCTCCCAGCAGCACAGCTTCAGGTACCAAACATTTTGTTACTTGCTTTTTTTCAGATGTAATAATTCTTAAGTAATGACCTTTATCATTTGATGGAATAGACAGTACTATAAGTTACCGTATATATCCTGCTTTCAGTAGGATTGACAGTAACAATGTAGATTCTGCCTTCTGGGCTTTGTCAATGAGGAGCAGCTGCTATCCTCAGTGTACTGTCTGAAAAGTTAAAACTGCATAGTTCTATTTAATTAAGGCTAGGGCATGCATTTATTCTGAAATTGATAGTTGCCTGACCATCATGAAGACTGAGTATTCAGATGAATACAATTCTGTTTTGAATTTTATTTTGCTGCATGCATGTTTAAGCTTAAGGCTGGGTTCACACCATTGAGAATTGGATGCGGAGGACCCACATCCAATTTGCAGTAGCAGGAGATTTTGACTGGCTCTCTATGGAGCCGTTTCTCATCTTTGCTGCGGCTCTGCTGCGAATTTGCACAGGGGCCCTTTGCGTCTTTTGGTCCATTTCAGGTCTGAAATCAGCCCAAAATTAGGGCTGAAACGTTGAACCAGGATGCACCGGACCCCTGCTGGGAGCCGCATGCAGCGATGGTGTGAACCCAACCTTATACTCCTCAAAGGGCTGAAGCCGATGAATCAGCATGGCAGTTAAGCAACAACCATTTTCAGAAGGAGAGCAGCAATTAAAGCCAATATCATTCTTACAGATGACCTTTACTGAGAAATATGGAGGTGATTAATTGCTGATCTCCAATGTTGGAATGTGACGTATTTGGGTCTCCAGAGGAAGCAAGACTTTGTGCCCAATAGAGAATTCAACGTATAATATATTTATATATTGTTTGCAGTGTTCAGGAGTACAGTGCCTTTGCGAAAGTATTCGGCCCCCTTGAACTTTTCAACCTTTTGCCACATTTCAGGCTTCAAACATAAAGATATAAAATTTTAATTTTTTGTGAAGAATTACCAACAAGTGGGACACAATTGTGAAGTGGAACGAAATCTATTGGATTTTTGAAACTTTTTTAACTAATAAAAAAATGAAAAGTGGGGCGTGCAAAATTATTCGGCCCCCTTGCGTTAATACTTTGTAGAGCCACCTTTTGCTGCGATTACAGCTGCAAGTCGCTTGGGGTATGTCTCCATCAGTTTTGCACATCGAGAGACATTCTTGCCCATTCTTCCTTGCAAAACAGCTCGAGCTCAGTGAGGTTGGATGGAGAGCGTTTGTGAACAGCAGTTTTCAGCTCTTTCCACAGATTCTCGATTGGATTCAGGTCTGGACTTTGACTTGGCCATTCTAACACCTGGATACGTTTATTTGTGAACCATTCCTTTGTAGATTTTGCTGTATGTTTGGGATCATTGTCTTGTTGGAAGATAAATCTCCGTCCCAGTTTCAGGTCTTTTGCAAACTCCAACATGTTTTCATCCAGAATGGTCCTGTATTTGGCTGCATCCATCTTCCCCTCAATTTTAACCATCTTCCCTGTCCCTGCTGAAGAAAAGCAGGCCCAAACCATGATCAAAAGTGGGGATGGTGTGTTGAGGGTGATGAGCTGTGTTGCTTTTACGCCAAACATATCGTTTTGCATTGTGGGCAAAAAGTTCGATTTTGGTTTCATCTGACCAGAGCACCTTCTTCCACATGTTTGGTGTGTCTCCCAGGTGGCTTATGGCAAACTTTAGACGAGACTTTTTATGGATATCTTTGAGAAATGTCTTTCTTCTTGCCACTCTTCCATAAAGGCCAGATTTGTGCAGTGTACGACTGATTGTTGTCCTATGGACAGACTCTCCCACCTCAGCTGTAGTTCTCTGCAGTTCATCCACAGTGATCATGGGCCTCTTGGCTGCATCTCTGATCAGTCTTCTCCTTGTCTGAGCTGAAAGTTTAGAGGGACGGCCAGGTCTTGGTAGATTTGCAGTGGTCTGATGCTCCTTCCATTTCAAAATGATCACTTGCACAGTGCTCCTTGGGATGTTTAAAGCTTTAAAGGATGTGGAAATCTTTTTGTATCCAAATCCGGCTTTAAACTTCTCCACAACAGTATTACAGACCTGCCTAGTGTGTTCCATGGTCTTCATAATTCTCTCTGCGCTTTCAACAGAACCCTGAGACTATCACCGAGCAGGTGCATTTATACAGAGACTTGATTACACACAGGTGGATTCTATTCATCACCATCAGTCATTTAGGACAACATTGGATCATTCAGAGATCCTCGCTGAACTTCTGGAGTGAGTTTGCTGCACTGAAAGTAAAGGGGCCGAATAATTTTGCACGCACCACTTTTCAGTTTTTTATTTGCTAAAAAAGTTTAAATTATCCAATAGATTTTGTTCCACTTCACAATTGTGTCCCACTTGTTGGTGATTCTTCACAAAAAATTTAAATTTTATATCTTTATGTTTGAAGCCTGAAATGTGGCAAAAGGTTGAAAAGTTCAAGGGGGCCGAATACTTTCGCAAGGCAATGTATGTCACATACATCATGGCACATAGAGTTTAGCAGTGTATAGAATTCAGAGGTCAGAAGTCTGTCACATTCTGCATAGGACACAGAGTATTTTAGTCTGGAGTATGTAAAGTACAACATAACCTTGAGTGCAGCAGTCGTTGGAATGTGTGATGCATTATAGCTTATAAAATGCATCGGTCATGGGAATGTAATTAAGAAAAAAAAATTGCTCCTAATTTTGGTAGTCAGTAGAGGACACTCCCCTTACATTGGACTTCCAACTGACCACAAGCATAAAGTCTTTTTTTTTTCCTTCCTACTGACTACAAGTATATTGGTGCTTTTCTTCTACTGATAACCATTGAAGGGGGTATGCTTCTATTGCCAACGCATACCTTTTTATGTTGGAAGCCTCCTTCCCTACATTGGTGCCATTGAGAAACTGGATGATCTAACATCGGTGCTCTTGATTACTTGCCTGAGGTGATATGCAGTGTCCTGCACCCCTGGCACTGGCTGCAATGTCCAGTTACCTTTTATAGCATAATTAATTTGCCTACAGTGTCCTGCATGCTGGTTAGTTATGCTGGCCCCGGACAGGTGTCTGGCACACCGGCATTCATAGTGTTAGACTGATGCCTACCAGAGGATCTTCGGGTGGGCTTATTCAACTTGCTGGCTTCAAAACATTCATATTCACTGATCTGGAACAGGTATGCAGCTCAGGAATGGGGGACTTTAAACTCAATTCACTTGATGATTGCTTGTCAGTGACTTCGAAAGTATTATAGCCAAAGGATTAGCGTGACAGCCAGGCAAATACATTTTTTTAGAACAAACATGTAGGTCTCTCTTGGGCAGGGCTGGTGACAAGATTTAACACTGGAAGTTATATTGTGTCAGCCTCACTGGTGCTGTGGAGTTCCTGACCATAACCATATTGCCATGTTATGGCTAGCAGGTGTTCAACCTAAAGTGAAGACCTATATCGAAAGAACTGTTTCCCAAAATGCTGAGAAATAGCAAACCATTTTAACGTTAGTCTGAGAAAAATCCCCCTTGTTAGTGCTACCCTTCCCAACACTGTGTACAAGATGTTTGTTAGGCTATGTTGGTGTGGGCGATATGATGTCATGTATTTTTGTGTTGTTTTTCCAGTTTTTCTACCTTGTTTAGAGATGATTCTAAGTAGCTTTCATGGATAAGGCGTGTACCTCTTTTATAATGTAGATTAATAGCAGCTGAGGCCATTAGGGAATCTTTCACAGGATTGGAATACGGAAACTGTCTTTTCACTATATACCCCATGTTAGATTTATAGCACCCTGCTGCATAAAGAGCATTGCGAAAATCTCATATATTCGTTTTGACAGTCATTGCCACCTGACACCTAATCTGCATGAATTTTACTTATCAGTGTTAGATATGGTGCCATATTGCTAACAGTCTGGTATAGCGATTTTTATGAGTGACCATACTGGATGTTTACATGTTATAAATGTAATTATGCATACTGTGCCTGGGATGACATTTTCAAATTGTTGCCTACTGCCATCAATATACAGTATAATATAAGTAATATGTAAAATTTTAGCAAAATGGTAATAAATACAGAATTACAGTATCTCACAAAAGTGAGCACACCCCTCGCATTTTTGTAAATATTTTATTATATCTTTTCATATGACAACACTGAAGAAATTACACTTTACTACAATGTAAAATATTGATTGTACAGCTTGTATAACAGTGTAAATTTGCTGTCCCCTCAAAAGAACTCAACACACAGCCATTAATGTCTAAATTTCTGGCAATAAAAGTGAGTACACCCCTAAGTGAAAAGGTGTGGCCACCATTATTTTCCAGCACTGCCTTAAACCTCTTGGGCATGGAGTTCACCAGAGCTTCACAGGTTGCCACTGGAATCCTCTTCCACTCCTCCATGATGACATCACAGAGATGGTGGATGTTAGCGACCTTTTGCTCCTCCACCTTCCATTTGAGGATGCCCCACAGATATTCAATAGGGTTTAGGTCTGGAGACATGCTTGGCCAGTCCATCACCTTTACCCTCAGCTTTTTAGCAAGGCAGTGGTTGTCCTTGGAGGTGTATTTGGAGTCATTATGTTGGAACACTGCCCTGGGTTCCAGTCTCCGAAGGAAGGGGATCATGCTATGCTTCAGTATGTCACAGTACATATTGGCATTCATGGTTCCCTCAATGAACTGTAGCTCCCCAGTGCTGGCAGCATTCATACAGTCCCAGACCATGACATTCCCACCACCATGCTTGACTGTAGGCAAGGCACACTTTTCTCTGTACTCCTGACCTGGTTGCCGCCACACACGCTTGACACCACCTTAACCAAAAAAATGTATCTTGGTCTCATCAGACCACAGAACATGGTTCTAGTAAACCATGTCCTTAGTCTGCTTGTCTTTAGCAAACTGCTCTCCATTCGCACCTGAGACCACTAACGAGTCACTTAACAATGGGGAAATGGCTAATTGGACCCAATTTTGGCATTTTCACTTAGGGGTGCACTCAATTTTGTTGCCAGCTGGTTTAGATATTAATGGCTGTATGTTGTTATTTTGAGGGGACAGCAAACTGTACACTGCTATGCAAGCTGTACACTCACTACTTTATATTGTAGCAAAGTGCAATTTCTTCAGTGTTTTCACATGAAAAGATGTAATAAAATATTTACAAAAATATGAGGGTTGTACTCAGTGTCAGGTCACCTGAGACCAGGTGACAGATGCACTCCGTAAGAGTTGGAAGTGCACCACTAGGTAGTGGACCTTAGGACTGACTGCTGCGGATTGTACCCAGGGAGATTCAGGACACAGGTCTACTGGATCACTAACACAGATCCCAGTAGGAGCTAGAGCATAGATTCCCCAGGGCGCAGAGTCTAAGAGCCAGCAGGTGTTCACCAGAGCCTCCAGTGGTGAGGATGGACTTCGCTGCAGTCTGGCTCCAGGTCGCAGCCCTAGGGTCTCACAGCTCACACTCACAGTAGACTACAGGAGAAGGAAGCAGCAGGCTGGAACAACAAGAATAGTAAGGGGATAAGGCAGAGGTCAGGGCAACTAGCAGACCGGAACAACAGAGTATACGCCAAAGGTTCAGGGTCACAGGCAGACGGGAATCGCTGAGAACACGCCAAGGTCGGTAACAGAGACAAACGTAGAGCACACAGCAAGCAGGAAACAGGAAGCCAAACACACACTAAATGCACAATGGTTGATCAGCTCCACTGGCTTGCAGTGCACAGGTTAATATAGGGTTCCCTGATAGGGCCTGGGGTGGAGCCATGCTTAGAGGAGAGGTTATAAAAACCACCAGGTGGAAGTGGCTGGCCTCTTAGTCTGAACACATGAGGGGAGGTAAGCAAACACAGGAAGATCACTGCATAACCATGACACTCAGTTTTGTGAGATACTGTAAGTGGGCTTAAATGTAAGATAAACAAGGTTGAAGAAATAATCAAGCCACAAGCAAGAAATTTGAGCGGTAGCCATTGTAATTGGAACTGAAAGTGAGAGGGATTTTAGGTAGATACCTCCTCTGACGTTTGTGCACTTAAAATTGTTGCAATCTAACTCTCCATGTGGGATGTTTGGCTCTCTAGCCAATTCTACAAGTGTACCTCCCCTTGAGAAGCTTCTGCGCACATCAGGCTCTAAAAGATTGATATTCAACTATTATCTATTGCTTTGTGCTGAGTCCCAACCTATATATTTTAAAGCTCAGCTGGAATGGATCTCGCCAGACCTCCCCTTTGATGAGCCAGATTGGACAGAATTTGAGACAACTTACAGCAAGACAGTTACCGTATATACTCAAGTATAAGCCAACCCGAATATAAGCCGAGGCACTTAATTTTGCCACAAACAACTGGGAAAACGTATTGACTCGAGTATAAGCCTAGGGTGGGAAATGCAGCAGCTACTACTGCCCATCATTCTAGCCTCACTGTGCCCATCACCGCAGCCTCACCATGCCCATAATTGCAACCTTATCGTGCCCATCATTGTAGACTCACTGTGACCATCACCGCAGCCTTACCATGCCCATCATTGTAGCCTCACTGTGCCCATCACCGTAGTCTCACGCCCGTCATTGCAACCTCAATGTGCCCCTCGTTGTAATCTAACTAGTAGTGACTGTGTGCCCATTCATGTAGTCAGTACCTGGATTGCACAGTGGGCATCTCCCGCCGTGTCTCGGAGCTCAGTGTGAAACATTTGGCTGCACTGTGACAAAAGTCCCGCCCTCCTCCTAGATCAGCTCGTGTAATAGATGAGTTTTCTGTCTATCACATGAGCTGGTCTAGGAGGAGGGTGGGACTTTTGTCACAGTGCAGCCAAACGTTTCACACTGAGCTCCTAGACACAGCGGTCTCACGCTGTGTAAGGGAGGGAGAGCGGGCAGCGCAGCAGCCACAGTTAAAAGCGGCCTCAGGTATCCCTGCCCTCGAGTATAAGCCGAGGGGGGAGGGGGGATTTCAGCCTACAAAATGGGCTGAAAAACTTGTCTTATACTTGAGTATATATGGTATATCCTTCACTGATAAAATTATTAATTTAAAGTTATTTCACCATAACTATTTCACTCTGGTCAGACTGTACAGACTGGGCCTTCGCCAATCGGAAAATTTCTTTAGGGGATGGGGAGCGAATGCTGAATTTACTTAACAAACTATCCAAGCTGGTATCATCATGGCAGATGGACCCACAGTTGCTTCTCTATTCACAAGTGGATAGTAGCCCAAATGCTTGGCATCCTGTACTGTTACTGTTTGGAAGGAGAGGGGGGACATTTAATTTCTAGTGAAAAAGAAAAATTCAAATGACCCCTCCTAGATCTATGTATAAATAGGGTGAATGTGTGGGAATTGTTATTTTGGGTGCATGATTGTCATTTGTTCCATTGCATTTTGGATTCTTAAATTTTGATATGTTTTATGCAAAATTAATTTTACTGTGGTCACAATTTTTTTCCATAGATTGCCATGGGAATTCCTCTCCACAGAATAAAGGATATTCGAATGTTGTATGGAGTTCCGGCGTGGGGAGATTCTCCAATTGACTTTGATAACTCTCTAAATGCTCCCTGTCCAAGAGGACATGTTATTGCTGCCCGTATCACTAGTGAAAACCCAGATGAGGTACTAATTTTACTAATTTTAACCATGGGGTAAATAATTCTGAGCTTTCTAGCAATACCTACATTTAATCATTTGCAGTCCAGGTAAAATACAATGGGATTTGCCAAAAAACATTTTGTGAATAAAGCTAATATTCTATTATGTATTTCAAAGATATATCAGGATGGAAAATGATCAACCCTATTCAGTAATTTGGTGCATCAAAACAAAACTTGTTTGATTTCTTTCAGCTCATTTTCTTTCTAAAGCAGCCACAGCCTAGTAGAAAAGCCCTTCCTATGCCAGCAGCTGCAGAGTGGGACCTTGGTTCTCTATGGGAAGCAACAGGCTCTGTGAGCAACAAAGCTCATACTTCTGCTGACTGGAGAACTGTAGCTTAGTATGGGGCACGTCAGACCTCTGCAAAGAGATCACTGCTTCCCCACAAAGAACAAGGGTCCCACTCTTCTGTATGAGGACAAGGGACAGGTTGTTCTACTCAGAACTTTGAGACCCTAAGAAACCCTAAAATCTTTTACAAGTCTGCAATGGTGTATATAAAGAATGCATAAAGGCAGGGTCGAAACTAGGGGGGGGACATATGCCCCAGGCACTGCATTAAGGGGGGCGCCACCACTGACAAGAGTAGTGACAGCGGTATTACCTCTCCTGTTAGCCCAAGGAGGAGAGAGCCAGAGGTGGTGAGTGCTGTGTTCTCTCTCCCACTCTCCTGTCTGCTTTTGTCCCCGCTCACTGTTCCACCCATCCGCCAATCAGACTTGTTCCAAAGAGCTCAGGAAGTGCTCCAAAACTGCCTCAGTTCTGTGCTGCAGGTTGTGAGCGGCTAAAAGACACAAACACCAATTGGAGGTGGCATCAGTACGGAGCAGGAGAAGCCATAAGCTCAGAGTGCGCACCTCCCTCCCCTACTCCCTACCAGGGCAGCGCTGTGCTCCTGTACCTGCAGAACAAGCAAACAGGACTTGGTGTGCGACTTCACTACACAGGAGGAAGGAGCTCAGTTATGGTTCCCTTCCTCCCAGCCAGGGTCAGGACATAGGCGGGGCACACTCGGAGCTTCTGGCTTCTCCTTCTTTGTACTTTGACAGGTAGGAGAGTTGCACTGATGCCGACCCTGATCGGTTTTTGTGTCTTTTAGCCGCTCAGAACGTACAGCGCAGAACTAAGTGGGTTTTGGAGCACTTCCTGAGCTTTGTCTAAAAAGTCTGATAGGCAGGTAGGCAGAACAGTGGTCGGGGACAAAAGCTGGCAGAAGATGCCAGGATTTGACCCAGACAGATTTCATATTGCTGAAGCACTCAGAGTACATGTACAGTGCAATGATATTCTACCATACACCATTAAAGAGGAGTTCAGCCTCACTTCCCCCCAATCCAAAAATTAAAAGTCAGCAGCTACACATACTGTAGCTGCTGACTTTTAATATTAGGACACTTACCTGTCCTGGAATCCAGCAATGTCAGGTGATGCCATCACCATTGCTGGTAAGAGAACCTTACAGTAAAGCCTTCCAGCTTCACAGCCAGGTCCCTACTGCACTTTCTGAATGTCCCAGCGGCGGGGGAATGAAGTCAAACTTCTGATGGACTTCACCGCCGGAAGTGGGGAAAGGTACCTGCCAAAAACAGGTACCCGCTCCTCCCTCCCCCCTTAAAGGTGCCAAATGTGACACTGGAGGTCGGGAGAAATCAGATAAGCAGAAGTTCCACTTTTGGATGGAACTCTGCTTTAAGGATTTGCTCACATGTGCTCAGTGGATTATTGTAAGATCAATGTGCTATTTGATAGGTTATTCAGAAGGCACTGTACTTTGTGTTTTCACTTTTAGGTCTTAACTATTGTGGTGGGAAAAGGGTGGTGTAAAAAACACATGGCTGAGTGAAAGTTCACTTTACAGTCACTTAAATTAATTGTAAAGGTTATTAAAAAAACAAACATGTCCATACTTACCTGCTCTGTGTAATGGAATTGCAGAGATTGGCCGCAAACCTCCTTTATTCAGTGGGACTCAGCCCTGGCACCCCGCTCCCTTGTCACTAGCTTAGATTGACATCAGAGGGAGCAAATGACATGCCATACTGACACCGTCCTTTTCGGGGGGGGGGGGCTGAACTGAGTCTTTGCCCTGGGTGAAAGAATGTCTAGCATAAAGGTACACCTGAAGGTAGACTACTCACACCATTCATATTTGTATTAAAGTTTACTGCCTACTAGCTGTGTGCTTGTAACTTTTTTAATTGTGCACTTATCCTGTGAAGTTGCCCACCTTGCCTATTAAAATAGCGAATGGTTTATTTTGTAATTGTTTATGAATCTGAGATGAGAAAATGCAAGGCAGAAATAAGAGCCTGTCCTAGAATTGCTACGAAACATATGGTTTGACTGACTTTATAATAATTGCAGTGTTTACTGGATGTTGTCAGTGGTTTATCCGATTTCATTTAAGCCTGGCCTAGAAGTTACCCTTTAAGAGATCTACTCAAAAATTTAAGGTAAATTACAGAATAATTTTCTGTTTTATCCTCAGGGTTTTAAGCCAAGCTCTGGGACTGTGCAAGAACTGAATTTCCGTAGCAGCAAGAACGTGTGGGGCTACTTCAGTGTTGCTGCAGCAGGAGGTCTCCATGAATTTGCTGATTCTCAGTTTGGCCATTGCTTTTCCTGGGGAGAAAACAGAGAAGAAGCCATCTCGTAAGTTTTTTTTTTTTTTTTTTTTTTTTTTTTTTTTTTTTTTTTTTTTCCCTGCCTGCTTTTTTTCTGGTATGTACAGGTCATTGTGAACAGTGACTTCACCCACACTTCTGCCCTTGGCATTCATAACCTTGACTGCCACCAATACCTATTCTGCATTTTAGAATATTTTTGCCTCAACTTATCCTACTGTTGACTAGATGAAGGCAGGAAAGAGATTCTTCCTTTTGCCACCCTAAGCAGTTTTTCTGTTGAGGGTCAGTATTGTGATTACATAAGATGAAGATGGCCACATATAGAGTTTTTTTTCCAGTCTACATTCTTCAATATAGGCTTAGACACAGCTGCTGTTGGGCTGACAATTTTCAGCTCCATCGATTTTATTAGGTTTCCAAGCATTTAGGTCAAGCTCAAACATGCATATCAATAACATTTTAAAGACATTGTATTGAGTACAGTGTGGCAGATTAAGTGCAAAGGTACAATCAAAATAGGTAGAGATAAAACAGTTGCAGAAAAAACAGCATAAAATTGTTAACGTTCAACTAAGTATATGGATAAGGCTTACCACCGTGGTGGTCAAAGAGTTAAATCAAGAAACTGTGAGAGAAAGAAGAGTCCCAAAGATGGACAAGGAGGTGAGAAGGGGAGGGTGGGAATAGTGGAACGGGTACCCGGCCAGGCACTGCAAGCACACAAGCGCCATATCACATCAGAGAGAGCAGTGACCTCCTTCAATTTTTCAATTGAAGGATGTTGGGCAGAGCCACCCTCTAAGCTAATTTTGACAGTTCATCAGGAATTAGCCAACATTCGTACAGTGTATAGCCAGCTATATGCTCCCAATGTAGCAAATAACAGATTACAGAACAGATGAGGGGGTGAGGCTTATGGAATGCCGCTGCCACTCCTGCTCATCTGCAGTGGATTGTGAGTTTTGCAAGTTGTAGCACACTAAGACTATCACAACCTGTGGAGCAAGACAAATAAAATATTTGTTAAAAAAAAAAAAAATCAACAGCTAGTTGCAGGAGAGCAGTGTCTTACCATGGGCACACAACAGATGTGTCTGAGAATTCAGTGGCAAAGTGAAAATGTTTCCCATATTGACGTACTGCAAAGGTGCCTTTTTTGTTTTGTTTTTTCTAAAAGTTCTAGTTTAGTTGTTTCACGATTTAGTTTCAGATGCATTGCAATAGTTATTCGTTCTCAGTGTGTTTTTTTTTTTTTTTTTTCAGCCTTTTATACCTGTAGTTGATTTATCTCCATAGACTATTAATAGTATAGCCTACAATTGTATTCACTAAGCACTCAGTGTGATGCATTTTATGCACATTAACCATCTCACCTATCTGAGATTAAATAGGAATAGTCCTGTTTCTTGGGCTTCTAGAACGGTGGGGTTTAGTGAAAATGGTAGTGGTGTCCCAAAAGTAAAGCTGTGATCAATTAACAAGGAGTCCTAATACAATATTATTTGGTTAAAAAAATTGTGTTGGAGCCTTGTCATTTAAAGTAAAGAATACAATTTACAGCTGAGGCTTTCCTTCACAAAAAATAGTCACCAGTTGGGAACATCACCATAACTGGTTGTCTTCTTCCCTGTCAAAGATGGGCAGACTTTAGCTACTCTATCTTTTTGGTGTTGCATATCTGTTGGTGGGCTTGGCGACTCAGGGTGGTGTATTGTGTGAATGTGTGTGATCTAGAAAGAAGTATCCAGATGTTTATACGTTTTAAAAAAATAAGTGAGGTACAAATAGGTGTTTAATGGTTTTAGTAATTATCCTCCCTCCAATTAATAATCCCTGATTGCATTTAGTCTTGTATTATTACACCCTGTGATTAGTGTGAATCTTTCAGGTTGTCTGTGATTTTGCTTTATTATATAGAAGGTAACCAGATGTCTATAACTCACAAGCAGCCATGCCTGGTTTGGCTACTTTTTGGAGGCTATGAAACTACACAGACCCTTACTGTTCACTTTTTTTTTCATAGTAATATGGTTGTGGCCCTTAAAGAATTGTCTATTCGTGGAGATTTTCGAACAACTGTGGAATACTTAATAAAGCTTCTTGAGACTAAAAGTTTCCAGCAAAATCGCATAGACACTGGATGGCTGGACAGACTGATATCAGAAAAAGTGCAGGTAACTATAAGACAACTATGACACTAACATTTAAAAAGCATTTTAATCTGCCATGTCCTTCCCATCTATTTTATTTGGAGTAAAAATGTTCCCTTCCTGGTGAACTTTACCTAGTACTTTGCTTTGCAAGATTATTGGCAAACATTTTGCAGATTTTAGCTTTTGAGGTTTGTTTCACCATGTCATTGTCAAACTGAGTCATGGTTCATACCATGTCTGCAATAGTACAAAGAACACAATTGTTTTCTATATGCCCTTTTCGAACCATAATGTAAACCAGTGGGGAGCTTTATACAGAGCATAATGCATACAGACTGGTATGAATGAGCCCCTTATCTTTATTAGAAGGTTTAATAATATGCCAACTAGGATTTTTTTTTCCTGTTTAAAACATTTTTCATTGTACACAATACTTGCGTTTTAGTTGCCCTTTTCTTCTTCTGGTTTGTTCTTTCCTTTCCACACATGTGCGATCATCTTCACTCAAATACTTTCATACAAATACCATACTAATTACATAATTTATTCTGTTTTCACAAGAAAGATTTTCGCTCTTGTTCTGGAAGCTGTGCACTAATGATTTGATTATCGAACGATCGATCTGAGTGCAGTTATTTTCTTCCAATTTTCTCATCGTGTCTACTAGCCATTAGTGGCAGAGGGGAATGAAGTTTCTGCTGCAGAGGATGTTTCTAATTTGACTTGCAAATCTGTGTAGACTTTGGGGGGGAAAAAGCAGTGAGCCAATCGCACAAGAAGTAAATAGGATTTCTGGGGGCATTCTCTACACAAATATCATACAGAATGCTTCCAGGTTCCCATAGTGCAAAAAAAAAATAAGCAACAGTTGAATTTTTGCCATTTTAGAAAATCACAGCAATGGCCGATTGAATGGAAAGGTCATTTTATATTACATTAGCATTACATTACAAAATGGCCTTTGTATCAATAATTCTATTTTTTATTGAAAGCTGAGTTTTTCTTTGAAGCTTAATTGAACCTTTTTCATTTATCACTGCAATTTAGTCAGGCTGCATATACAGTAATAAATACGGTGCTATTTAAAAAAAATTTTTTTTACTGTAGAAAGGGTTAAAATACCCTGTGCTTTCAGCATGGAGAAGAGTTGGACTGTGGCTCTCTCACACAACTCGACAACGGGTTGTAATATACATATTTAATGTGTATGTTTCTAAAATCAGTGTGCATTCTGGTATATGCACACGTGTCAATAAGAAAATGTGCACCCTAATGCATGAAGCAGGAAAGTAGTAGTGCATCACTTGAGGCACTGGGTATACACAGAGGTAATTATTCCATCACCAGTGCTTTTATATTTAAAACATATATGGCAGATTTTTACCCATGCTGCTAAGCTGATATGCTTATAAGAGAGCCATTTACTTGCTATAATCAGCAAGTCCTGAGATTTCAACCAGACAAGACAACGGATGACTCCACATTTTCTGTTCTAGTTAAAGAATGCAGTGATGGCACCTCCCTTTTTTTTTTTTTTTTTTTTTTTTTTTTTTTTTTTTTACAGTTTTTTAAACCAATACTGTATAAATAATATGCAGAAAATTAGGTTCTCCTTCATTGATTTATTTTGTATGGAATGTCAAAAATCTGAGGTAAAAAAAAAGGAAAATGTACAATTTGACTTATTTAACTTATTGGCAAATGCATATTTATATGAGATATATACTATATGTTCTGTATATCTTGCA
The DNA here is from genome assembly GCF_037356315.1 of Lithobates pipiens. Lineage (NCBI taxonomy): Eukaryota > Metazoa > Chordata > Amphibia > Anura > Ranidae > Lithobates > Lithobates pipiens. The sequence goes on along the minus strand of NW_027507748.1, from coordinate 269,813,284 downwards.
TAATATACTGTATAATCGTTTACGTACAGAAGGTAATTGTAATAAAGTGGGGAATATTTAGTGTGACTTGTAATCCATGTAAACTTCTATGGACCTAGGCAACCGGCCTCTGATTTAGTAATTTTACTGACATTGCTATGATGTAACATATTTGGCTCATTTACGTATGACCAAAGACTGCTACACCATTGTGCGTCTAATTAAACTATGATAATCATTTCTATTTTATATATCATTTACCTATCGCTCAAAGATTACCGCTCCATCATTATGCTTCTAATGCCGCGTACACACAACCAGACTTTTCGACAGCAAAGGTCAGACAGAACGAATCCGTCGGACAATTCAATCGTGTGTGGGCTCCATCGGACCTTTGCTGTCCAAAACTCTGATGGACTTTAGAAATAGAACATGTTTCAAATTTTTCCGCTGGAACTCTGCCAGACCAAGTTCCTATGGAGAAATACACTTGTCAGCTATTGGCTATTGGCTATGAACTTCCTTATTCTAGTCCGATCGTACGTTGTCACGTTAGAATCCGTCGTACTTTGGTGTGATTGTGTGTGGCCAAGTCTGTTCATTCGGAAAGTCCGTCGGAACTCCGCCGGAAGTCCATCGGGAAGAACATTGTCTTCCACAAAGGGGACGTAATAACATATAGTATGACCTATAAAATAAGTGTATAAAAAAGGCCTACAGTACACTGCTCAGCGCCAAATTATCCCAGCAATTATGAGTTATCTGCTCAAATATATGCAGGTGGAAATATATAAAGCAAAAAATAGCAATAAATAATACCAGTAATAAAATTACTGTATACAGTATATACTGTAATTTGGTCTAACACAGACCAGATAGTATGACCTATATGTTGCTCATTGTTGCTCCTACTATGTTATTGACCATTAATAAGCATTTAGCATTAGGAAAATCTGTATTTTTCAAAAGAAGCGTGGAAGAACTAATGAAAAAAATGAAAGCATGTATTCTGTACATCTCTGCAATACACATTTAGGAGGTTATTGGATGTCTATCAGGATCAACAGCTGTTTTTCTGCACCTGCAGTGTTTATAAAAAGGTAGAACATGGGGACATAGGCTTGTATTGCAGAGATATAGTGAATACTCTATTCTTCCCATGGGCTTTAATTTAATAGCCATTTCTGAGGGTGTCCATACCAGAAATATTTAGTTGAAACGAGAAAGGCTTCTTAAACCTGTTTTGGGTAAATGCTGTTTTTATGGTGCAGTAAAACCTCCTAATGATGATTTTATACTCTGTAGAATGGCTAATGGCTCACTTTGCACTATAAAGGTAACTGGTTACCATGGAGAAGAGTAATCTGCCTGAATAATTTTCCAGATTTTTCTGGGGTTTCAAAATGTTTATACAACATCCTCTTTTGGATTTAGATGGTACCATCAAATCCTGGGAAACAGACACACAAGAATTGTACGTTATTTCTAAAAGTATATTCAGCATTACTAAATACATGCATATAAAAATAATAAGTTTAAACTATTGCTTGTAGATTTTAACTTGACTTTCTATTCTCCCAGGCTGAGCGTCCAGACACTATGCTGGGAGTTGTATGTGGAGCATTACATGTGGCTGATATGAGCCTCAGGAACAGTGTCTCAAACTTCTTACATTCATTGGAAAGGTAGGTGTTAAAGAGGACCTTTTTAGTATCTTTACAAGTCTTCATGATTCCTGATATGTCACAATATACAGCAACAGTATTACTATGCAGAAAAGGTCCATCTGTTCTCATTAAAAAGCCCTTCTTGGATTCCATTCAGTGACTTTGCTTAGGCTGAAATTATGTCATCAATATGTCGCAGATAGGAAAAAGCATTTTCTCAGTCTTCTTTCCCCTTGCAATCAGGAATACTGTAATAGACATACAGGATTATTATTAACCTGCTAGCCAGGATTACCAGAAAGTGACTAGTGTCCTGGGAGCTTCACATCAAGACAAGACTTGCTGTATGATAGTGAATGGCGGTCTCAGCTGGGACCCCTGCCAGGCCACGCCCCCAACACGTTTAATATTGCCCTCCGGAGCTTGTGTTCCCATTGAAAGACTTCCCCTTTATTACTTTTCTGGGTACAACCCAACATTTGTGATTTTCTTAACTTCTTAACTTTCTTAACTGGGACACAGTGTCGGAAACCATGAAATCAGACCGAGACAGAAGTACAGTTAAATCACACTTGTTTAATAATAACAGTAAAAAGAACAAACGTAGTCAATACATAGCCAAAGTTCAGTAACCGCAACAGATAGTCAGCCAAGCCAGAAGTCAGGGATCAAAGTAGTGGATCAGCAGGATCTGGAGCCAGAAGGGATGTCAGCAAAGCCAGTCTTTAAACAGGAATGCAGGAGATGTGATGTGACCAAGGTGAAGGCAGAACTCGACTGGACGGTTTAAGTAGGTAGGACTGACAAGCAGGATCATCAACAGGTGAGTAACTGTGGCGAGAGATAGGAGCTGGCAATTAGCCGATGGCTGAGCGGCCAGCTCTGAGAAGGAAGGGCTGATCCCAGCCCTAACACATAGATGGCAATAAAAAGTGACAAGCGTTCTAATCCCTCTCCCCTCTATCCAAAACTAAAAAAAACTAAAAATAAAATGTTGCCTTTAGTTCTACTTTAGGATGCCCTAAACATACAAATGTTTTTACATTGGACTTGTTTAGTATATCGAAATGAATAAAATATTTTCTGAAATACTTTTATAAATACTCTGCTGCATGGCAATGCTCTTTAAATATAATGAAGGTGTTCATTTCAGCTGAAGAAAATGAAAGTGTTACAATCTATGAAATTTTGCTTTTATCTTCGAACCAGCTCTAGAAATAAGTGAGCTGTACTTTGGTTGCTAACATATTTCAAATCGGCTCCATTTTGTATTCTCTTTTTTATTCTACTATGTTTGTAGATTTAATCCATTCTTTTCCATTGCTTAATTTGTTACAGATTTACACTACTGTAGTCATTTTCATTTACTTCCTTTTTAGGGGGCAAGTGTTACCAGCACACACATTGTTAAATACAGTAGATGTGGAACTCATCTATGAGGGGAATAAATACGTGCTTAAGGTAATAGTGTTGCATGGTTTGAGTATTTCCGGATCTCACTCATGTTACTTCTTTTAAGGGTCCATGAACAATATCTATATATGCATATATATGTTATTTAATACAGTCATTGGCCTGTTCTTGTTGGCACAGTTACATCTTGTATCGGTTAACTTATGATAAAAGCAAACTTTGTGAATAACAGCTTTTATTGTATCTGGTAGTAACTAGTACTAGCAGAGACATAATGCTGGTGGAAATAGTGTCATCTTTTCTTTGTCATCTATTGAGGATAGACCTATACTGTCAGGTTATACTGCTGCCTGCAGGAGAACTGGAAACTGGCAATAAAAAAGCACCTTGACACAGGATAACCACACCCACAACCATCATGCCTCGTGCTCTTAGGACAGAGGGCGTGTTTTTACTTTAGCTCTAATCTCAGTTTATTTGGAAGCTTTGTATGTTATTGTCTACTGCTGGCCGATTCATGCTGGATATCTTAAATCCTGGAAATCTCCCAAGTCAGCGCAGGTTTTCCAGAGTTTACTGCTGTTCTATCTGCGATAGGCCCAAATTTCAGGAAGTTGCTCCAGTCATTTGCAGCTGTCAGTAGATTTAGGCAGTGGAAATTGTGGAAATTTTTCTCTGTGGCAGTCCTGTGATTGGTCAGTAGTGGCTAACTGTCTGTGCAACAGTTGACCTAGGACTGTGCTGTTAAAGACAGGTCAGTATCTGTGGGGATTCCCTGTGGAGCTATTGGTCCAGAGCTGAGTTTTTCTGTTCCTGCCTCTTCAACTCAATGAGGCTTATGCTAGGCTGAGTTTTTTTTTTTTTTTTGTTTGTTTTTTTTTTTTTTAAATACTTTTATTTTTTTATTTTATTTATATATATATATATATATATATATATATATATATATATATATATATATATATATATATAATATTATTTATTAAAAAAAAAAACAGTAAGCCTTACATGTTCTGTGCAACGATATTGCACAGAGTAGTACCTTACTTTCTCTTTGACAATCCCCCACGTGCGCTGTCCACTATTTCTACCTCCTCAGGTGCTACCTTAGCAAGTTGTGTGCTGTGGGGACACCCATGTTCATCCATAGACACATAGTGCCATTAAGTCATGCCCCTGCTCCCTTCTTACAGGTGTTTGACTGACAGCAGCTGGAGCCTATGGCTCCTGCTGCTTTCAATGTCTCCTGTGAGACCAGAAAGTGTGAGGAGCGGTGCTTCACCCGGGACAGGAGTCCTGCAGTCAGATAAGTGGTTAAGGATGGAGGGGGTAAGAACGATCAAAGGGATTTTTATTTTATTTTATCTTAATGCAGAGTGCATGAAGGTAAAAAAAAATAGACTTTAGAACCGCCAAGTACTGAGGCTGTGCATATGGTATTTTCTACAGTAGCAACTATAGTTAACTGGCCATTTTGTGTGAGTTGGCTACATGGGGGAGCCCTCCTTCTTCTTTTTTGCAGGAATTGGTTCCACTTGTCTCTTGTGTGCAGGACTTGAGGCATGATGGTTGTGGGCAGGCTTATCCTGTTCTTTTTTTTTTTTTTTTTTTTTTTTTTTTTTTTTTTTGCGCCAAGAAAATAATTCTACAGTACAACAATCCTATGTTCTCTCTTTTACACAATTATATAATAATATGTGTATATAGTATATTTCCAATGTACTAATGCAAAGATAATGTATTAGGAAAAGGCAGTGTAGACCAGCGTTTATCTATCAACCTTTTTTCCCAAGGCGTCTTTCAGGACAGCACCTGAGAGATAGCGACTCCACCCTCCTCGTTAGGAAACACCTTCTTCCTCCAGACTTTAAAGGGAGGCGCCTCCCTACCACACATCAGTTTTTGTGTTTCCTCCGGCCCGGAGGGAACACCTTTTGGGAAGGAGTCTGTTTCTCTTAGGTGTTCCTGAGGGACTAGGCTTCTTTCCCTTTTTTTCCTCCTTTAGAGACCCGCTGTCCTCCCGACCTACCCACGCCTCGTCAGCGGTAGCAAGCGGGCTCCTCTTCCCCTCTTGTGCTCGGAGAGAGCCGAAGACTCGGTGGCCCGCACGTTCGTAGGCGCGGCGGCGCGCGTGTGCCGCCGCCATGTTTGTTTTCGGCGGTCGCGCCGGAAGTGACAGAGCGGGTCATCGGGTCAGCTGAAACGTTGTTTCCGGCGTGGACGCAGGGGGGAGGAGGGAGGACAGGTGCTGGTGCCTATTTCCGCTTCCGGTCCGGTGCAGCTGCACGGCGTGACTCCGGAGGCGGCGTTTAGCCACAAGTGGATCTCTGCACAGCTGATTATGGAAGATTCAGCGTCTGCAGCGGTGGGGACAGGCACAGGCACCAGCAAAGCCCAGGTAAGAGGCAGCAGTTAAAGTCTGCCTTTCTTTTTCTATTTCCTGGCGTTTGGTCTCGCTCTCTCCTTTCTTTTTTCCCCCCTGGTGGCAAGGGGCCTGTCTGGGCACTAGAAGCTGACTGGTTTCTTCTCAGTGCACCTGTGTGGTGATCCCTATCAAAGCTGAGACTGGGTCTCACTAAGGGTTCCCTGGTTTTTTTCCCTTTTTTTGTCTTTTTCTTCATAGGCTAAGAGCTCTGACCCAAAGAAAAGATGTCCTTCTTGCAGGGCCAAGCTGGGAGAAAATTGGAAGAAAACCTTATGCAGTCCCTGCATTACTTCTTTAGTTAAAGAGGAATCTGCCTCTGTATGTGAGGATCTGGTGGCCTCTGTAAAGAAGGAGCTGTACGCCACGATCCAGAATTTTCGTGACTCACTAGCAAACCCGGCTGCTAGTCAGCCTTCCACTTCAGAGTCTTCCCAGGGGTCTCTCTCAATCCCGGTGTTAGAATCTCTGCCTGAAGACCCTTCAGATAGGGAAAAGCAGTCCACTGCTCTTTCCGTTAAAGATTCGGAAGAGGAGTTGGAGGATTCTGAGGTAGCCCCCTCTAAATTCAAACTGTCCCTTGAAGAGGTCGATGGGCTCCTTAAAGCCATTCATGCTACGCTTGGTTTAAGTGAGGAGAAAAAGGAATTATCACTCCATGACCGCATGTATGCTGGGTTGGATGAGCCTAAGGGCCGAACATTCCCAGTTCATCCGGTCATCTCTGAGGCCATTAGGAAAGAATGGCAGGATCCAGAGAAAAAGCCCTTTTGCTCCAAAGCCCACAAAAGGCGTTTTCCTTTCGAGGAGGACCCTGCAGCAGTATGGAACAAGGTGCCCAGACTGGATGCCGCCTTTTCCCAGGTTTCAAGGTCCACAGATCTGTCCTTTGAGGATATGGGAGTTTTGAAAGATCCGATGGACAAACGCATGGATCTTTTGCTCAAGAGATCATGGCAATCAGTTATGAGCAATTTAAAACCAGCAATGGCCACAACGTGTGTAGCCAGAAATTTAGAATACTGGATTAACCAGTTAAAGTCACATATAGCTGCAGATTCCCCTAAACAGGAAATCTTAGATTCTTTTCCTACCCTGATTACGGCAGTGGCCTATGTTGCAGATGCCTCAGCTGAGGCAATTAAGATATCGGCCAGGTCAGCAGCTCTAACTAATGCTGCAAGAAGAGCCTTATGGCTTAAAACCTGGCCGGGTGACTCGGCTTCAAAGAATAAGCTGTGTGGGTTACCCTTTTCAGGAGACTTGCTCTTCGGCTCTGACCTCGATAATATTCTTGACAGGACAGCCGATAAAAAGAGGTCCTTTCCGGTCAAAAAGAAAAAGCAGGTACCAAAGCGTCTTTTTCGACCTCAAAAAACTCAGGATCAGGACAGCAAGTTGCAAGGGAGAAGGAAAAGTTGGTCCGCCCCGAAGCCGAAGGGTAGAGGCGGAATTCTCTTCCGTCCTCCTACACAGGCCGAAAAATCGCAATGACTCGTCTCTGCGGGTGGGCGGAAGACTACAAGAATTTCTTCCGCAGTGGTCAGGGATAACTTCAAATCAGTTTATCCTGACCACTCTCGCGCAGGGTTACTCACTCGAGTTTGTCAACGACCCCCCAAAAAGGTTCCTGATTACCAACACCCCGCGGGACCCAGTAAGGGCCCTGGCCATGAAGTCCTCTCTAGAGGAACTGATGCAACAGGGCGTAGTAGTACAGGTACCCCTGCAAGAACAGCAGGAGGGGTTTTATTCCCATGTTTTCCTAGTAAAGAAACCGACAGGGAAGTTTCGGTTGATTCTCAACCTAAAACCTTTAAACGAGTCCATAAGGTACAGGAAGTTCAAAATGGACTCAATTTTTTCGGTCAGAAACCTGTTGACGCCAGGATGTTTTATGGCGTCAGTAGATTTAAAAGACGCATACCTACATGTTCCGATCTCTCCCCAGTCTCAGAAGTTTCTCAGGCTGGCGGTGAGGTTGGGGGGTATGGTTCATCATCTCCAGTTCAGGGCCCTACCCTTCGGCCTGTCATCATCTCCCCGAATTTTTACCAAAATAATGGCAGAAGCTTTAGCGCCACTGCGTCTTCAGGGAATCGCAGTTATTCCTTATTTAGACGATCTGCTGTTTTTCGCCCCATCCAGCGAGGAATTGCAGACCAATCTAGGCAAAGCTCGCAGCCATCTGGAGGCGTTGGGTTGGATTTTGAACCTCCAAAAGTCGTCCCTAAACCCATCTCAGGAGATTCGGTTTTTAGGGTTTCTAATAAATTCGGTGGAGCAAAAAATCTTCCTTCCCTTAGACAAAAAGGACAGGATTTCCGGTGCAGTGTCTTTATTACAGACCAGCCAAAATCTGACAGTAAGACAGGTTATGTCAGCTTTGGGAGTTCTGACTTCAGCAATGCCAGCAGTCCAGTGGGCAAGAATGCATTTCAGGTGTCTGCAGGCTTTCCTTCTAAAATCTTGGGATCACACAGTGGCATCCCTAGAGGCAGAGGTGAGAATGTCAACCCAGGTAAAAAGGTCCCTATGGTGGTGGAAAAGACAGGATGTCTTATCGGAAGGGTTAGTCTGGGCTTTTCCAGTCGGGAAAAGACTAACAACCGACGCCAGTTCCTGGGGGTGGGGAGCCCATCTAGGAACACGTTTCACTCAGGGGTCCTGGGCCAAAGAGGAGACAATAAGGTCCTCAAACTGGAGGGAACTCAGGGCGATTGCCTTGGCTCTGGAGTTGTTTGTTCAGGAACTTCAGTCCCATCACGTCCAGGTCCTAACAGACAATGCCACGGCAGTGGCTTATTTAAACAGACAGGGGGGTACAAGAAGCAGGTCGCTTCAGGTACTGGCCATGGAGATTCTTCGGTGGGCGGAAAAACATTTGTTATCCCTATCAGCAGTCCACCTAAAAGGGGATCTAAACAGGGTAGCGGACTTCCTAAGCAGAAACGCTATTCGGGAAGCAGAATGGTCTCTAAACCCGGAGGTATTCACAATGATTGCCGGAAAATGGGGTTTACCAGAAGTAGACCTGTTCGCCTCAAGGGTGAACGCCCAGGTTCCCCAGTTCTTTTCCCTGGACAGTCGCGATGGCTCGCTGGGCACAGATGCGCTAGCTTATCCATGGGAATTTCGTCTTTGCTATGCTTTCCCCCCATTTCAGTTAATCCCGTTAATTTTAAGAAAAATTCAGAGGGAGAAGGTACCAGTTATTCTAATCACTCCCTTTTGGCCAAAAAGGGCTTGGTTTTCGACAGTTCTAGGCCTGGCAATCAAGCCTTGTTGGCGTCTGCCCCTCAGACACGATCTGTTGTTGCAGGGCCCAGTGAACCATCCAGGAGTGGCCAGCCTGGCTCTCACGGCCTGGTTTCTGAAAGGCAGCTCCTTAGGAGCAAGGGGTTTTCCAACCGTTTGATCTCGACCCTTTTAGCAAGTAGGAAAAGGGTTACGAGGGCCATTTATTCTAAGCTCTGGAAGCGTTATAAAACTTGGTGTTTGTCAGCCGCCCAGGTGCCAGGGAGCCTTGTCTCCATCTTGGAGTTTTTACAAGATGGTGCAGACAAGGGACTGGCAGTTAGTACCCTGAGGGTGCAGGTAGCAGCCCTGACGGTGTTCTTAGAAAAATCTGTGGCCTCAGATCCGCTGGTGATCAGGTTCTTTAGAGCTCTTAAAAGATCTAGGCCAGCTCCTGTTAAGGTTTTTCCTAGATGGGATTTGTCGGTAGTCCTACAGTCTCTAACAAAAGGGCCTTTTGAGCCTCTTGTGGAGGCTTCCCTTAGGTTTCTCACATTAAAAACCGTGTTTCTGATTGCCATTGTCTCTGCACGCAGGATCAGTGAGCTAAATGCTCTGTCAATTAAAGAACCATATCTTTCCATTTTTCCTGACAGAGTTATTCTTAGAACAGATGCAAAATTCTTACCGAAGGTAGCTTCAGTTCAGAACCGTATACAGGACATAGTACTGCCAACGTTTTGTGTTAACCCCAAAGGAAATAAGGAGACTTCTTTCCATACTTTGGACGTCAGAAGGACTCTGCTGAGTTATTTAGAAAGGACGGAGTCCTTCAGGCGTTCAGATTCACTGTTTGTACTCTTCTCAGGAAGAAAAAAGGGTTTTCAGGCTTCTAAAGTTACTTTAGCTAGATGGCTGAAATTAGCTATCTCAGAGGCATATTCCCAGGCAGGGTTATCTCCTCCAGCAGGAATTTGTGCACACTCAACCAGAGCTCTGGCGTCTACGTGGGCAGAGAGAGCTGGTGCCACCCCTGAGCAGATCTGCAAGGCGGCGACGTGGTCGAGTTTTCACACATTTGTGAAACATTATAGACTGGATCTCACTTCTGCCAGCGATCAGGCGTTTGGCAGAAAGGTCCTGCAAGCTGTTGTCCCGCCCTAAGGGGTAAGTCTCTGTTATCCTCTCAGGTGCTGTCCTGAAAGACGCCTTGGGAAAGACCAAGTTAGACTTACCGGTAACTTGTTTTCCAGAAGTCTTTCAGGACAGCAAGCATCCCGCCCTATGGTATTATATTACGCTACGCTGTGACTAACGTATGTGTTTATGTGTTCCAGCCGGGGCCGGAGGTTCTCTTCTACAACTGATGTGTGGTAGGGAGGCGCCTCCCTTTAAAGTCTGGAGGAAGAAGGTGTTTCCTAACGAGGAGGGTGGAGTCGCTATCTCTCAGGTGCTGTCCTGAAAGACTTCTGGAAAACAAGTTACCGGTAAGTCTAACTTGGTCTTTCAGCCATTTAATCCTGTGCAAAATCTCGGGGGGCACCCCACTCTAAAATGTAAAAAATTGAAATGTTAATTATGAATGGAAAACCTGATCCTGGGAAGATGCACACAACTACTTCAATGAAATTGACATTATCTTGATATCAGCCCTCCTTGACATCAGAGGTCCCTCTTCCCATAAGAAGTCTCCCTTTACCTCAGAGGTTCCCTTATGACATCAATGTCACCCCTTCACATCAGAGACCCCCATCACATCAGAGGCCCCCTATACATAAGAGTCCCCCAATTCTGGGCAGACTGGGTCCCATGCTCGCAGCATTCCGGGGTGCCCTAGCACCTTGGTTGAGAAACACAGGTGTAAACAGTAGCAGAGTGCAGTTTCATTTCTATTTTGCTTGCAGCTTATTGTGGAAATTATTCTCTAGTCCAGTTCAAAGGTGTGTTTTAAAAGGGAAAAATGTGCACACGTAAAGGTAAATTGTTATTAAAGTATAATATGTATACATTATATGAATATATTTATTTACTGTGTTCATAGTCTTCAGATCAGTGAACTCCCGGTGAGCTAGTTAGTCAATCACCAGTAAGTTAATTTAATTTAACTGCTTCTCACCCAGCCACTGTACATATACAGCTGGGTGGAAAATGTGGCACGTCCTCCCAGATGCATGACTCATGGACGCCCTTGGAGGTGCGCAGTACCACGATCCTTGACCGATCTGTTCACTGGACAGGGGGATCACAGATCTAGGTACAGGGCTGCTTTACTTATCCTTGGTTCCATATGATTGCTATGATCAATCACAGTAATCACATTAAGAGTATTAAATAAGGGCTGTCCTTTATGCCATTGTTTACTACTGTGATCTCTGTGATCATTCACGGCGATTGCATGGTACAGGACCAACCACATTGTACTCTATGACTTGATTAGTAAGGGGGTAAAAGTGTCCGGTGTTGAAGTGGTTAAACAGGCTTTTGATAAATGTAGGTTTATACTCGGACAAAAATATTAAAAGCAAGACAAGAAAAAAAACTCCTAAGTGTATTTGTGCGTGTGCATGATTTTGATTGTGTGGTTTATTTATTTATTTATTTATTTTGCTCTCACTCTGTTTATATTGTGATGCTGCTGGTTTACAAACAAAGATATTTTAATCACATTTGCAGATAATTTTTTTATATGATTCCTATTATATGTAATGAACTGACATAACATTTACTCATCAAATTATTTTGTGATGAATTCAGGTTACACGTCAGTCTCCAAATTCTTATGTGGTCATAATGAACAAATCGTATGTGGAAGTGGATGTGCACAGGTTGAGTGACGGGGGCCTGCTTTTGTCATATGATGGCAGCAGCTACACTACATATATTAAAGAAGAAATTGATAGGTAACCCTCATACCCCTGTTTTGTGTTTCTGTTCTATTTGATTATTATTATTATTATATTCTTATTATTTGATAACGGTCATTTTGGAATCTTCAGTGTCTTTCTATGTTAAATGCAAAGAGTGTGAGAAAAAGGGAATAGAAGCTTTAATAATTTTTATAATTGTCCAGAAGATGTCTATAGATGTGTGTGTATGTATGTGTGTGTGTGTGTGTGTGTGTGTATGTGTGTATATAATATAATATAATATAATATTATATATATATATATATATATATATATATATATATATATATATATATATATATATATATATGTGTGTGTATGTATATGTATATGTATGTGTGTGTGTGTAATCATCAGCCCCTGACCTGGCTGACTATAGTTTGACTGGGAGATAGTATTGTGTCTTTGGACACTCAGCAATTTGTACAGGCCCCCAATGGTCCACAGGTCTTGGTAGAAGAATCAATAAGGAAGCCTGGACCTTTCCAACTCATGGGTATTGCGCTTAGTAGAGCAGGCTAGGGCATGCTTGGTTGACATACTGTACATGCACACGAATGCTGTATTTAAAAAAAAAAAAAAAAAAATTGTGGATGAGAACTTAAAGGATGTCTATCTTCAGAATTCTATGCTATTTATTTTTTCCTCATTCAAAGTTTTTATTGAAGAAAATTTTCAAACGCTACTAGTTTCAAAAGGGGGTTCCAATGGTTGATGTCAGTGATGTCTCATAATGTTGCAGCAATACGTATGTGGTGCTGTAATGCTTTCAGGTTAATGTAGCATTGTCAAGTTAGAAACAGTCCTCAGAGAGAGAATGAAAAGCAGGGAAGGGAGGCCAATGTAAAACGAAAGGAAGAGGGAAAGGGTCAGGTCGGGTTGACAACTCAGGATTGCAGGTCGAACCCAACTCAAGATAGCCAGCGGCATCCCAGATGCCTAGAGATCTAGCAATTGCTAGTAAAAATTGCTTAATACCTAGCGATAAATTGTTTGCAGTATATTTCTCAGGCATAGTATCAATTCATTTAGCCAATAGTTTGGTTTTTTGTTAAAGAATGTCCAATGGAGTCCATATTAAACTTCCCCTAGAGTAAAGGAGCTTTTGCAATGGTTTGGCTTGGGGCTCTCAAAACATGAGTTATTCGGATGAATTGGTGGTTCATTCTTCTGGTTTCAAGGAGTGGCTCTATGAGATTCATAGCAATGGGAACTTGTAATAGATTTTAAAGCATAGTCTAAACATGTTGGGCAGAGTTGGAGATTGTTTTGATTGGATGGGAAAAGGAGAGCTATTCCAGACCATCTGAATGCAGATTGGGCATGATTACATAAAAAATGTGTGTATTGTGATTGTGTTTTTTTTTTTCAGCAACATTTTTTGAGTGAGTACCTGGTTTCCTTATAAGATGGAGGATACTGGGTGCTACATTTTCTTGCACCACAAGATTTATATAGCACATATGCACTCTTTCCCACTGTTCGATACAAAGACTTTGGGATAAAAGATTAATTTTATATAAATTCACTGATTTGTTTTGTTGCATTTTAATATAATAACTCACATGAGACTTTATAATTGGATGATTTTTTTTATGTTCACACTTATTGGTGAATTGATTCACTAGAGGTGTATTATTGCACTTATTGATATTTTTTGGCAAGTATTTCTTTATATGTTTGAAGGTCCAATAGTGAAGCACGATTGCTCTAATGCATATATGTTTAAAGACATTTTTTTTACCGCTGTATTTGTTTTGTATCTGTGGCTCAAGATTTTTTCACTCCTAGTCTAAAACACATCTCAATAATTATTGGACATGACCACCAAGTATGGAAAAAGGTGCTTGGGTCTTAACAACCCATAAAACAGTCAGGGGAGCCCCCTAGTATCATGTGTGCTATTCTAGTAGGGACATAGTACCATCGGGTTAACATCTTATAATTGGTTTCCAGGGCATTCGCATTTTGAGAGGAAACGATTTGATGGTGTGTCATATTTTTGGACCACATTTCAGGATGCTATTTATTTTTTAACAGGTACCGCATCACTATTGATAATAAAACCTGTGTCTTTGAGAAAGAAAATGATCCTTCAATCCTGCGCTCTCCTTCAGCTGGCAAGCTTATACAGTATGTGGTGGAGGATGGCGGCCATGTATTTGCTGGACAATGCTTCGCTGAGATAGAGGTATTATAGTCATTAACTTATTATATAGAGTATGTTCTGTTTAATTTTATCCTATGTGCAGTCAATAATTAAGTGAAACTAAGTATGAATTTGATATCCAAGTAGGTCCAGTAAGTAATAATTTCATAAATGACTTGGAGACCAGAGCAGACTCTTCCTCGATGTGTTCTGTAAACAAAGCATGTAACTGAAAGACTTGACAGACAAGTTGTGAGATGTAAGTAGTCCCTTTTGACACCTGAGGAAAACTATGTAAAGTTACAATCACTTCCTCAACATGTAAACACTAGTAGGTAGATAAGGAAGTATTTGGGTACTATGACAACCATGTGTTATACCTTCCTACAGGAGCCATCTGAGCAGAGGAACTTATGCTTGCACCATACCCTTAATACCTTTGCAAGACTAACCGTAATTATAGTTACAATACAATTTTAAAAATAACCCTTGTTGCTGGGAAAAGCTAACCTAAATATAAGGTTTATATAAAGGGAAAACTCTTTGCAGTTAATACAGCTACATTATTTGCGGAGAACAAAATCAAGTTATGCATGTGGAGAGGAACAGAAGGGTGATAGACTCTAGATGGACTTCTGTAGTTCAGTGGGCCAAGATGGTTGGAATTTCAGTGCAGCAGAGGCACTATTATCAGCCCAAACAGGAACTGAGGAGCACAATGAATTTTTGGTAGATCAATAGACATTATTCTGTACTTTCGATAAAACATGGAGAACTGTACATGTAGTGCAGAAATGTACTAAATGGTTTCTCTTTTTTTATTTTGCTATCACATACATTTCACCTAACCTTCAAATGAACAATTTACCTGCCAACACCTACATTTGATCCCCAACCTTAATACTTAACCCTTACCCCTAAACACATGCTGCTGCCAATATAAAGGGTACTCTCTCTGTCTGATTTAAAATAAATTTTTATTATGAAGAATATAAGGGATAATACCTCGAACAACTAAAAACAAAGGTGAATGGAAATGGGAATTGTGAACTGAAGATCAAACTATCAGATTTCATACATTAGCATTTTTTGTGTTTCATGTGTACAATGCATCAACATCTGTGCCTATGTCTTCTTCTGGAAACATTATGAAAGGAGGATGGGTTTCATATTCCAAATATGAGAGAATAGTCACCTCCAGACTCAAGTGTGAAAAAAGTCTTAAAGTTGCTGTTAAAGAGAATTTCTAATTATTAGGATGTTAAGGGCAGACATAAAATCAGCAATTTTTTTTTTTTTTTAGCATTGTCCATAGTTTTAGCACAAATGGTTTTGATGGCATCAAGCTTGCTTCCAATCTTGGCTGTCATTTCTAAAACGAAATCTCTAAGAAAAATATAAAGTATATTGAAAAGTAATATTTAACTACTTTGACTTCAACTTTCCAAACACATCTGAAATGTACATTTTATAAAATCCTCCTGCATATTGCACTTTCCATTTGTTCAACACTCAATGGACGTTACAATGCTTTTTTCAGTCTAAGTCTATTGTGAAACAGCTTAATGAAGCAAGGGAACAAAGCTGATGTAGCTTGTTCAGGTGAGAGACATAAGAAATAGATTTTCTGCTTGACAAGTCCTAATGCTTCACTCATTGCAATCACACTATATGAAAGGAGTAACCAACTGGGAAACCTGACACGGCATACTGGTATGAGCAAGTGGTACAAATTACCCTTTTTGTACTATAGCTAACTGAAGCAAAAGAATTTCCCAATATAAGGTTACATTGCATTTTAGTAGACAAAAAAGAACAAACTTAAAGCCGAACTCCAGTACAACTAAAAATGCTCCCTTGTAGTGGGGCTGCACTCACACTGCAATGGTTAAATATTCATATTTATATAGGAGATTTGGAAAAATTGTTTTGCTTACTCCACGTATGGACCACCAGGCTCCTTAGTGCTGCTAGACCTTTCCTGGCAACCTCTTCTCCGCTCTAAGTTCCTCTGGTGTCATCATGACCAAAGCCCTACATTGGACTTGACGATGCTGAGGAACAGTCCACTGCTGGAGCATGGAATATTGCTTTTCCCACCCCCTAGACAGAAATAAGCAGTTTTAACCCTTGCAGTGCGGGCACAGCCCCTCTGCAAGGGAGGACTTACATTTTTCCTGGAGTTGGGTTGTAAAGAGGAACTAATCTCTTGAAGCTGTGCACAAAATAGGTAGACAAGGGGCAAAGCAGTGTCTTAATCTCACACTGCAGAGATACAGCTATGAGGCTGTAGGCACAGGAGTGCCTGGGCACCCTCACATACCAGCAAGTGTATTTCAGTAGGTATGCAACACAAAAGGTACTTCTTTTTTTTTTTTTTTTTTGTAGGCACAATTAACATTTATACATTTCTCTATAGCAAAGCAAACCTTTACTTGTTAAGTTCAGTATCACTCTAATTCTAAGAACATAAATGTAAACGTAATTGGCAATAGCCGTGTTCATAGGCCAATGCAACCAATCAAGCTTGACTCCAGTTTGACTAATTTAACACTGTAACAGTCAACTGTGTAGTGTTTATTGGTATGTTATGCATTGTCCCTTTGTAGTTGCACTGGCTTTTGACTGTTTCTATGGGAAATATAGCTTTAAGGTATGGGGAACCATAGAGTTTTCAGCAGAATGCTCTGAAACATTTCATGTCACTGTTCTTGTTATCAGTCAGCCAATTATCAGAGTCAAACATGAACATTTCCCCCTGGACAAAAAAAGTCTGTGCAATAATAATGGATAATAAAATACTTTATCACTATTTTTGCCAGGCTTTACAATATGAGTTTTTTTTTTTTTTTATTAGAAAAATGAAACTATGCATATTTTTTAGCATGCTTTTGAGATGTTTATATGAACATATGTACATGTTCTATGCATATAGTTTTATATTGTTGAGTATGTATCTGTGGGATGGATCAGTGTGTTGCAATATATAATTTACAAATGTTCTTCTGTAGGTTATGAAGATGGTGATGACCCTGACAGCCATGGAGTCAGGCTGTATACACTACGTGAAACGTGCAGGTGCTGTCTTGGAACCTGGATGTGTAATTGCTAAACTTCAACTAGATGACCCCAGCAGAGTGCAGCAGGTAGATCAATTAATTATGGGCAAAACTTTGGTCTTCTATTTTTGTCAGTACTTTTATTTATATGCCTTATAATTGCTAATGATGATGCTCAACTAGTGCTTCAAAAGCCACAAATGGTTTCCTTTTCTTCCTTTCCTTTTCCACGAGCTAACATGTACCTAGGATCTATTAGGTGTTTTATAATAAGCATGCAACAAAAGCTCACCAAAACCAATCTAATAGTATCTCAGCTTAGACTTATCTAAAGCCTCCAAACTGTTTAGACCCTTTTCACACTGACGCAGTTTTCAGGCATTTTAGTGCTAGAAATAGCCTCAAAAAAGCACCTGAAAACTGCCTCCCATTCATTGCCATAAATGTGCTTTCATACTCGGGCGGTGCACTTGTGGGATGTTAGAAAAAGTCCAAAATGCCCAGCACTTTAGCTCTGTTTTAGCGGTGCTGCAGTGTGAAAAGGGTCTTAATATAGTTTGAACGGGGTAAAGGAGTATTAAAACACCTGTCAGGTTTTCTGCTGTCTGTATCCTTGCTGGGGAGATTCACCTGCTTTAATTTTTCTGGTGCCTCTTGTCTCTGATACAGACAAGGATGGGAAAGCCACAATTTTGCAGTTGTCACATAAATGAGGGAAAATTTTCCAATGGATGCATCTTTTCCAGTGACAGCTGTCTAAAGCCGCGTACACACGTAGCCGTCTGTCCGACGTACTTAGTCTGGCGGACTTCCCGCCAGACTGTCCGTCGGACTTTCTGAACGGGCTACTTGCCCACACACGGCACTTTTTCAGTGGACTAATACGGCGTACTAAGTCCGCCGTACTATCCGCCCAACTTTTGAAATGAACAGACTCGCCCACACACGCGGAGGAAAGTCCGCTCATTTCGAGCGCGTCTCCAGGTAGGCGGGGCCCGCGAAGGATACATTGCTGGCCCCACCGCCTGGTATGGACTTAAAGGGGAACCCCAACGCTGAAAAAAATCGGCGTGGGCGTCCTCCCAGGTCCACATCAGACCCTTGCCGAGCACGCTACCCGGCCGGCCAGGAAAGGGGGGCGAGCGTACCAGGCCGCGTGCCCTCAACATGGGGGGTGCCTTGGCGCGGCCCCCCCACCCCAAAGCACCTTGTCCCCATGTTGATGAGGACAAGGGCCTCTTCCCGACAACCCTGGCCGTTGGTTATCGGGGTCTGCGGGCGGGGGGCTTATCGGAATCCGGGAGCCCCCTTTAATAAGGGGGGCCCTGGATACCGGCCCCCCAGCCTATGTGAATGAGTATGGGGTACAATGTACCCCTACCTATTCACCTGTAAAATAAAGTACAAAAAAAACACAACACACAAGGGTTAAAATAGTTTATTGCACAGCTCCGGGGGTCTTCCGTCTTCGGGGTCTTCTCACCGGACTCCTCCGCTATCTTCTTGTAGCTCCTTTACTAGCGGAGGAGCCCGGCTTTCTTCCTCGCCGCCGCCCTTCTTCCGACTTCGGGGGTCTTGTCCCCCTCTTCGGTTCTTCTGCCGGGCCACCGTGCTTCCTTCTTCTAGCTTCTTCTTCTTCTTCTTCTTCTTCAGATGTTGCCTCGCCGAGTCCTCTGCTCACAATGACGGGGACCAGGCACGTGGCGACTTATATAGGGACAAGGGGCGGGGTGATCGGTTGATGTCACATGGGTTGATGTCACATGGCGACAGTCCCAGCATCCTCCGGGACTGTGACATTGTAAGGGGGCGGGGTCACCGTGTGACAACCCATGTGACATCAACCAAAGACCCCGCCCCTTGTCCCTATATAAGTCGCCGCGTGCCCGGTCCCTGTCATTGTGAGCGGAGGACTCGGCGAGGCAACATCTGAAGAAGAAGGGAAGGCGGCGGCGGCAGAAGAACCGAAGAGGCGGACAAGACCCCCGAAGTCGGAAGAAGGGCGGCGGCGAGGAAGAAAGCCAGGCTCCTCCGCTAGTAAAAGAGCTACAAGAAGATAGCGGAGGAGTCCGGCGAGAAGACCCCCGAAGACGGAAGACCCCCGGAGCTGTGCAATAAACTATTTTAAGCCTTGTGTGTTGTGTTTTTTTTTTTGTACTTTATTTTACAGGTGAATGGGTAGGGGTACATTGTACCCCATACTCATTCACATAGGGTGGGGGGGGGCGGTATCCGAGGGCCCCCTTATCAAAGGGGGCTCCCGGATTCCGATAAGCCCCCCGCCTGCAGACCCCGACAACCAACGGCCAGGGTTGTCGGGAAGAGGCCTGTCACGTACCTAGTAGTTGAGCCTGGAATGCAGGGAGCGGCCCCTCGTATCCCCTGGCTAATGAACCCCTGGAGATGGAGACAGGTATTCAAAAGTTCAGGGGGCACAAGTGCCTGGCAGGTAGGACTGGTCCGGATAAGCAGCTGGGCACCGACAGCAAGTGGGTAGAGCTGATGGTACTTGACTGTAGCAGGCAGGCACAAGTGCGGAGACTGGCTGGTAGGTGGGCATCAGGAAATACTGGAACCCCAACAGGTAAACAGGAACAGCGGAGTCGGGTACAGGCCGGGTCAGCAGGAATCGATCAGCAAGGTACAAGAGGATGAGGCAGAGACGTGGTCAGACAAGCAGAGGTCGTAGGCAGGCAGCAACGGATCAAGGTCAAAGAACAAGCCGGGTATCAAGGATCAAGGTAACAGGTACTGGTACAGAAAGCAAGGTCACGGACACGCTGTAGACTGGACAGCACGGATGGAAGGGAGCCAGTGGCTTAAGAAGACCTTAGGGCGCCAAACGGACGTACGACGGGTCAGCGCGCCCCCGCGAGTAGACGTGCTCCCGTTCGTGACCCACGTGCGTGTGCGCGCTCGTTCGTGTTGACGCGAGTGCGTTCGTTAGCTTTAGCGCGCGTCAAAGGGAAACGACAGGCTCTCCACGACAGGTTTCTACGGGTAAGTCTCCTGTGTATGGCCGAAACGTCAGAGTGATCGTGACATTGCCCCCCCCCCAAGGGGCAGCCCCCGGATGCCCAACTGAGCCAACTTGTTCGGGTGGGAGTTCTTGAAAGCACGGATGAGTCTCTTGGCATGAATGTTAGCCTCTGGCTCCCAGGAGTTCTCTTCGGGTCCGTACCCCTTCCACTTGACTAAGAATTGGACCTGGTTCTTTCTCTTCCTACAGTCCAGAATGGCCTCGATTTCAAACTCAATCTCCCCATTGACCAACACAGGTTCCGGGGGACAGGAGGTCCTGTCAGTGAAGGGGTCCGCGACTGCAGGTTTGAGAAGCGATACGTGGAACACTGGATGAATTCGGAAGGATTCAGGAAGTTCTAGTTCAAATGCCACGTCATTTAATTTCCTCTTGATTGGGAAGGGACCCAGGAATTTCGGGCCCAACTTCTTGGAGGGACAGGACAGTCTAAGATTTAAGGTGGACAACCAGACCCGATCCCCGACCTTAAGATCCAGCTCCCCTCTTCTCCTTCTGTCGAAGACTTCCTTGTTATGCTCTTGTGACCTGGCCAGGGTTTCTCGTAAGAGCTTGTTATTTTCTTCAAAGAAGTTAAAGCGGAGGTCCACCCTAAAATGGACCTCCGCTCATCGGAATCCCCCCCCCTCCGGCGCCACAATCGGCACCTTTCAGGGGGGAGGGGGGTGCAGTTACCTGGATAATCCAGGTAACTGCACCCACTTCCGGGCTAGCTCTCTGCGGAACGAGCGTAGGTTACGCCCCCGTTCCGCAAGCGCCCGCCCCCTTCAGCAAGTGCCCCGCTGCCTGCTGGGAAACACACAGCTCCCAGAGGCAGCGGGGACCGTCCGGATTGCGCCGCGCGGCTCGCGCATGCGCAGTAGGGAACCGGGAAATGAAGCCGAAAGGCTCCATTTCCTGATTCCCATACCCAAGATGGCGGCGGGACCCGGCAGCCGAGCGAGCGATCGGCTTCGGGTGCCGACATCGCGGGCGCGCTGGACAGGTAAGTGTCACTATTTAAAAGTCAGCAGCTGCAGTATTTGTAGCTGCTGGCTTTTAAAAAAAAAAAAAAAAAAACGCGGAGTCCCGGTGGACTCCCGCTTTAAGTCTCTTCTGAACCGCTGGTACCGAACACTCGGGAAGACTGCCAGACAAAAACAACGGGTGGAACCCGAAGTTCGCATAAAAGGGGGATTGCTTGGTGGCTGAATGGATTGTGTTATTGTAGGCGAACTCTGCCATTGGTAACAGGGAGACCCAGTCGTCTTGCGAGAAGGACGAAAAACAGCGAAGGTACTGCTCCAATGTCTGATTCGTCCTCTCGGTCTGACCGTTGGTCTGCGGGTGGTAGGCTGAGGACATGCAAAGGTCGATCTTCAGAGTTCCACAGAGCGCCCTCCAAAATCTTGAGGTGAACTGCACCCCCCTATCAGACGTGATGTTGGCGGGGATGCCGTGAAGTCTCACTATTTCTTTCACAAAGGCGTTAGCTGTCTCTGCGGCTGAGGGGGTGCCCTTCATGGGCAAGAAGTGAGCCATCTTAGTGAGTCTATCGACTACGACAAAGATCGTTGTATGGTTCTCCGAAGGGGGAAGTTCGACGATAAAATCCATGGAGATCATCCTCCATGGTCTATCAGGAACAGGTAGCGGTCTTAGTAGGCCCCAGGCTCTTGACTTGTCGCCCTTACTCCGAATACAGGTGGCGCAAGCCTGTACGTACTTCTTGCAGTCGTCCTTCATCCGTGGCCACCAGAAGGTACGCCTGAGTAATTCCAGGGTCTTGAATACCCCAAAGTGGCCAGCCAGAGGGTGGTCATGACAGGAGGCCAGAACCAGGGTCCGAACTGCCTGGGGGACAAAGATCCTGTTCCCATGCCACATCAGGTCATCATTGGAGGACAACGAGGCACCGGGTGGAGGTGAAGCGCCTATGGAGGCTTGCTTGACTTGAGACACCACATCTCCTTGGAGCAGAAGAAAGTTTCCAGCAGAAAGAATGGTGTCGATAGGTGGCGAGTTTTCCGGCTGACTAAACATGCGGGATAAAGCGTCTGGCTTCGTATTCTTGGATCCGGGACGGTAAGTAATGTGGAATACAAATCTTGAGAAAAAGAGTGCCCACCTGGCCTGACGAGGCTTCAATCTCTTAGCTGTCTTTAAATATTCCAGGTTTTTGTGGTCCGTATAGACCAGGATTGGATGGATAGCCCCCTCCAGCAGGTAGCGCCACTCCTCGAGTGCAGACTTGATTGCTAATAGCTCGCGATCACCGACGCCGTAATTTCTTTCGGCCTCTGATAATTTGCGAGAGAAGAAAGCGACCGGGTGGAGTAAGGACTTGGGTCCCTGCCTCTGGGAGAGTATAGCTCCGACTGCTACTTCTGAAGCATCAACTTCAAGGGTATACGGTAGAGCGGGATCGGGGTGTTTCAGGATCGAGGCTGAGACAAGCAAATCCTTCAGGGTTTTGAAGGCCTCTTGTGCTTCAGGGGTCCAACGGAACCTTTGGCCCTGCTTGGTCAGCCCGGTAATGGGGGCGATAATAGAGGAGAATCCCTTTATGAACTTACGATAGAAGTTAGCGAAGCCCACAAATCGCTGAACTCCCTTCCTATCGGAGGGGGCAGGCCAGTCCTGGATTGCAGAGATCTTCTGGGTATCCATCTCTACCCCTCTAACCGAGATAACCAGGCCGAGGAACTGGATACTCTCCTTTTCGAAAACACATTTTTCGAGCTTGGCGTACAAGCCGTGAAGGCGGAGGCGGGTCAGAACCTTCTTAACATGCTCTCTGTGGGTGGCTAGAGTGGAGGAAAAAATTAGGATGTCATCCAAGTAAATAATCACAAACAAATCAAGATAATCTCTAAAAATGTCATTGACAAAATGCTGGAACGTGGCTGGGGCATTACACAACCCGAATGGCATCACTAAGTATTCGTAGTGTCCGAAGCGGGTACGAAAGGCTGTTTTCCATTCATCGCCCTTCCTGATACGGACGAGGTTGTAGGCACCCCGAAGATCCAGCTTTGTGAACAACTTAGCGGAACCCAGTCTCTGGAAAAGTTCAGGTACTAATGGCAGGGGGTAGCGATTTTTAATGGTGATCTTGTTTAGAGCCCGATAATCCACACATGGGCGCAGGGAGTGGTCCTTCTTTTCCACGAAGAAAATCCCAGCGCCGGCTGGGGAGGTAGAGGGTCGGATAAATCCTTTTTCAAGGTTATCGTCCAAATAGGACTTCAGGGTACTCAGTTCGGATTCGGATAGGGGGAAGATCCTTCCGAAGGGGATTTCTGCCCCCGGGAGCAGTTCAATAGGGCAATCATATGGCCTATGGGGAGGGAGAGTCTCTGCCCCCTTCTTACTGAAGACGTCCAGAAAAGCATGGTATTCCTTAGGTACAGCTTGTCGGGTTTCATCATCCGAATCCAGACAGAGAAGGACCGAGGAGTCCCCGTTGGGGGTCGGGCAACAATGCTGGTGGCAGTAGTCCGAGGGAAATTCAATTATTCCGGTGGCCCAATCAATGCGTGGGTTGTGTGCCTTCAACCAAGGCATGCCCAGAATGATGGGGAACAGAGGTGACTGGATGACGTCTAGGCAAAGGAGTTCTTGGTGAGTCCCGGCGATGGCAGCGGGTAGAGGACTGGTCTCCTGGGTTACGGGTCCTGAACCCAAGGTAGATCCGTCAGCCAGGTATACCGAGAGCCCCTTCTCTCTTGGTCTAAGGGGAATCCTGTTCTTTCGGGCGAAGGACGAATCTACAAAGCCACTGCATGCCCCGGAGTCAATACCTGCGTGGGTTGAGACAGTCCTTCCTGGAAGCTGTAAGAGAACAGGAACAGCTAGATGAGAGATGTTATCAGACAACACAGGTGAGGGAACAGGTGGAACAAGGAGGCACTTACGCATCTTAGCTGGGCAAGAGCGAACAAAGTGCCCTGGTTCTCCGCAGTACAGACAGAGGTTGTTGACCCGGCGACGCTGACGTTCTTCTGGAGTCAGAGATGGGCGGAGTAGCCCCAGCTGCATGGGCTCCGGGGTGTCCAATGTGGATGCGACTGGAGCAGGAGGAGTTGGGTGACTAGGCACCCGTGGTAACATCCAGATCGGACGAGAAGTTGTGGAGGATCGTTCTTGGCGGCGCTCCCTCAAACGCCTGTCAATCTGGACAGAGGTGTCTATCAGGGCTTCCAGCGTCTCAGGGACACCCACACGTGCCAACTCATCCTTCAGAGCCTCGGAGAGGCCCATGCGGAACTGATACCGCAGGGCCGCGTTGTTCCAGTCTGTGTCTGCACTCCATCGTCGGAACTCTGAGACGTAGTCTTCCACAGGTCTGCGACCTTGTTGCAGGGCATGTAGGGCTGCTTCTGCGGTTGCGGCGAGTTGGGGATCCTCATAGAGCCTGGACATTGCCTGGAAGAAGGTGCCCATGGAGTCTAAAGTTGGGTCCTTCCGTTCCAACAGACGGTGTGCCCAGGCCTGGGGTTCATTGGTTAGCAGAGATATGACGAATCCCACTTTCACGGCCCCCCCTTCCCCAAGGCACCCCCCATGTTGAGGGCACGCGGCCTGGTACGGCTCAGGAGGGGGGGGGGGCGCTCGCTCGCCCCCCTTTCTTGGCCGGCCGGGTAGCGTGCTCGGACAAGGGTCTGATGTGGACCTGGGGGGACCCCCACGCCGATTTTTTTCATACCAGGCGGCGGGGCCAGCGATGTATCCTTCGCGGGCCCCGCCTACCTGGAGACCCGCTCGAAATGAGCCGACTTTTCTCCGGGCGGGAAAAGTCCGCTCATTTCAAAAGTACGGCGGACTGGCATACACACGGCCGGATTGTCCGCCGAAATGCGAGTCGGGCGGTAAGATTGGAGTGTAAAACTACTTTCTAAGTCCGCCGTACTTTCGGGTCAAAAAAGTATGCCGGAGGCTACACACGGGGGGATTGTCCGGCGGACTTGAGTTTGCCGGACTTTTCCACCCGCTTGTTTGATCGTGTGTACGTGGCATAAGTGAGAATTATCTATCACTTTGCAGAGATTTTGTCTTACTACTTGTTGTGTATCTGGGACAGGAAGTAAAGAAAAATCTCCTTGATGGGATACAGACTAGGAAAAAGGTTTTACTCTGTCCCTACTTTACTCAAAACTAAATTAAAAAAATAATTTGGGCTTTACATACATTTAACTATTTATAATTAATACAAAGTTGTAAATGCGTTTCCAGTATGTGAAGCAAAAAACTTTTTCCTATATGTTGAGGAACACAGGAAGTGTTTCACCTTCGAATGTACTGCTGCCTACAAGTGGATTGGACACTGGCAACCAAAAAAAGCTGTAGAACAGCATAGAATAACCACTCCCACTGCTCACAGCATACCTCAGTTTTTTGCTAGTGTCCTAGGAGGATGGACAGCTTTTCTTTAGCTTTTCTGTGTAAAGGATTAACCTATTTTTGCTAGCACCACTTTTTTCTTTAACATTTTATGCCTTTAAATATTTACTTTGTGAGTAAGCCGATTGGGTTGAGCACTGGTAGCTACTTAATTTGCATAGATCACTGGGCGCCCTTCATTTCTGTTTTCTGAAGTGACTATATCTGACTCTGACTCACTTCAGTCTCTGCTTGATGAGATTGAAGAGTTAAGTGTTTTCTTTAATTATTTTACAGTTTTGGTTCTTGTTGCTGCGCACCGCTGTAAAACTGAAGGATTTACCTGCTGTCTCCATTCTTGGGTCTTTCAGAGCTCCTGAAGTCATGAAGACCCTCCCATTGCACAAATGAATTGAAGTCTTACTCTAGCTAGAATTAAAACCTAGAATTAAAAACCTCAGCATGCCTTGGATGCCCCCCAAAAACTTATTAGACTTGTTTTTGGTCATAGAACAAGTTGACCTAGTTTCTGAGAAAACAGATTTGTCTTCCCTCCCCTTATAACTTCCCTTCCCTTATAACTCTGCAGTCAGGGAGGCTCTCACTTCCCACCTACAGGAAACTCCTATTATCTAACCTCTTAGCCTGTCATGCTGGGGAGAAGCAGAGGTCCTGATCATTGGAGAATTCTTGTTTCCCAGTGTACATTCTGTTTCGCTATCGCTTAGCAGATCATCGGACCTGGGTCCATCTGGACAGCACCACAGCTGCAAGAAGAGCAGTAGTTTGGATCCTGACCTGGGAATAATTTTGCATTTTAGAACTGTTCTCTATGTTCATCTCAGGTGCAGACAGTTGGGGGAAGGCTTCCCCAACTGATTTCATTTGTGCATGGGGGGTGGTTATACACCCAATTGTGTTCCAAGACCTGTTTCCCTTGATATCCTAGTTCAACTGCATGATTTGCAGGTTTCTCTCCAAGTGCAGGAACCCTCTAGCAGTAGCAATGGATGCTATGGTGACTCCATACACCTGTATCTAGGCATTTTTTCCGCCTATGCTTCTTCCTCATCTTCTTCACAGACCTGAGGTCGAGGGCCTTTGGTGATCTTCCCTGCTCCAAATGCACTTTGCTGACCTGATAAAGCTCCTGGCTGTTAGAATTCTAAAGGAGTCAGGAGCATCTCTATAGCTGTGATTCTTATAATGCTGGAGGAAAGGAATGATACTCCAGCAAGGTCTAACAGGGGACTTTGTCCCAGGGATGCCTTCCCCTTATTGCAGATAGGATGAGCTCAGCACTATCTAGATTTCTTCCTTGCAATTTTTGGTTAAGAATTTTAACCCTCTCTGCATTTTCAAGAATCACTGTTTTAGCTCCTTTGAGATTACTGTATAATCTGTTTTACCCCCAAGGGTCTCTTTTTAGGTACTCATTCCCATTTTTATTTTTTTTGGTCTTTATTGGGACTGGGGGAGTTGAGACCTAGGGCTTTCTTCTGACCTAGTGAGGTTTCTGATATTTTCCTCAATCAGGAAATAGTTTATTATCTCCTCTGTTCGGCTTTGGTTCTCCAAGAGGTGCCTCCCTTCCTTGTTGGATTATGGTCCAGGCTGTGACCCTCTATCTCTCAGCCACTGACTAATTTTTGGTCATCCTGGATAGACCCAGCAGAGTGATTTGATTTCTTGTTCTCGTTCTAGTGCTCTGAATGATTCAGCTAAACAGGCTTTCAAACGTATAGTTTATAAAATAGTTTTCTTTCTTTTCTGTGAGGACACACTTTATTGGCCATGTGAGTGTTTTTTGTCCTGACCTTATGCATTAGTTTCCAGTTGCAATGCTACCACCTGGTCTTTTCTGTTTTTGGTATCATATGGAGATTGTGGCCTCATCTACTTCTAAGTTTGAGCATATGGCCCCTCAGGTGGCTCTGGAGCTGCAGCCATGCCCCAGTTTTCATATTTAAATTGGACCTGTTAGCGTTTGTTTGCTGTGTTGCCCATCATGCTCTCACACCCCTTTCACACCAGGGCGTTTTGCAGGTGCTATAGCGTTAGAAATAGCGCCTGCAATCCGCCCTAAAGAAGCTGCACCCCGAGGGCTTTCACACTACAGCGGTGCGCTGACAGGACGTCAGAAAAAAGTCCTGCCAGCAGCTTCTTTGGAGCGGTGAAGGAGCGGTGTGTTTAACGCTCCTCCACCGCTGCTCCCCATTGAAATCAATGGGGCAGCGCTGTAATGCCGCCGGCAAAACGCCGCTATTGCAGCGTATTGCTGGCGGTTTTAACCCTTTCGCGGCCACTAGCGGGGGTAAAAGCGCCCCGCTAGCGGCCGAAATGAGCCGCAAATCCGCCGCAAATCCGATGGTAAAACGCCGCTAAAAATAGCAGCGTTTTACCGCCGATGCAAAGGGCGGTGTGGTGTGAAAGGGGTCTCAGTGCTGCTTTGTTACATGACTGAGGCATGCTGCTAGTGGGAGGGGTTATCCTGGGCTGGCCCATTTTTTTTTTTTTTTTTTTACCTGGGTCCAGCCCTCCTGTATACGGCAGTATAACCCAAAGGTGAAAATATCCATGTGTCCCCATTTCAGACCAAGTAAAGGATTTTATGGTGAGTATAAAAATCCTATATACAGTGCCTTGCGAAAGTATTCGGCCCCCTTGAACTTTTCAACCTTTTGCCACATTTCAGGCTTCAAACATAAAGATATAACATTTTTATTTTTTGTGAGGAATCACCAACAAGTGGGACACAATTGTGAAGTGGAATGAAATCTATTGGATTTTTGAAACTTTTTTAACTAATAAAAAAATGAAAAGTGGGGCGTGCAAAATTATTCGGCCCCCTTGCGTTAATACTTTGTAGAGCCACCTTTTGCTGCGATTACAGCTGCAAGTCGCTTGGGGTATGTCTCTATCAGTTTTGCACATCGAGAGACTGAAATTCTTGCCCATTCTTCCTTGCAAAACAGCTCGAGCTCAGTGAGGTTGGATGGAGAGCGTTTGTGAACAGCAGTTTTCAGCTCTTTCCACAGATTCTCGATTGGATTCAGGTCTGGACTTTGACTTGGCCATTTTAACACCTGGATACGTTTATTTGTGAACCATTCCTTTGTAGATTTTGCTGTATGTTTGGGATCATTGTCTTGTTGGAAGATAAATCTCCGTCCCAGTTTCAGGTCTTTTGCAGACTCCAACAAGTTTTCATCCAGAATGGTCCTGTATTTGGCTGCATCCATCTTCCCCTCAATTTTAACCATCTTCCCTGTCCCTGCTGAAGAAAAGCAGGCCCAAACCATGATGCTGCCACCACCATGTTTGACAGTGGGGATGGTGTGTTGAGGGTGATGAGCTGTGTTGCTTTTACGCCAAACATATCGTTTTGCATTGTGGGCAAAAAGTTTGATTTTGGTTTCATCTGACCAGAGCACCTTCTTTCACATGTTTGGTGTGTCTCCCAGGTGGCTTGTGGCAAACTTTAGACGAGACTTTTTATGGATATCTTTGAGAAATGGCTTTCTTCTTGCCACTCTTCCATAAAGGCCAGATTTGTGCAGTGTACGACTGATTGTTGTCCTATGGACAGACTCTCCTACCTCAGCTGTAGTTCTCTGCAGTTCATCCAGAGTGATCATGGGCCTCTTGGCTGCATCTCTGATCAGTCTTCTCTTTGTCTGAGCTGAAAGTTTAGAGGGACGGCCAGGTCTTGGTAGATTTGCAGTGGTCTGATACTCCTTCCATTTCAAAATGATCACTTGTACAGTGCTCCTTCGGATGTTTAAAGCTTGGGAAATCTTTTTGTATCCAAATCCAGCTTTAAACTTCTCCACAACAGTATTACGGACCTGCCTGATGTGTTCCTTGGTCTTCATGATGCTCTCTGCGCTTTCAACAGAACCCTGAGACTATCACAGAGCAGGTGCATTTATACAGAGACTTGATTACACACAGGTGGATTCTATTTACCACCATCAGTCATTTAGGACAACATTGGATCATTCAGAGATCCTCGCTGAACTTCTGGAGTGAGTTTGCTGCACTGAAAGTAAAGGGGCCGAATAATTTTGCACGCACCACTTTTCAGTTTTTTATTTGCTAAAAAAGTTTAAAATATCCAATAGATTTTGTTCCACTTCACAATTGTGTCCCACTTGTTGGTGATTCTTCACAAAAAAATAAAATTTTATATCTTTATGTTTGAAGCCTGAAATGTGGCAAAAGGTTGAAAAGTTCAAGGGGGCTGAATACTTTTGCAAGGCACTGTAGGAACATATGATAGCTAGGCTTAACTTTGGAATGTATAGTTTATTAATTTTATTTGAAAAATTTTTTTTTAGCATGTTTAAGTAGGAATTTTTGCATTGGACCCCAGTGCACATGCATAATCATACTATAGCCATTAAGAATATTTTATTATTAGGTCTCATGTAGAGATAAGATTGGTTTTATGATTAAATGACTGTAATTTTCTCTAAAAAGTAAGAGTTCTATACAGTATATATTAATGTATAAATTATCACAAGAGCAGTGGTGACTGGCTTTATGAAACATCTTAATTTTCTTTAAGGTAATTTGATTGTTATGCTTCACATGGTATCTTTCATTTGTAGGCTGAACTTCATACAGGAGCATTGCCAAAGATACACAGCACTGTGCTACAGGGAGAAAAGCTCCATCGTATATTTCATTATGTTCTAGATAACCTGGTGAATGTTATGAATGGATACTGTCTTCCAGAGCCTTACTTCAGCACCAAGGTAACCCACGTGGTACATTTCCAGAATATAAAATGTTCTTATTTTTTTTCTCCACAAAAAAAAAAAAAAAAAAAAAAATGTTGCTTGGTTGTGCTAATATTTAGAAGAAAAAATGTCAACGATTACTCTTTGGCAGAGATGATACGAGGGAAATGGTTCAAAATATGTGAACTAAGTCAACATTCAGTCTTTATATGGCCTGTCCATTCCAAATATTGACATGAATACACATAAAGGAACAAAGGCTTAAATATTGTTTGCTTGTAAAGATTTAGTACATGAGGTAAGTAGGAGAACCAGGTGGTTTATTAGATGAAGTACAATGCAGTGATCAAACTTCCATGACTAGTTTCATGCTACAGCTTTTAAGCTTTGATGATTTTGTAGTATACTCCAATATCTTTCGTCTTGAAGTGTAAATGTTTGGAGACTACTTTGTCATTAAAGGACAGGTTAAAGAAACCAGCACTAAAAACCATGTACTTCTCCAGTGATGAGCGCTCCTTGAGAGAATTCTTGATGCCTGGCAGTAGTTTAACTTTACTCTGACTTCACTAGCTACATGTAGGTACTCACAGCCAGGCACCAATATTTTCAGTTGCCGTGTGTGTGTGTGTGTGTGTGTGTGTGTATATGTGTATATATATATATATGTGTGTGTATATATATATATATATATATATATTATACAATGTGTGTACAATATGTATGTCACTTTCATTTAGATTCCTTTAATGAAGTTACCTTTCTGACAGACCTGCATAGCCAGCCACAGGCTCAAAGTCTACCCAAGGCACTTCTTGGTATTCCTAGTTCATCTGAAAAGATTTGAGGCCCATCAAAGTGTTCAAGGTTTGCCTCCGTGCATAGTTAGCTGACACTGTAATCTATGAAAGTTTGCTCTAAACCCCCGCACAGCAGGATTCAAAGAGGTTTGACCGGCAGCATGAGCTAATACGGTTATTATGCATAAGGCTTCATGCACATATATGCAAGTTGGATGCGTTTTTGAACCGCATGCATTTCGCTTGACATGTGAATCAAACTGGCTTTCCATGGAGCTGGTTAACATAACTGCAGTGCAGCGGCAGTGCGAATTCACTGGGGATTTAAAGAGTGCTGTGTGTATATTAAGCACTGTGGTTCAGATGCGAATTCCGGGCTCATTGCCTTCTATGGGAACTCATCTCAATCGCACATGTCATCAGTTTTGAACACAAACTGAAAAAAAAAGCCAGTGTGTGAGTCACCCCCCCCCCCCCCCAATCCATACAAGGCTCTTTGGGTCTGGTATGAATTTTAAAATGGAACCCCATGGTTAAAAAAAAATAAAAATTGCGTGGAGTCCCCCCCCAAATCCATACCAGATCCTGTGGCGATTCAGTTCAGTTCGCATTGTGCGCTATACAAGTATTTTCATTCATTCCCCACCAAAATATACACCAGACCCCTATCTGTGCATACAGCTTAGCAGGTCAAACAAAAAAAAGTTTTGGGGAAAGGGGAAGAATGGAAGTGCAAAATCGCCCATTTAGTTAAAGTCATACATTATGACTTGTATTGAATCATTCGCCGTGTCGGGTGTTATTGCCGTAACCAATTAGCATATAGACAAAAAAGGGAAGGGTGTGATCCAACAGAATCGGATCACAAAAAGGTTACTATTGACAACAATAAATAGTTCAATTTTCAAATATTTTAAACAATTTTTAATAAGTTTAAAGTTGATAGAAAAAGTGCAATTCATAAAAAGATAAGGGGAGGGACAAGGAGTGCCTCCCCTAAACCATACCAGGCCACATGCTCCCCCCCCCCCCCAAAGCACTGGGGGGGACAAAGGCCTCTTCCCACAACCCTGGCTGGTATTTGTGGGGGTCTGCAGGCAAGGGGCTTATTGGAATCTGGAAGCCTCCTTTAACACGGGTGCCCCTAGATCCTGCCCCCCCCCATGTGAATGAATATGAGTACTTTCTTTATTAAAAAAAAAACAATGTTCCCCAGTGTAGATCCAGCGTCAAGCACCATGAACGCCGCCGACATGAAAAAAAAAAAAGACCCACTCCCACCATCTGCCAACTCCACTGTCTGACAGTTATTAAATAGCTAAGGAGCGGGGGCCATCTGATGTCACCTGGTGGCCCTGTCCCTTGTGACGTCATTGAGCCAGCATGCACCAGTCATCAGATGTTAAGATGCGGAGGTCACCTTCCTGACCCACTGCTTAACAAGCTATTGTTAAAGACGCTGGTGGCCGACTGCGCCAAAAATTTGCATGTGAACCGCATTTGAAAATCGCAGCTGAATGATTGATTGAACAGTTGCTTTGGAAATTCATAGTGAAAATGGATGGGAAATTTGGACTGGACATGTGTGAACCTAGGCTTATGCTGCGTACACCCGATCGGACATTCTGACAATAAAAAGGGTCGCTGGTTCAAATACCAACCACAACGCTACCTGCCTGGAGTTTGCATGTTCTCCCTGTGCCTGTGTGGGTTTCCTTCGGGTACTCAAGTTTCCTCCCACACTCCAAAGACATGCTGGTAGGTTAATTGGTTAATTGGCTTCTATCCAAAATAAATTGGCCCTACTGTATGGGTGTGGGTTGGGGACCTTGGATTGTGGGCTCCTTGGGGGTGCGTGTGTGTGCGTGTGCGTGTGCGTGTGCGTGCGTGTGCGTGTGCGTGTGTGTGTGCGTGTCACCGTGTAAAAATTGACAGTGCTATATGGGTACCTTAAATAACAGATGGGCATCTTGATGGGACACAATGTATAGGGGTTGTGGACACTCACTCACTGAACTGGATGGACTGATGTCTTTATTCAACCTTACTAACTATGTGACTTGTGTACACATGATCGAACTTTCTGACAACAGTGAATTTGAAGGAAAATTTGAGAACCTGCTCTCAAAAATTTGTGGTTGGAAATTCCATCAAATGTTCGATGGAGCATACACACAGTCGGACTTTCCGACAACAAGCTCACATCAAACATTTCCTGTCGGAAAGTCCGACCATGTGTACGCAGCATTCCACGTTTTAAACAAAACTGTGAGTTTGCTGACAGGAGGAAAGCACAGTTGTGACTGCATCAGTGTGATGCTGCTCTTTCCCTGCCCTGTGGTGGTGAACAGTTTGGTCACCTAACTGGTTAGACTGCTTTGCAGCAGTGTTGGGGCAAAAGTCAAAAATCAAAAGCATTAGTCATATTTTGTAAGGTAAGTGAGCATTTTTACTTTAAGCCTAATATGTAATTTTATTGCTTTATATAAAATATATATATATATTTTATTTTTTTAGTTAAAAGACTGGGTGGAGCGACTAATGAAGACCCTCAGGGATCCATCTCTTCCTTTATTGGAACTCCAGGACATTATGACGAGTGTATCTGGACGTATTCCCCCAAATGTGGAGAAAGCAATCAAGAAAGAAATGGCACAGTATGCCAGCAATATAACTTCTGTGTTGTGCCAGTTTCCAAGCCAGCAGGTAAAACATTATGCAGAAATAAACAGCATGTCAAACATAGATAGAAAGATTGTATGTTTTTTCCAGTACCATCTAAACAAGACACCCACAGCCTGACACTATGCTTATTCCTGCAATGGCCATTGAGCAGTAAGTGGAATTTGATGAGGATTAAAACCCCCATTCATTTTTTGTTTTTGTTTCAGTGATGTCATGACTGGGTCTCTGCACTTTTTACTTCCAATAATTTTGTAAGTAAACATTGCTGAATACAGATCATAGCATGAATGTACACATTGATTTGAACAATGAGCTATTAATGAGAAAGTAGCTGCCAATAATACAAGGCTGCCAGAAGTCTGGCTAAAAGTTTGTAAATGAGCTAAACAAATGGCCTGTAATGTAAAGTAGACAATGACTTGCTGGGCAAGGTTGTGACCGCCAATAAAACATTGTTCAGGTTGTAGGTGAATATCATAACCTATATCTGTACATAAAGGAAAAGGAAGATGCGTCTGCAGTAGGAAGGCAAAAACAATTCTAAGAGGAAATCAGAAAAGAAGATAGGAGGGAGAACTTTAAGGACATCCAAGCCCAGGTCCCCAAAGATGGACTTCAACAAAGCATACTTTATCCATGGTTTCCATACTTTAACCACTTGCTTACTGGGCACTTAAACCCCCCTCAGTCCCAGACCAATTTTCAGCTTTCAGCGCTGATGCACTTTGAATGACAATTGCGCGGGCATACAACACTGTACCCAAATGAAATTTTTATCATTTTTTTCCCACAAATAGAGCTTTCTTTTGGTGGTATTTAGTTACAGCTCGGAGTTTTATTTTTTGCTAAACAAACAAAAAAAGATGCAAAAAAAAAAAAAAAAAAAATCATGTTTTAATAGTTTGTTATAAAATTTTGCAAACGGGTAATTTTTCTCCTTCATTGAAGTGCGCTGATTAGGCGGCACTGATAGGCTGCATTGGTGGGCACTGATGGGCTGCATTGGTGGGCACTAGTGATGGCCGAACGGTTCGCCCGGCGGTCGTTTCGCGGCGAATTTCCGACATTCGCGGTCCGCACGTTCGACCGCCTTTTTCCGTCGTTCGCCGCGGCGGACTTACGTGTTTAATGTATACAAGAACTTTAACCTTTGGTGACACGTTTATCATGTGATACAGGACAGCCAATTGAGACATGACAGCACATGGACACTTGTACATTCCCCCTAACCTATAAATACACCCGATCCGGTGGCCATTTTACATTCTTTCTTCTGTTACGATAGGGACAGGTTCCTGTGTGGAGTAGGGAGAGATAAACCACTAGCTATTTGGTACACAAAAGTTCTTTTCAGGACTGGTATAGGTGTTAGGTGTTGATAGGTTTGCTGTGCTGCTGATTCTTGCAGCAGCCTGAGTGTCTTTTGTTAGTTTAGAGAAAGGGAAAGGACGGTGTATGCTACAGGGACAGCCAGATTAGTCTTTCATCATCATCATCATCATCATCATCATCATTAGCTGTTACTATCAAGGTCCACAAAAGAGCTGTTCCAGTAACCACTAATCGTTCTCTTTTTTTGCCAATTTGTATAGGGACAGGAAGGAAGCAGTGTTGTCAGGCAGTGAGGGTAATTTTAAAGACTTGCTGTTATTATTAGTTCCACAAAGGTTCTTTTCAGGACTGGTATCAGTGGTACAGTAATAGGCTTGTACATGTATAATATTCTTTCTTCCAAATATAGAAAGGATATTATACTTGACTGCTGCCCTTCTGCTGCAGTCTGCTAAACATTCACAACTCACTTGTTCCACAAAAGTTCTTATAAGGACTGGTAACTTGGTATAGGGTGCTACGGTACATAGGCTTGAGTGCGGTACAGTCTGCTGTTCTGTAAGGACCGCTATCGGTCCACAATAGATAGGGTTGACGTGCACCACTGCTGACCGCTGCCCTATACTGCAGCAGTCCTTCAGCGGTATAGGGACTGACGTACAGTCTGCTAATCACTAACACACAACCTGCTTGTTCCACAAAAGTTCTTATAAGGACTGGTAACTTGGTATAGGGTGCTACGGTACATAGGCTTGAGTGCGGTACAGTCTGCTGTTCTGTAAGGACCGCTATCGGTCCACAATAGATAGGGTTGACGTGCACCACTGCTGACCGCTGCCCTATACTGCAGCAGTCCTTCAGCGGTATAGGGACTGACGTACAGTCTGCTAAACACTAATACACAACCTGCTTGGTCCACAAAAGTTCTTATAAGGACTGGTAACTTGGTATAGGGTGCTACGGTACATAGGCTTGAGTGCGGTACAGTCTGCTGTTCTGTAAGGACCGCTATCGGTCCACAATAGATAGGGTTGACGTGCACCACTGCTGACCGCTGCCCTATACTGCAGCAGTCCTTCAGCGGTATAGGGACTGACGTACAGTCTGCTAATCACTAACACACAACCTGCTTGTTCCACAAAAGTTCTTATAAGGACTGGTAACTTGGTATAGGGTGCTACGGTACATAGGCTTGAGTGCGGTACAGTCTGCTGTTCTGTAAGGACCGCTATCGGTCCACAATAGATAGGGTTGACGTGCACCACTGCTGACCGCTGCCCTATACTGCAGCAGTCCTTCAGCGGTATAGGGACTGACGTACAGTCTGCTAAACACTAATACACAACCTGCTTGGTCCACAAAAGTTCTTATAAGGACTGGTAACTTGGTATAGGGTGCTACGGTACATAGGCTTGAGTGCGGTACAGTCTGCTGTTCTGTAAGGACCGCTATCGGTCCACAATAGATAGGGTTGACGTGCACCACTGCTGACCGCTGCCCTATACTGCAGCAGTCCTTCATCGGTATAGGGACTAAGAGTTTTGTCACAGGGTCATTTAAAAAATGACAGGCAGAGGAAGAGGCAGGCCCTTCCGCAGGGGTGGTAGGGGTAGGGCAGGAGCAACAGGCTTGAGCCAAAGTGGGAAGTTGCAGAAGGTGCGTTCAATTACTTTAAAGGATGCACCAGACTTGGTTGAGTGGCTCGCTCAGCCTTACTCTTCTGCACCCTCCTCATCCTCTCGATCTGCACCCTCTTCTTCACTCTCTGCTATGTGCACCCCCAAAGACACTACCACCAACAACACGACCACCACCACCACCACCACATACCTTCCGCTTGAGTCACTGGAATTATTTTCCGATCCATATCAAGAGGACATTTCTGATGCGCAGCCACTCTTGGTATTGGATCAGGAAGAGGAGGTAGCAACAAGCGCTACTCAGCAGTCTGACGCCAGTACCCAGATCAGCCCAAGGAGGAGGTTGGTCCCCGGTGTTGCTGCCTACTCCGAGATCTCTACTTATAGCGGTGGGGAAGGTGACGTTGATGATGACGTGTCTAGTGATGTCACGTGGGTGCCCACAAGAGAGGAAGAGGAGGGGAGTTCAGAGGGAGATATGGACCAGCAGATAGGGAGGAGAAGCAGCAATGACTTACATTGCACAGCAGGGACAAAGCAGACTGCAAATGTATCAGGAGCGAGTCATCGACCATGTACGGTCACATCTGGCGCTCCCAGGACACCGGCACATGGCTCCGCAGTGTGGGCTTTTTTTAACGTGTCCGCTGCTGACAATAGCGTTGCCATCTGCAATCTTTGCAGTCAACGCGTTAGTCGCGGTAAGCCCAATACTCACCTAGGGACGACCGCCTTAAGAAGGCACATGAGCAGCCATCACCGAGCCCAGTGGGAGCAACGGAACACACAAAGCCACACTGCAGGCTCTCACCGTCCAGCCTCGTCTTCTACTTCTCCTTCTCCTCTCTCCTCACAATTGTCCTCCACTCCACCTTCCATCACGCCAAGCTCACATTTTTCTGCAAAAAGGCAGGCTTCCGTGGGCCTAATGTTTGAGCGTAAAAAAATGATGACGCCGGATAACCCTCTTGCCCAACGGTTGGCGGCTGGCTTGTCAGAACTCATAGCCCGCCAACTACTGCCATATAAACTGGTGGACTCGGAGGCCTTTCGCAAATTTGTGGCCATTGGAACACCACAATGGAAGGTCCCAGGAAGGAAGTATTTCTCAGAGAAGGGCATCCCAGAGCTATATGGCCATGTTCAGCGGCAAGTGAATGTATCTCTGGCACACAGTGTCGGTGCCAAGATACATCTGACCACAGACACGTGGTCTAGCAAACACGGGCAGGGAAGGTATATCAGTTTTACTGCCCACTGGGTGAACCTTCTGACGGCCGTCAAGCATGTAACCCGTGGCACCCGTGTAGATTTGGTTTTACCGCCACGGATTGCATGCAGGCCTGACTCTTCTTCTCCTCCTCCTACTCCATCCTCCTCCCTCTCCTCCTCAGCTGCCTCCTCCTTTTCCGCTGCTAGCGTCTCTTCCACTGCACCGCCCAAGCTCCCCAGAACCTATTCCACATGCCAGGTGAGACGTTGCCATGCCGTGCTGCGTCTGTTGTGCCTGGAAGCAAAGAGCCACACTGGCCCGGCACTCCTTTCAGCTTTGCGTTCACAGGCAGATGAGTGGCTAACACCGCTCAATTTGACAGTTGGTAAAGTGGTGTGTGACAACGGTGCCAATCTGCTTAGCGCATTGAAACAGGGCAAAATCACGCACGTGCCGTGCATGGCACACGTCTTAAACTTGGTCGTGCAGCGATTCCTTGTCAAATACCCTGGGGTCCAGGACATCTTGCGGCAGGCAAGGAAAATCTCGGCCCATTTCAGAAGATCTTACACGGCCATGGCTCGCCTTGCTGACATTCAGCGGCGACACCATCTGCCGGTCAGACGTCTTATTTGCGATTGCCCGACGCGATGGAACTCAACCTTCTATATGCTTGATAGGCTGCTCCAGCAGAAACGTGCAGTTAACGTCTACCTGTATGAACTCTGCGAAAGAAACGGTTCTGGGGAGCTGGGTTTTTTTTCACCGCGCCAGTGGCTGCTCATGCGCGACACATGCAGACTTCTGCGGCCATTTGAGGAGATCACCAAACTGGTCAGTCGCAGCCATGGCGCCATCAGTGACATGGTACCTTATGCCTTCTTTCTGGAGCGTGCATTGCGTCGTGTCATTGATCAGGCTGTGGAGGAGCAGGAGCGGGAAGATGAGGAAGTCGCAATGCTGGATGAATTCCCAGGGGGGGCTACTCTATCTGAGACAAGTCAACAACAGGAGTCTGATGAGGAGTCAGAGGAGGATGGTGCCGGGGCGGATGAGCAGGAGCAAGAAGAGCATGCTTTAAACCTTTCTGGGATCCCTGTTGTGCGAGGATGGGGAGAGGAGAATGAAGAGGACGACATTATCCTGGATGATGAGCAGGAGCCAGGCCACCACACCGCTTCCACTTTAGTGCAAATGGGGGCCTTCATGCTCCAGTGTTTTAATAGGGACCCCCGTATAAAAAGCATGAGGGTCAAGGACCAGTACTGGGTGGCAACGTACTTAGACCCCCGGTACAAACACAAAATGGCGGAAATGTTACCGCCGTCGCAGAGGGCTGTCAGAATGCAGCACTTCCAGGCCTTGCTTCGAGAAATGCTGCATTCTGCTTTTGCGTGCGCTGGCAGAGGAGCAATTCCCACTCCCAGAGAAGGATTTGCGGGTACCAATCCAACAGCGCCTGCAAGAAGAGGCCGGTTTGAAGATGTGTTGGTGACTTCGGATATGAGGTCATTCTTTCAGCCGACCCATCGACAGGTGTCATCCGGATCCAGCATCAGGGAACGCCTAGACCGTCAGGTGTCCGACTACATTGGGTTAACGGCCGATGTGGACGCTCTGAGGAGTGATGAACCCCTAGACTACTGGGTGGGCAGGCTTGACCTCTGGCCAGAGCTTGCCCAATTTGCAATCGAACTGTTGGCTTGCCCCTCATCCAGTGTCCTGTCCGAAAGGACGTTCAGCGCAGCAGGGGGGATTGTGACCGATAAGCGTACTCGCCTAGCTCACCACAGTGTTAACTACCTCACATTTCTAAAAATGAATGAGGCATGGATCTCGGAGGAATTCAACACATGTGACCAGTAGACCATGTATATGTCTATAAACTATTTTTTTAATCAAGCACACAGACCTTCTTAATTCATTTGGCTCACTTCCTTGACCCAAAAAAGCACACCGTACTATATGCCCCTACCCTCCTCTTTGAAGAGGTTGAGCGGTGTCATATTTCTACTGGGGCTGCTTATGATATCCCTGTGCTGTGCTGACTTCCTCCTGGGGGTTCTTATTATGAAGGGATCACACTATCCCTGTGCTGTGCTGACTTCCTCCTGGGGGTTCTTATTATGAGGGGATCACACCATCCCTGTGCTGTGCTGACTTCCTCCTGGGGCTGCTTACGGTGCTGCTGTCAGTGCTGTATGTCACGGTGCTGCTGTCAGCGCTGTATGTCACGGTGCTGCTGTCAGCGCTGTATGTCACGGTGCTGCTGTCAGCGCTGTATGTCACGGTGCTGCTGTCAGCGCTGTATGTCACGGTGCTGCTGTCAGCGCTGTATGTCACGGTGCTGCTGTCAGCGCTGTATGTCACGGTGCTGCTGTCAGCGCTGTATGTCACGGTGCTGCTGTCAGCGCTGTATGTCACGGTGCTGCTGTCAGCGCTGTATGTCACGGTGCTGCTGTCAGCGCTGTATGTCACGGTGCTGCTGTCAGTGCTCTGTATTACGGTGCTGCTGTCAGATGCCTCTATCACGGTGCATGTGTCATTCCGGTATGTCACGCTGCTGGTGATCATCTCCTGCACCCTCTTCTTTGCCTACCCTGGTCCCTGACCTTCCCTCTCCTCCATTGCCTTCATTAGCTCCATAGTCCTGAATTGTTAGAACAATTTCCCAAATAAAATAAAAATGCTTGTAGTTATCGATCCCAAATTCACCTCATACATGTATTATGTCATTGTCCAGATGGTGGGACTACGTTTTACCCCCTAATAATTACCACGTGGCCGCAAATTCGACATGAAGGTTTGCAAAGTTCGCCTCCCATTGAAGTCAATGGGGCCCGCGGCGAACGTTCGGTTTCGCGAACGTTTGGGTCCGTTCGCATTTCGCTTTCGCGAAACGTCCCGTCGGAAGTTCGTCCATCACTAGTGGGCACTGATGGGCTGCATTGGTGGGCACTGATGGGCTGCATTGGTGGGCACTGATGGGCTGCATTGGTGGGCACTGATGGGCTGCATTGGTGGGCACTGATAGGCTGCACTGGTGGGCACTGATAGGCATAGTTAAGGCGGCACTAATAGGCACAGATAAGGCGGCACCGATGGGCACAGATAAGGTGGCACTGATGGGCAAAGATGGGCACAGATAAGATGGCACGGATGGGTGGCACGGATAAGTGGCACGGATGGGTGGCACGGATGGGCACTGATAGGTACCACAGATAGATGGGACTGATGGGCACTGATAGGTGGCACTGATAGGTGGCTCTGATAGGTGGCACTGCTGGGCACTGATGGGCGGCACTGCTGGGCACTGATGGGCGGCACTGATGGGCGGCACTGGGGTGCAGCACCTTTGAGGCAGATTTTGGGTGGCACTGTGGGTGGCACTGCTGGGTGGCACTGTGGGTGGCACTGTGGGCACTGCTGGGTGGCACTGTGGGCACTGCTGGGTGGCACTATGGGCACTGCTGGGTGGCACTGACAGGGGGGCACTTACTTTATTTCAGGATGGCACTGCGGGTGGCAGGTGGGCACTGGCAGGGGGCAGGTGTCCGCTTAAATTGCTGGCCGTGATCGGGACTGATGTCCCGAACACGGCCGCCGGCGATCTGCTTTTTTTTTTTCTCCTCGCGCTGTCAGCGCGAGGAGGAATACTAGCCGATTACCGGCTCCGTTTTATCACATGATCAGCTGTCATTGGCTGACAGCTGATCACGTGATAAGGGGTCGGGATCGACCCCTTACACGGATCGGTGATCAGGCGAGTCTCACGGACTCGCCGATCACAGAGCGCGCCGCGCGCGCCCCTCAGGGGGCGCGCAGGCCGCTCGTATCCGGGATGACGTCAATAGACGTAGTCCCGGAAATGTGGGTCCGCGCTATTGCCGTCATTTTGCAATAGCGCGGTACCCAAGTGGAACCTTTTTTGTTTGTTTAATAGGATACTGGTGAGCTTTGCATTAATGAAGAAAGCATCAACACGTTGGTGAACCTCCGCAAAGTAGTTGAACTGTCCTTTTCAGTTTTTTGCAATAGTCTGCTTTGCCACTAACAGAATGCAGGTCGCCAGTTTGAATTGTGATTTAGTGAGATCATGGGGTTTGAGGTGTCAGGGTTTTTTTAGGGAAGGGGCAATTAAACAAGGTTTGTAGGAGCTTTAGAACCTTGGTCCAGAACCATGCAAGCATGGGGCAGGTCCGCCAGGTATGCAAAACATCTCCTGGTTTTGAACAGCCTCGAAAGCACTTCCCAGCAAGAGATGGATGGAGATGTTCTATGCATGATGGGACCATGTACTATATCACAATAGTTTTGAATACAGATTCAGTTGTGTTTATATATAGAAATAGAATATTGAAGGTCTTTCCTGCTTGGAAACGTTAATGTGATTTTTTTTTTTTTTTGTCAGTTATTCAATCGAGAGTAGAGGATGGATATCACTTCAGGGGAGAGAGGCGTACGTTAGCAGATATGTTAAAAAATCATAACCCACACGTGAGATCTTTATTAAAGAATAATGGCAAAATGTTTTATTTGTAGGAAACAATAGTTCAGAGTTTAGAGGTTGGGGCATGATGTTTTTGTCTAATTTCTGTCAAGTATATACAGTATGACCATTGATAAAAGAGTGGGCACATTTAAATTTGTGGAGGTGTCACCAGTGGAAAGCACCAGGAGAATCTAATCCTGGGAGGTACAATAGGTTACCTGGGAGTGGTAAGAGTGGCGGATGCAGCTAAATTAATTTACAGACAAATTGAATGGAGTCCCATATCATATGGGTATGTTGCATAAAAAACCTCATGAAGCTGGCCTAAATCTGGATGGAAGCCAGGAAAGTGAACAAATAGCAACAAATGAACAGCAGAACGTCTACAGGTCAGCCCACAAGGGAGCTTGTTGTAAGGCGTACAGGGAGCTATTGGGGCAATTTAACAAAGTTGGGGACTCCTAAGACCATTCTGCCTTTTATGTGAACATTGTATAACACGACACTCGTTTTTTTGTTTTCTTTTTCAACCAATTAAATTGTAGGACATGATTCTGAAAGGAATGGGAAAAAGAACCTCTTATGGGATTTTGAAGGCAACCCAAAAAGAAAAATGCATAACTATTTATATATAAAACCACTTTTTATTACTAAACTCTAAAAAGACATATCTTTTTAAAAAACACACATGTCCATATTCAAGATGATTCTGAAAGGATTACAGGGTGTATGAGGGAATAGGAATTGGGATGACATGGA
Source organism: Lithobates pipiens (assembly GCF_037356315.1). NCBI lineage: Eukaryota > Metazoa > Chordata > Amphibia > Anura > Ranidae > Lithobates > Lithobates pipiens. The sequence goes on along the minus strand of NW_027507748.1, from coordinate 269,770,385 downwards.
ACAAATAAAGGAGCTTTGGTAGGATTGTCCTTTTGATGGCGTTAATTTTCCATGATAGGTGATAGTGGGACCCATAAAAAAAAGTTGTCTAGCTGGTGGCGTGAATAGTGTGATATGAGCAGGTAAGATGAATTCTGAAGTAATCAAAATAGGAGAAAGGCCAGATTTTTTTTTTGGGGGGGGGGAGTGGATATCTGGTTTTGACAGATACCGACTCCTACTTCCAGTCAGATTACCATGGCGATCCGAGCAGAAGCCTCCTCTTGCCCTGAAGCCTTCTGAGACATGTCATGTCACAGGTCCAGAAAACTGCAACACCTTTCACATGGCGCATTGTGTCTCACTCTTCTGCAGTGGGAACCAGGCTGTGAAGCCATAACCAGTCACAGCCGGCTTCCCAAAATAAACATGGCAGGACCAGGGAAACCCCAAAGACGGCTGAAGAGCAGGCTTCTGTGAGCACCGATTAACAGTCAGCAGCTATATTATTTGTAGCTGCTTACTTTTTTAAATTTTTAAAGAACTGTTGAAGAACAGCTTTAATTGTAGAGCATAAGAAGGGTAAAGTAGCATGTGGTTGAGCTAAAATTAAGAATAAGTCATCCAGAAACAAGCTTATTTTGAATGAATTAAGTCCAAAATCAACACATCAACTATCTGGATTAGATCTAATGAGGCACGCCAAGACGTTCTAAAACTAGAATGAAGAAAATGGGGTTTATGATATGCTTTCAGCTAGGATAGGAAATGGATTTGAAAACCCAATTTGTGTCTAAAGTGTAATACATATACAGTGCCTTAAAGTATTCAACCCCTTGAAATGTTCCGCATTTTGTCATGTTACAACCAAAAATGTAAATGTATTTTATTGGGATTTTATGTGATAGACCAACACAAAGTGGCACATAATTGTGAAGTGGAAGGAAAATGATAAATAGTTAAATTTTTTTTTACAAATAAATATGTGAAAAGTGTGGCGTGCATTTGTATTTAGCCCCCTTTACTCTTATACCCCTAACTAACATATAGTGGAACCAATTACCTTCAGAAGTCACCTAATTTGTGAATAGAGTCCACCTGTGTGTAATTTAATCCCGGTATAAATACTGCTGTTCTGTGAAGCCCTCAGAGGTTTGTTAGATAAATTAGTGAACAAACCTTATCACGAAGGCCAAGGAACACACCAGGCAGATCAGGGATAACATAGAGAAGTGTAAAGCAGGGTTAGGTTATAAAAAAAATATCCCAAGCTTTGAACATCTCACGGAGCACTGTTAAATCCATCATCTGAAAATGGAAAGAGTATGGCACAACTGAAAAACCTACCAAGACATGGCTGGCCACATAAACTGACAGGTCGGGGAAGGAGAGCATTAATCATAAAAGCAGCCAAGAGGCCCATGGAGAAGCTGCAGAGATCCACAGTTGAGGTGGGAGAATCTGTCCACAGGACAACTAGTCGTGCACTCCACAAATCTGGCCTTTATGGAAGAGTGGCAAGATGAAAGCCATTGCTAAAGGAAAGCCATAAGAAGTCCTGTTTGCAGTTTGCGAGAAGCCATGTGGGGGACACAGCAAACATGTGGAAGAAGGTGCTCTGGTCTGCTGAGAACAAAATTGAACTTTTTGGCCTAAAAGCAAAACAATATGTGTGGCGCAAAACTAAACAGGGACAGGGAAGCTGCTCAGAGTTGATGGGAAGATGGAAGGAGCCAAATACAGGGCAATCTTGGAAGAAAACCTGTTATAGTCTGCAAAAGACTTGAGACTGGGGTGGAGGTTCACCTTCCAGCAGGACAACAACCCTAAACATACAACCAGAACTACAATGGAGTGGTTTATATCAAAGCATTTTCATGTTAGACTGGCCCAATCCAGACCTAAATCCAATTGAGAATCTGTGGCAAGACTTGAGAATTGCTGTTCACAGGCACCCTCCATCCAATCTGACATAGCTTGAGCTATTTTGCAAAGAAGAATGGGCAAAAATGTCACTCTCTGGTAGAGACAGCCCCAAAAAGGCTTGCAGCTGTAATTGCAGCGAAAGGTGGTTCTACAAATTATTGACTCGGGGGGGGGCTGAATACAAATGCATACCACACTTTTCACATATTTATTTGTAAAAAAAAATTGAAAACCATTTATCATTTTCCTTCCACTTCACAATTATGTGCCACTTTGTGTTGGTCTATCACATAAAATCCCAATAGAATGCATTTATGTTTTTGGTTGTAACATGACAAAATGTGGAAAACTTCAAGGGGTATGAATACTTTTTCAAGGCACTGTAGTCCCACAAGAGGGACTCAAAAGCTTTATGGATATCAGGGCGGAGCAACGTGCCAGGGATTTTGTTTCTGATGCATCAGTTAAATCCTCTTCTTGAATTAAGGTGAGTAAGAATGTGTTGATCCTGGTTGCAAGGATCTTAGCTAGGTATTTAATTAAGCAAAATTGTGTTTTGTAAGCATCACTATACAGTATGCTCTAAGTGAGGAGCAGTGTAGGTTTGAGCTTGTGCAAAAGTAATTTAACAAATTAGTCAGATGTGCTGTGAGGTGGTCTGCAAATTTTTAAGAATATGTAGTCGAGAAGCCATTAGGGCCTGAAATGTTTTGCCTCTTAAGAGATTTGATTGCCTTGTGGACTTCCAGAATAGTGATCTCGGCCTCCATTGTGTCTAGCATGGTTTGTGATGAAGAGGGGAGTTTATTAGGGTTACTGCTAGATCTTAATGGAAAGACCCGAAGGTTAATGTAGATAAGGTTGAAGTCAATTTTGTCCACGCTTGTGGATGGGTTATCCGGTAATTACATTAAGTAAATTTGCTAACATGGGACCTGGTTTATTAGCACAGGTGTAATATTTTTGCCTGGACCACCGCAACAGTTTTTCAGCCTTGTGCAGCAAGTTGCATTAGAGAACCCCTGGCGGTAACTTTGTGGGCTTGTTGGGGAGGAGGCTTGGGTAGCTAAAATCTTGAGGTTGAGAATATCTGAAAGAAAGGATTGGTGTACAAACAATGGTCAATATGTGTGAAACTGTTATGGGTTGTAGAGTAGTACATTATTTGTAATCTCAAGCTTTGGGATTCAACTCCCTCCCTCTATATGTCTTCTAAATTGCAGGGGCACGTGTCTTAGAATTGTTAGATGGGCTAAAGGTGGAGGAGGATCTGTGTAGTTTCCCGCCAAGAATCCTGTTATTCTCACACATGAGGCTTAAAGTCCATATTTATGTGATGAAATAACTCGCCATTAATGGGGGTGGGGACATTTTGTCTGGTGTGTATTGAGAGCATAATCATTTACAATTGTTATTTCTATGTTAAAGATTTTCCTTTGTAAAATCAGGCTGCATCCAGTGGGGTCAGCTATTTCAAGGGAGCATGGGAATGGAGTGTTTTTGTGAAATGCCACCAATACTCCTTTTTTTTTCAGTGAAACTTAATTGGAATACTTGGGGGTAGTTACAGTGCAAACCTTTAGTTTTAGGGATAGAGAAAATCTGATTTCTTGTAAGCCTATGATGGCATGTCTGGAGGTATAATAAGTAAAAGGTACACATAGGTCTATGAGGAGAGTTAAAGTCCTGTACATTATGTAAGATAATGGTGAATTTTGAGGAAGCCATTCTAGAGATTCAAAGGAGAAGCATTGCATCAAAACAACCGTAGCCTAGTTTGAACAGGGATCCAAGAGCTCGGGCATCTCGATGTACACTGGAGAGGAAAGGGATAAGAAAGTGGGAAGGAGAGGGCTAAAGAGAAAGTACAAGAAATAAAAGTATAAATGCATAAAAAAAGTATAAAAAGTCTGCTTAAGCAGATTGTGGTGATATACAAAAACACTACCATGAGAGGGCCCAGGTGGTTGCTGCCTCCTGAAGACATCACAACACCTTGATTCCTCTAAAGAGCCCTCAGCCCAGATGAAAGCAGTGGGCTGGCCCTTGGGAGGAGTTATGTACATATCAAAATGTCCTGTTGGGTGGATGTCAATCTGTAAGGCCGCGTACACACGCGCGGACTGTTCGCCCAACTTTGTCCGTCCAACAGTTTCGGCAAACAGTCCGCTCAAACTTAGCATGGACGGACATGGCCACACACGACGGACGAACAGTTTGCTGAAACCGTGCGCGATGACGTGAACGGCACGTACGACGGGACGAAAAATACGACGTCCTATACACTGCATTATAGCTTTCGGCGTGGAAATCCTTTCTGAGCATGCGCGAGACTTAGTTGGCCGAACAAGCCTACACACGAGCGAACAGTCCGCTGAAACCTTGTTTCAGCGGACAGTTTTTCGGAATTTCCGTAAGACCTTGTTCGTCCAACTGTCCGCTGAAACTGTCCGCTGAAGCCCCACACACGAGCGGACTGTCCGCCCAAACACTGTTCAGCGGACAAGGTTGGGCGAACAGTCCGCCCGTGTGTACGCGGCCTAAGAGTTGACGTTTGCATGCAGACTGCCCTAGGTAAAGCCCACATGTGATGCTGAGCCTCCATGATTGAAAGAATTGAAGACCAAATAATGAAATTGGTAAACCAGGGACATTGAGACTGCATGCTAGATGATGGTGCATGTCCTCCAGCTCGAAAATAAATAAGGCTCGCTCTCTCTGATAGCTCCTAATGCAAACTGGGATAAGTGCAGTATTCAGTGCAATCAGAGCGATCAATTGCAGTAATGTAAAAGAGCTTGTAGGACTTTGCAAGGCCGAGGGTACAGCTGGAAATCCATGGGACTGAGCAAGAGAAAACCACTCGATTCCTCCATTCACGCTAAATAGAGTGGAAAGAAGAATCGGCAATATGGGCTTCTGTATTCTGACAACACCCGTGGCTGTCAGAATACCCAAACAAGTCCTGCACCCAATGGATGTGAGCCCTGTTCAGCTGACAATTTTCCGCCCACCTCCATCGACAAAACCAACTCCTTTGAAAATTCCAGCCAGGTGGTGCCAACAGGGCCACCTACGAAACATGTTTTGGCCATTTCAATATGAATCTGACAAAATTGGATCTGTGTATTGCCATCTGTAGCCTGGAGTTCAGCTTTAACTTCTGGAAGAAGACCATTGCTTAGTAATACTCATACCAGTATTTGTTGTGCCCCATTGATTGGAGGTGTCTTTATGCAAGCAACAAGTTACATTTATTAAACCCACCATAAAAAGATTTTGATAACTCCAGAATTCGGTAACAGCCTTTAATAAATGTGGCAAATATGAAGCACAATCTTGTAATACATACTGTTAGTAGGAATAAAAGTGCATGCTGGTTAAAAATACCTTTTTTATTGTTTTGTTTCTTGTTTAGATAGCAAATATACTGGACAGTCATGCAGCTACATTGAACCGTAAATCTGAACGTGAGGTTTTCTTCATGAACACACAGAGCATTGTGCAACTAGTGCAAAGGTGAGACCTTAACAGAGCAGCCCAGGGGTATAAGCATTCTTGCATGACCAGAGTTTTGGTTCAAGGAGTTCGGATGCCTGCTTATTTTTTCAGATTTCAACATCATTTGTTGGTTTTGATTTTTGAAACATGAAAAGGAATTTATTTTTATCCCAACTGTTCCAGACAGCTTTCATTTCCCAGAATCACTGAGGTCGCATTGTTGATTGGATGGGAGAGGGCACATCCCATGAAAAGCAATGTGTAACAGTGTGCCCTTTGAGGTTATGTATTGGGAAATTACAGTTTTTTTTTGTTGTTTTGTTTTTCAGCACCTTTTTCTTTTCTTATGTAAACATTTCTTAAACCTCAGACCAATGCTTGCGCACACACACACACACACACACACACACACACACACACACACACACACACACACACACATATTTGTTTACTCTAGATCCTATAACTCCGTGTTACAGCCAACACAGCCCTAAAACTGCATTTTAAAATGTTACTAAACCCAGGACCATGCATTCACTATATCTGGTTCCCCATAGTACACAGGCTATTGAAAGGGAATAGTTTTAGTAAATATAAACGGCTAAATACCTTTTCTCATCACCAGTATATAGCAGTCTTGTGACTTTTTTTTATCAGTGTTTGGTTAAAGCTCGTAGGAGGCGCTTTCATTTTCCCCTGATCCTCTGTCTGAACAGTGCTGATTGGCCCTGTGCTGATCACATGCACTCTCCAAAGAAAAAAAAAACCCTCTAACAATACACACCAAACTGAGCATGTGCAGCCTGACTCCTAATGCTCTGTTCTATCAGGAGATGGGTTGGAGTCAGTTAAAGAAGAGGAGGATCAGAGAGACAGAGTCGCACATTTATACACATCGCAGAGGATTAACCCCTTGGGTTCCACATTAAGTATAACAAGCATGCTTTACTGCATACGCAGACTGATTTTACTGTTGTGGGTTTAGTAACACAATAACTACACTCACAGGTCAACACACAATGCTCCAGCAACGTTTTACATCAGATCAATTCTATACAGTATACTGTGTGTGTATTTATATAATATTAAATGCTTTCTTTATTGATTATCTGCAGACCAGCCAAGATACGATAAGCTCACTATGCCTTAAAGTGTTAATGTGGATTTAAATCCACCACTCGCCCAGTATAAACTAATGGCACAGTATTAATGTACATCTACATGCTGCCTCCTGCATGTATCCCTACCTTACAAATGTCACACCCCTTCAGCTCACCTATTTATTTGTTACATAGTTGCATCGTTTTACATAGTTTTACTATTTACATAGTTTGATCTTTGTCTGGGTCCTGAAGAAGCCAAACATGACGATCACATGTTTGGGGGTAGCACATGTTACCTCTGGGGTCTCCTAAATATGTAAAAAGCTTGTGGACATTTTACTTTACTAACTACCCAAAAACTGAACTGTATTTGCACTGATGCTAGACAGACCCTTTAATATATTTTTTGTCTAGCATTGACAACTGTGTGAAATAGGTGACTTTTAAATATTGAATGAAAACTATGTTTTGTAATTGCCTTAATTTTTGTACGGTATTTCTGAAACCTTTCTATCCTTTGCATTTTTGCCTTAAAAGAATAATTTTTTCCTTCATGTCAGATACCGCAGCGGCAATCGAGGCCACATGAAAGCTGTAGTTATGGATTTGCTTCGTCAGTATTTAAAGGTGGAAACGCAGTTTCAGCATGGTATGGGTTGAATATGAAAGGATGCTTTATCAGTTTGTTTCTCCTATTACATTTATTTATTTATTACAGGTACTTGTATAGCACAGTCAATTTATACAGAGCTTTACATATATTATACATTCACATCAGTCCCTGCCCTCAAGGAGCTTACAATCTAAGGTCCCTAACTCAGTCATACATACACATACTAGGGCCTATTTAGAGAAGAGCCAATTAACCTACCAGCATGTCTTTGAAATGTGGGAGGAAACAGGAGTACCTGGAGAAAACCCACGCAGGCACAGGGAGAGCATTAAAAGATTTGTATCTGTTGCACTTAGTGAAAAAATGAAAATGATACATTAAGTAAAGCTGCTCGCACAATAATGCTGAATGGTCAACAAAATGAATAAAAAAAGTACAGGTGTAGCGCTTAACCACTTAAGGACCAGGCCTCTTTTTCAGATTTGGCGTTTACATGTTTAAAACTGTTTTTTTTTTTGCTAGAAAATTACTTGGAACCCCCAAATATTATATATATATATATATATATATATATATATATATATATATATATATATATATATATATATATATATATATATATATATATATATATATATATATATATATATATATATAATTTTTTTTTTTTTTTTTTTTTTTCTATCACCCTAGAGAATAAAATGGCGGTCATTGTAATATTTTTTTTCACACCGTATTTGCGCAGCAATCTTACAAGCGCACTTTTTTTGGAAAATAACTTTTTTGAATAAAAAAAATAAGTCAACAGGAAAATTAGCCCATTTTTTTTTTATATTGTGAAAGATAATGTTACGCCGAGTAAATTGATACCCAACATGTCATGCTTCAAAATTGCGCCCGCTCGTGGAAAGGCGTCAAACTTTTACCCTCAAAAATCTCCATAAGCGACATTTAAAAAAATTCTACAGGTTGCATGTTTTGCGTTACAGAGGAGGTCTAGGGCTAGAATTATTGCTCTCGCTCTACCGATCGCGGCGATATCTCACATGTGTGGTTTGCCCGCCGTTTTCATATGCGGGAGCTACCCATGTATGCGTTCGCTTCTGTGCGTGAGCTCGTTGGGACGGGGGGGGTTTAAATTTTTTTTTTTCTTATTTTTTTTTTTTTTTTTTATAATTAATGTTTATTGAAGAAGAGAAGTGTGTACAAAGCATAACGATCAATACATAAACCAATATCAGGGGCAGCATTATTACATCGTTAGTTACAATGAAACAGTCAAATACACCCACCTCTTCCATTATGAAAGAGAGAATACAGTAGACAGAGATAGAGGAAGAGTAAAGAAAAGGAAAAAGAAACAGGAAGAAAGAGAAAAAGAGAAACAAGGGGGGATGTGGGAGCAGGGGGGGGGGGAGGGGGGAAGGAAGGCAGACCACCCTCTGATAAACAATTTCAAAGATACAGTTGAGATCGCAAGAACAAGAGCTATGATCACATCACATTGGTTGAGACATTATGGCTGCATAACTAGATGAATATTTAAAGGCAACCCAACAGGCCCAGATCCTCGTCGCCAGCTCAGATTTACCCCGGAGGGAGAGAGTCATGTCCTCCATGTAATATGTGGTATCCACGGTGAGTAACCAACGCCGGAGCATGGGGATCGTCTTCAGTTTCCAAAACTGAGGAATGAGGGTTTTGGCAGCGTTTAGAAGGTGTGGTGTAATCGACCTTTTATAGGGGCCCGTCGGCTTTCCCGTGCAATGGAACAGAACATACCACGGGTCGTTAGGGACCTCCCACCCCTGGATTTCCTTAATCGTATATAAAATCGCCAGCCAGAATGGGCGGATCCGCGGGCAGTACCACCAAATATGAGCATGAGTGGCTACCTCTCCACACTCCCGCCAGCACAGTGGGGAGGACTGAGGAGAAAACCTGTGTAAAACAACCGGTGTGTAGTGCCATCTGGTCAGAAGTTTATACGCCATTTCCGATGCTTTAGAGCAGCCGTCACTAAATGGCGGCCCGCGGTCCGAGTCCGGACCGAGCAGCGCTTCTGCCCGGACCGCCATGCCGCCAGTGTAGTGAGCGACAGCAATCACTGGTTTGCTGGGACAGCGGGTTTCCCCAGCAACCAGTGACGCTGCGCGCATGCGCCCGCCCCCTGCTCTTGTCCGCGTCTCTCGGAGCTGAAGAGACACGGGCAGTAGGGGTGTGACGTCACGTGCGCGCCCCGCCCCCCTGCTGCCCGCGGTTCCCGGGTCCTGGATCTCATCACGAGGCAGCTTCAGTTGTGCCCACACTCCTGCAATTAAGGTATGTGGGCACATTAGTTATCTATTAGTGATCAGTGTTGTGCACATTGCTGGGCATATTTTAAGGGGCTTTTTTTTGTAAAGGGCACGCTGATGGGAAAATTTTATGTTAAAGGACACTCTGATGGGCACATTTTATTTTAAGGGGCACGCTGATGGATATATTTTTTATGTGCACACTGATGGGCATGTTTTGTTAAGGTGCCCCTTAACAAAATATGCCCATCGATGTGCACATTAAAAATATACCCATCAGCGTGTCCCTTAAAATAAAATGTGCCCATCAGAGTGTCCTTTAACATAAAATTTTCCCATCAACGTGCCCCTTAACATAAAATAAGGGTCACGCTGATGGGCACCTTTTATGTTAAGGGGTAATCCGATGGACACATTTTATTTTACGGGGCACGCTGATGGGTATATTTTTAATGTGCACATCGATGGGCATATTTTGTTAAGGGGCACGCTGATGGGTACAACAAAATGTGCCCTACAAAATATGCCTATCGATGTGCACATTAAAAATATACTCATCAGCATGCCCCTTAAAATAAAAATTGTCCATCAGAATGCCTCCTAACATAATAGGTGCCCATCAGTGTGACTCTTATTTCATGTTAAGGGGCACGCTGATGGGCAGATTTTATTTTAAGAGCAACACTGATGGGTACATTTTATATTAAAAGGGGCACTTTGATGGACAAATTTTAAGTTAAGGGGCATGTTTTGTTGTGTCCATCAGAGTGCCGCTTAATATAAAATGTGCCTATCAGCATGACACTTATTTTATGTTAAGGGAAATCCTGATGTGCACATTTTATGTTAAGGGGTACTGTGATGGGGACACCTGATGTAAAGGGGCACTGTGATGGGGACACCTGATGTAAAGGGGCACTGTGATGGGGACACCTGATGTAAAGGGGCACTGTGATGGGGACACCTGATGTAAAGGGGCACTGTGATGGGGACACCTGATTTAAAGAAGCACTGTGATGGGGACACCTGATGTAAAGGGGCACTGTGATGGGGACACCAGATTTAACTTGACAATAAATATTGTTGAAATGCTAAGGAAATTGTACATTTCTCATGTTTTTGATAGATATACAGTTACGACAATATTTCTGAGTCATAGCACAGACTTGAGATTCGGACCTCGGCCCAAAGAAAATTTTGGCGACCGGACCTCCTTTAATTTTAATTCATTACCCCTGCTTTAGAGGATCCAGAGGAGGTATGACCCAGGGTTAAGATTTGTGACTGCTGGGACGGAGATAAATCCGTATGCAGTTCCCTTTCCCAGTACCGTAGAAATGAGGGAGTACCAGTAGAAGTGAGGGACAACAATGCCTGATAAAAGTACGAAACCGGCCTCTCAATCGGGTCAGGGTCGGCGAATGCGGTTTCCACAGGTGTAAGCTCTGCCAAGGAACGCAAGGGCTTTGGGAGCATGCGAACAAAGTTCAATAGTTGATGATGTTTCCAGCGATCCATGTAGGATATGGGGGAGTCACCCATGATAGAAGAAAGTGGCATAACGCCGGATGGGCCGGTGAAATGATGTAGGCATGCGTTAGTTTTTTTCTTATTTTACTTGCTTTTATTTTTACACTTTAAAAAAAATTAAAAATTAAAGGATCACTTTTATTCCTATTACAAGGAATGTAAACATCCCTTGTTATAGAAAAAAAGAATGACAGGTCCTCTTAAATATGAGATCTGGGGTCAAAAAGTCCTCAGATCTCATATTTGGACTTAAATGCAATAAAAAAAAATAAAAAAATAAAAAAAAAAGTCATTTTAAAAAATGACATTGAAAAAAATATACCTTTTAAGAGGTATGGGCGGAAGTGATGTTTTGACGTCACTTCCGCCCTCCTCTAGTATAGAGACGAGTGGGGGCCATCTTGGCCTCACTCGTCTCCATACCCAGACATCGTCAGGACCCGATCGCCTCCGCCGCTACCGACGGCTCCGGTAAGCGGCAGTAGGGGGTATGGCACCTCTCCCGCCGCCGATAACGGTGATCTTGCGGAGACCACTGTTATCGTACACAGGACCGCCTCCTGTAAAGAGTTATACCTCGGTTGTGGCAGCAGCTGCGGCCGTTACCGAGATATCCCTCTTCAAAAAGAGGATGTAAATTTACATGAGGCGGTCCTTAAGTGGTTAAATCTCAATTGCACCTCTGATTGCCTTTTCAAAATGCTGCCGTTACTGGTTTTGCCTCCTATAAGGCTGAATGTACACAGGACATTTTATAACCTCCCTTGAACAATTTACCTTGACAGATAGTAAATAATATTTAAAAACTGTTTTGCTGCGTTTACATGCCGCATTTGCTTTTAGAAGCATTTTTTTCCCTTCAAATAGTTACAATATAAAAATGAATGAAAGGCGTTTAAGCAGGTTTACAAGCTGTTACAGTCGTTTGCCGTTTCAAATGCCTCTGAACATCCATCCTGAACGCATTTTTTTGCTTTCCAAAAAATGCTTCTAAACTCAACTGCCTAGAAACTGCTATAAACGACCCTGTGTACATGTACTGATAAGATAACATAGAGGAGAGTTTAGGTGCAGCTGAAAAAAATGCCCAACTGCTCCTTAACGTCCCTTTACCAGCAGCAGTGTACATGAAGCCTAATGCCGCTTACACACGACCGGACTTTTTGACAGCAAAGGTCTGACGGAACGAGTCCGTCGGAACAATTCGATCTTGTGTGGGCTCCATCGGACCTTTGCTTGCCAAAAATCCGGTGGACTTTAGAAATAGAACATGTTTTAAATTTTTCCACTAGAACGCCGCCGGAACGAGAAATCCCTTTGTGTGTGTGCTAGTCTGACGGACAAAAACCGACGCTAGGGCAGCTATTGGCTACTGGCTATGAACTTCCTTATTCTAGTCCGGTTGTACGTCATCACGTTCGAATCCGTCGGACTTTGGTGTGATTGTGTGTGGCCAAGCCCGTTCATTCGGAAAGTCTGTCGGAACTCCACCGAAAGTCCGTCGGAAAGACCGTCGGACCTAGTCCCTCAAAGTCCGGTTGTGTGTACGCGGCATTAGGGTTAAGGGATTGAATGCTCATGTTATCTAATAGATGGAGTGCTGTATGTGTGCTCCACACCCACTTTCCCAACAATAAACCTGGAAGAATCACCATTCCATTGCTGTTCCTGCTCATGAAGCACCACATTGATTTCTGGTCTCCAGTTTTATTCTGCTGCCACCTACAGTGATTTGGTAATGTTCAGCCAAAAGTTCTCATCAGTGGCAGGTGCCTGGATTTCTGAGTGCTTGAGACCTCCTTGCCTCACGTTAGGCTTATTTGCCACCACACAGCTCAACATGTCTTTCCAAAGACACATGAAGGACATTCCCTCTGTCACGAGTACATGCTCCCCTAGTTGTTCTAGGGGAGTTTACTGGTATCCCCAGATGGAGCTGATGCTGTAATCTGGAACCCAGGAACCCTATTGTTATAGTGTTGTCATCTGTGGACTCTGCTTCATTTTTTTAGGCAAGGTCAGGTTCAGCCCCATGCTCACATGTACCTTCAGGTCCACTATGGACATCTTAACTGTGCACAGTTACCAGAGCATCCTGCTAAGAGAGGCTCTAAGAACACTCCGGCACCATCTCATACAGTGCTTGTCTCTGACTCTTCTGACCCCACAAATAATTACAGGGACCTACAGTCCATTTTATAATTTCTGATTCAGATTCAAAGTCCCAACAGTCTGACTTTTGTTTGCCTCCACACTTGGACTGCTTTTGGACATCACAAAGGTGTCTGTCTGAACCTGTGGTGTCCTTTAATGGACAATGAAAAAAGTAAGATTTTTTTACTTCAAAATATATCAATTCAAGTCCATTGAGGGACACATTTCCCACCCCTCTGAATATTGGCCCTATACATTGCTTTCTTAGAAAACTGAGGCCTGCAGCAGGAGGAGACGTTATACGGCGACTGGCTCAAAACGTTTCTGTCTGCCAGTTACCAGTCCTCCTAAGGTACCCAACTGTTTCTGATTACCCATGTCTCTAACTGGATTTGAAGAAACAGATTTTGGTTTATGTACAAAAAACTTCTTTTTTATTTTTTTAACACTTGCAGTATTTTTAAAGCAAAAAAAATGTGTGGGAAAAGTGCATGTTTTCCAGAGATGTACTACATATGTTTTTTTTTTTTGTTTTTGTTTTTTTTTACTCGGCCATACACTTGAATTTAATTCTTCTGAGTTTTAATTTTCTGTATTTTAAACCTTCATACATACATTATATATATATATATATATATATATATATATATATATATATATATATATATATATATATATATATATATATATATATTTATGCAGAACAGGATTACAAAAAAAGACAAAAACAAAACAGTACGGGCATACCCCACTTTTAAGTACACAATGGGGTTTATTTACTAAAGCTTGAAAGTGCAAAATCAGGCTCACTTCTGCATAAAAACCAATGAGCTTCTAACCCCAGCTTGTTCAATTAAGCTTTGGTAATAAAACCTGGAAGCTCATTGTTTTCAAAAGTGAGCCTGATTTTGCACTTTTCAGCTTTAGTAAATAAACCCCATTGTGTACTTAAAAGTGGGGTATGCCTGTACAACGTTGGGGATCATATCTGTTATCTCTGATGTTTACAAAATCCGGACAACTTCAGTGGTTGTTTGTTGCCATCTTGTGGTGAAATTTGATACTAGCCAGAATTATTGAATGCCTGCATATGATCAGCCTTTAGGCGAATGCTTGGGTGTTGTTTTAGTGTTTTTTACATTTTTCTATGTTAATGGGAATTTTATATATATATATATATTATATCATTTAAAAAAAATTAACTCTTTTTAGAGATCGTAGTCCGATTATTAAAACAGGTTTTTATTTGTTTTTGTTTGTTTTGTTTTTTTAGAAAATGTAATATAGAGTTTTTTTTTTATTTTTTTTTTTTTTTTTTTTTTTGCAAACAGAAGCTAAACCTTGTATTTTGAAATCACCTGTATACACTCTATTTCTATTTACAACTATTCAGTTAATTCTTATTGCATGAGTAGTAAAAGTATAAACCCATGTTTGAGTACCATTTCTTCATCCTAGGTCATTATGACAAGTGCGTCTTTAGTCTCCGGGAAGAGAATAAAAGTGAACTCACGATGGTGTTAAATTACATTTTCTCCCATGCTCAAGTCACCAAGAAGAACCTCTTAATCACTATGCTAATCGTAAGTTAATTTTTCGATTTAACAAACGGTATTGGATAGCATGTACTGTGTAGTGCCTATACAACTATATCTAAGAATACTGCTTAATAAATTTAATTAATGTTGTTTAAATAGTATAAAGATAAACAGAAGATATTTCCCTCTGTTAAAAAAACTCCACACACTTTTTACTCTACCCAACACTAAAATAAATGTCTGGAATCAGCTTTAACTGAACATTTTCACTTCATTCTGGAAAAGAAACCTTTTGTGTCCTTAATGCTTACATTTTCTGTAAGGTTATAAACAACTTAAACATGCCTCTTTTGCATATTTGTAGGCACTGTGGATTTAAACCAGGCAGTTATCCTTTCTCATTTGCAGACTGTGTTTCCATATTTTTCATGCTGAAACTTCATGTATATAGTAAGAAGCTGGATGCATGTAGCTAGTGTGTTAGTGCGAGTACAAATAGACCATTTTCAATGATGTTGTTATCAGTAGGATGGGTTTTTTTGGTGGGGGAAGGCAATATATTGCCTGTTGCTTCAGATTTCCTCCATACAGCTGAGAAAATAAACAGAAGAACAATGTTTTCTCTGCTTGTCTGTGTTTGGCGGAAGGGTTACCAAAGCAGATCTTCTCTATTTTTCTTCTCATGTGCACATAGGCCAGCTGAAAGATTTCCTCTTTGCAAAACTGCTTTAATTATGCCATCATGTGTACAAAATACAGTTGGGTGGATTTATGCATTGGCTGTGGCCTCATGGCCACCAGTGGGCGGTAATAGGATTTTAAATTACAGACAACCTAAATATATATGTTTCAGGACTAAATATACTACATGGTCTGTATTTGTCTAAGCTTTAAAACAAATTTTCATGTTTGAGTATAGGGTGTTGATTGGATGACACACTGCCTTTTGATATCTCTATGTTCTCTACCAGGTGATGCTTAGCAGGTGTTTTTGACTTTGCAGCCTGCTGCAGAAATTATAAGACTAACAGAGTCGCTCACTCCCCTTTTGGTAATAAAAATTGGTTGAGAACTCAGAGTACCCATAGATTGATAATAGCACTAGTCAACCATTCCATGTCCATGGTTGACCTGTAAGTTAGTTAGCAACCAGCTGTCAGGGGAGAAATCAGTCAGGTAGGTTAAGAAGCCTGCCTTGGTTACTATTTTCTCCCTATTAATGGCTGATGAACTGGGACCAGCTCCCCTTCCTCGCTCTAATTTCTCTGATTTCCTTAGAGGATATTTTAAAGTTTGGCCAAGCTGGGAATACTCGTATGTTGACTTTTCTGCAGTGGTCTTGCAGGTGCATGCCTTTAGAGCAGTTTGCATGGCGCCTGGATTGACATGCTGCAGCTTAGTGTGACCTTTATAATAATTGTAGCTGCTTGATGGGGCTGGAAAACAATATTTTCCTTTTGAATTTCTAAATCTAAGCACCTGAACAGCTGATTTGGCATCCACCTAAAACCGAATTACCAGTTTTGTGTGAACTTTGTCTGTAAATCAGACCTGTCAGAAACTGATTTTAAAATGAGCAGATGATGAAAAAATATATAAGCAGAGGTTATATTTAGTAAAAATCATGTGTCAAAAATGATAAGAAAATTTAGAGCTATAGGCAGCTAGATTTATATGCAAATCTATACCTTATATAAAAGCCGAGCTTAGCTCCTCTCCTTCACTCCATGTGAGCCTCCCATTGGGTCCTGTATAGTGAAGCGCAGCATCAATGGCTGGTGAAAGAAGCAGAGTCATACTCCATTTTTATCAGAGAACTTCAGATTTAGCATCAATTGCTTATATCTCTAGATGTAGTGATCGTTAGGCCATTTACACAAAATAGACCTCCTCTCTGCTGGTTCAGAGTTTAGTTAATGGACCACTTTTCTCCCTATTCCCGTTTTCTTAAATTTTTTAGTTAACGCCCCCCACCCTTTCCGCCCATGTTTCTTTGTTTTAATTTTTTTAAATGTGCATGTAAATGTTCTAATTCAAAATAATTTTATTATTTTTATTAATAAATAACTTCATCCTTTTTATTATTTGCACTAAAGATAACTCCGCTCCTGCATTTTTAGAATATGTTCAGTTTGAAAGTTTTTAACTGGTTTACATTAAAAAGTGGATTCAAATCAAAAGAACTAAGCCCCCTTGACAGCTATTTGAATTTGCATAATTAGTTCCCATTTCCTTGTAAATATGGATGTATTACCCAACGGTAATTTTGATATGTTAAGGTTAGGGATGAGTTGAAATATTTCATCCTATTTGTTTTAAGTTTCTAGTGGACCAAAACAGGCTTTGCCGGACTTTGAACACTTAATTATCACCTTGGTCTTCAGAAGCTACTCATTTCCGTTAATGATCAATAGCAATAACAGTGTGATGTTATCAGCCTGGATGAGTTTGATGCCTGATCTTACAGACTTTTGTCAAAACTTGCTGTAAAAGTGGACCTTTGCAAAATGTTATCATAAAGCTTTGTTACCAGTCTTGCTAAGATGGATAGGATCAACATTAGAAAAGCTGAAATGCTTATGTTTCCTGGAGAAAATGCTACCGTATGCTTCCTTCAATGCTGGCCAAATGTGTGAAAACCTATGCATTTGGTGACATGATCTCTTCTAACAGAGAAGGTCATTCAGATCACATTAAGATTCAAATTGTATGGCCAAGTACCTAAGCCTTTTTAGACAAGTGGCGCCGCTGTTCTCCTGCAGTCTCTTTGCAGGTGCTCCCTGTCTACTTGCATGTTTCTCCAGCAATTTCTTGCATTAAATTTCCCTGAGTGAGTTTCCTGTTGAAGACCACAGAAGACAATGCCTGTGTTCTGTGTGTGGAAAGGATAACAAAAGGGTGTGTGAAAGGGTGACAAACAAAAGCACATGCACAGAAAAGCATCCCAGGATAACCAGGTATTCTTTTAATGAAAGCAGCAGAATATTGACAATTGCTTATAAAATTATATTAACATGTTAAAGCTTATGAGATTTTAGTGATTGGGAATACCTATACTTTAACATTGCCTATGCTGATACTGATATTTCAGCATAGCCCCTCTAACAAATTGCTGTGTGCCTAATTTTAGCCTCTACTCTTCATGTCGGTCATGCATGGATTACTGTTTTTCCATAACAACTAAAGCATTAAAGTGGAACTGTAGGCTAGTGACGATGAGTGAGCAGCATGACACAGCTCTGATTTTGGTATGCTGTGCAGCTTCTTCCTGACAGATTTTGTATTTTTTTTTTTTCACACACCTGTTTAAAGATTGTTGGTCTTTGACTCGTGAATGGCTGATAAATTTTAGCAATATGATAATCTTCTCTTAAAAAATGCTAGCTTTTAGTTGTCACCTACCAATGAATGTAAAGGTTTTCATATGAGAAGCTTAAGCAAATTTGTTGGCTGGAAAATTGTACCGTTTATGGCTAGCATTAAAAAGGTAAGCTCCCATTTGTATTATTGGCAGCAACTTCTCGCTTCTAAGCCATGACATACAGAGCCACCTCCAGGTTCTGAAGTATGTGAGTACAATTTTATTATTCTGGATAAAGATGACTATTAAGTGACCTGTCTGATAATGAAAAACTCCCAGTGCACCGCTAAAAGTGTATTAAAGGCAACAAAACCTAGTACCAATCACGTATACTTTCATTTACAATGCTGCACACACCACACTATACTCCACAAGTTTCAAAGAAACTCCAGAAAAACAAAAGTGCTTTTGCTCCAGTTTGTGTAGGTTGAGGCCGCAGTAGATTTGGGGGGGGGGGGGGGGTGTTTGAATCACAAGACACACAACAGCAGCATTTTCACAAGCTTTAGAATATTCAGTGGATGAGGGTACATACATCTGCAGGGATTTGGTTAGCAAGGTAGCCAGGTGCAACATGACAAAATGTCACATGGAGCCAGTGGCAACTTCAATGATTTAAAATGGTCATCCTGAAAAGTATAGAAGACTGCAAATAGTCACTTATAGCCCACATTGCTGTAATCGGTGCATATACACATCTTCGACAATGACTTGAAAAAGATGTGATGTTGATGCCTGATTTGAAGCATAAAATAAGTTCCCACTACTCTGAAATTTACAGAGAAGATGCATATTTTAAAACCAATGAGAAATAGTAAACATCTTCAGGTCTTTGGTATTAAGCACAGTGTCATCTACTTGGTCTTGAAGCCGAAATGATGAGAGGCCTCTCCTTTTTGGCTAAGCGCTTGGCATCCCTGAAGGTGGTAACGGGAAACACTGAGCCAGAGAGAAGCAGAATTGCCAACTGTGCCAAGGAAGTAGGTGCCGTATCGGTGAGCCCTCTCCAAATAGGCTCCAGATGAAGAGGGCAGCTGGTCCAGAAAGAGACGCTGAATCGTGCTGGCAGCACACAGCAACAAAAAGGTACAGCAGGCTTGTCACGGCAGACGGGTACAGTAGGTGAATCACAACAGGCAGGCAAGACAGGAAGTGTGGTCAGGAGCAGGTGCCAAGGTCTGAATACCAGGAGTCAGTAAGGAGAGGATCAAAGCATGGTCAGGCTATCCGGGGTCATACACAGGAAGCAGACTGGATCAGATCCGTGGAACAAGCCAAGGTCAGAGCCAGGGGAGATAGACAAGGGAGAAGTCCAGAAGCTAGCCAGGTCGGTAACAGGATGTCCAGAAGTATAACACTGATCAGCAAGGTCTGTGAGCAGCTGTCTTCGTTATAAAGGCCAGAGGGTGCCAAGAACTATTGCATGTACAAGCTTGTGCTGAGGACAAACATTTGTGCGCCAGGAACGAATATTCATGCGCCTTAAACAAATGTGACCATGCTGGGTATTGACAAGCATGCCAGGCCTTTGAGACAATCTTCTCCAGCTTATGCAGACACAGTATGCTATAACTAAGTAGGCTGAGAGTACTACCTGTAAAGCCTGTGATTAGCTGGAACACTGCTCATGAACAAAACATGGAGTGATTGTGTAGGTTCCACGGACAGTCCTGCACCTGATAAGCCATTGTTTTTCTTTGTCTGCCATTAAAATGTTTTTTATGGCGCAGCCAAAAAAGCTTATTAACACTGCAGAGTAGCAATATCAGTGGAACATGTTATCTTATATTTTTTTCTTTCAGAAATTATATATTATAGCAGGTTTTATTATATGTATATAGTCTTTTTAACAAATATTCAATACCATTCTGAGAACACTTTGGCTTAGATAAAAGACAGCACGGCAACAGCATTAGACAGTCTGCTTTTCACTGAAACTTTGGAGGATGCTTTCTAAAATTAGGTGTGTGTGTGTGTGTGTGTGTGTGTGTGTGTGTGTGTGTGTGTGTGTGTGTGTGTGTGTGTGTGTGTGTGTGTAAACTTCCAGTTGAGTTATTGAGCTGTGCAAACAACAAAAAATAAAATTG